>NC_137067.1:4521661-4829161 GCF_032717465.1 Coenobita brevimanus | reverse complement strand
GGCTGCAAATCTTCGCGTAAATACTGTATTGGTTTGGCAATATAAAAGTTTTGCTACCATATGAGTGGTAAAAATGATCATGAAGGAACACTCATAACCGCAACACAAACTCCTCACTTCGGTGACTCATTTCCCACATCAGTCTTGCTATCACCAGGAGATACTGCCCACATAAGAGAAATTTTTGGAAATGAAGAGTTTAGAGATAGAGAGATACAGACTTATTATTCTCTTTGCCTTTCGCCTACAATAATTGGTCATCCTTGAGCTGACTATCTTTCGCTGCCAAGAAATAAATGTAAATAAAGATCTTGTCTTAAACGTAATAATGTTGAGATGGTTTGAACACACACACACACACACACACACACACACACACACACACACCAGACAGATACAGTAGATACAAAATAAATAAGAAGTCTTCAATACATCTTAAATTTAACCCTTTCAAACCAAGACATCTTGTTATATATCATTCTTACTACCTTCAGACAAATCTCTTCAGTTTAATACAGACATGCTGAATTTTAGGGGTTATTAAAGACAATATCTAATTCTTCCACTTCTTAGTCTTTCTAAAGCTTAATATAATCGTAGGGTGTTATCAATACAAGGAAATGAAATACAATAGGAGAATGAATATAGAATGTGTGTGTGAAGGATAGTACCAATGGCCAGGTGAAGATGGAGGCGAGCCACAAGGAGGTCAACCCCCACACCTGCCTCCACCCACACCTGCCTCCACCCACACCCACTAACACACCCACATCCACACCTGCCTCCACCCACACCCATTAACACACCCACACCCACACCTGCCTACCCCCACACCCACTAACACACCCACACCTGCCTCCACCCACACGCACCAACACACCCACACCTGCCTCCACCCACACCCACACCTTCCTCCACCCACAACCACACCTGCCTCCACCCATACTCACTAACACACCCACATCCACACCTGCCTCCACCCACAGCCCACACCCACTAACACACCCACACCCACAACTGCCTCCACCCACACCCACACCTACCTCTACCCACACCCACACCCACCTCTACCCACACCCACACCTACCTCTACCCACACCCACCTCTACCCACACCCACACCCACCTCTACCCACACCCACCTCTACCCACACCCACACCCACTAACACAGTCACACCTGCCTCTACCCACACCTACCCACACCCACACCTACCCACACCCACACCCACACCTGCCTCCACCCACACCCACACCCACACCTTCCTCCACCCACACCCACACCCACACCTCCACCCACACCCACTAATACACTCAAACCCACACCCACACCCACATCCACACTTGCCCCCACCCACACCCACACTTGCCTCCACCCACACCCACTAACACACCCACACTCACACCTGCTTCTACCCACATCCACCACTAACACACCCACATCCACACCTGCCTCCACCCACACCCACTAATACACACACACCTGCCTACCCCCACACCCACTAACACACCCACACCTGTCTCCACCCACACCTTTCTCCACCCACACCCAACACACCCACCAACACACCCACACCTGCCTCCACCCACACCCATCAACACACACCCACACCTGCCTCCACCCACACCCACACCTACCTCCACCCACACCCACACCTACCTCCACCCACACCCACACCCACTAACACAGTCACACCTGCCTCCACCCATACCCACTAACACACCCACACCCACACCTGCCCCCACCCACACCCACACCTGCCTCCACCCACACCCACTAACACACCCACATCCACACCTGCCCCCACCCACATCCACACCTGCCTCCACCCACACCCACTAACACACCCAAACCCACACCCACACCCACATCCACACCTGTCCCCACCCACACCCACACCTGTCCCCACCCACACCCACACCTGTCCCCACCCACACCCACACCTGCCTCCACCCACACCCACTAACACACCCACACTCACACCCACTAACACACCCACACTCACACCTGCTTCTTCCCACATCCACCACTAACACGCACACACCCACACCTGCCTCCACCCACACCCACTAACACACCCACATCCACACCTGCCCACACCAACTCCCACTAACACACCCACATCCACACATGCCTCCATCCACACCCACTAGCACACCCACATCCACATCTGCCTCCACCCACATCCACTAACTCACCCACTCCCACACCTGCCTCCACTCGCACCCACTAACACACCCACACCCACACCCACACCTGCCTCCTCCCACACACCTGCCTCCACCCACAACCACACCTGCCCCCACCCACACCTGTCTCCACCCACACCTGCCTCCACCCACATCTGCCTCCACCCACACCCACACGTAACACATCCACATCTGCCCCCACTTCCACCCACTAACACATCCACATCTGCCCCCACTTCCACCCACTAACACACCCACACTCACAACAACGCCGAAGTTGGTGAACAGTACACAAGGCGGAGGAAGGGTGGTCGGTGGTCGGCAGGGTACAAATGTGTGTGTGTGTGTGTGTGTGTGTGTGTGTGTGTGTGTGTGTGTGTGTGTGTGCACGCAGAGGCAAACATATGCACTTCACACACACACACACACACACACACACACACACACACACACACACACACACACACACACAGATATATATACCGTGGAGAGAGAGAGAGAGAGAGAGAGAGAATTAAACATATGAGTACCCCAACCAGCCGGAGGGATGTTTCTCTTAAGCTGCATAAATTCATTTGATGTTAGCAAAAATAAGATAAATCAGGCGTTATAGGACTGACGAGGTAACATTTAACTTGCAAATGTATAATCACACACACACACACACACACACACACACACACACACACACACACACACACACACACACACACACACACACACACACACACACACACACACACACACACACACACACACACACACACACACACACACACACACACACACACACACACACACACACACACACACACACACACACACACACACACACACACACACACACACACACACACACACATTATCAAAACTGAAAACACACAGGGAAATACAACAGTTACTGAATCACGTGGCGAGTCCTCAAAGCAGATTTCACTCTCTAAAGTAGGATTTATGTTAATGAAGTTTACAAGGTGATCCGTATTTTATATTGCTCATCGTATATCTGTATATCCTGTGTGCTACCAGTGTCTATCCTGCATCAGTTTCTACTCCCCATACCCCTTTTATGCTTTTAGTGCCATCAGGAGCCTGGAGAGGAGCGCCTCTACGTGGTGGCACCGATATAACTGGGTGATAGAGCTGCCCCGTTATGCAAATGTCTCTCAACTACTCTCCTAGCCCCTGAGAGAAGAACGGTGAGCTGCAGGAGGAAGGCAGTTTCGGCCTGCAGTCCATAGGGTTCACGTTCCAGATGATCCTGGGGCAACGGCAAGAACAATCACCAGGCCACCTACTATACCCTATTTGACTGACCTGTGCACCTGAGATGTATGAGGCTTTTATAGAGTCTGCGTTTTCATGTCCATTCATTTTATAGCTGATGGGTTTACTGATAGGTAATGTACAGTAATGGAAAAACAAATGCTTTGATAGTCTGCGTTTTCATGTCCATTCTTTATATAGCTAATGGTAGGCTGATAGGTAATGTACAGTAATAGGCTAACAAGTGCGTTCCCCACAATAACAAGCTGATCCGTCCCACTCACACAGGATACTTTAGGCCTGGGACGCAATATATAAACCGCCCTGTACAGCAATAATCATACGAGATCCACAAAAGCCCGTCAAACAGTAAGGGCTTGGTTGCGCGTTCCTGTAATCCTTTTTTGTTTATATGGACCTAACACTTTACATTTCCTACAAATCTTCGTTTCTCTAGAACGTATACATATTTAGTGGTACAATTCCCCCATATAACTCTCATTATGTGCAGTATATCATCATCATTATCATCATTATCATCATCATCATATATATAGAACGCCCCACTTTCACTCCGCCGGGTGATATTTCGTGTTTTATGAAGACAGCTCAGTGTTATCAGTATTTACCCTCCATCTTTTATTCTTTTCCTATTCCCACTGCCACAACCACGCCCACACTAGCCGACTGAGCCATCTCCGCGACACGTAAGATACTGTCATGTTAATTGCTAGGGGAATGCATTTTACGGCCACTCTATGTATGTGCCCAATCTGTACCTTCCTTTCTATTTAAGTTACCGTATTTGTTTCTTGAGGGCGTAAAAAAAAGATGGACTAAATTAAAGCCTATTGATTACAAAGAGGGCATTACTTTAAGACACATTCACTTGTTGCTGTGTCCCAACCTTTCCTTAAGCAGCGACGTACAACAATCAGATTAACCATCCAAGTTCCCTATTTCTGTTTCAGGTAAGGACAGGCTGAGATCAAGAAGACCTAACCCAATATTCTTGTCGCTAACTTGGAAATTGAACCTGGGATCTCTAGACAGCGGGCTAAATATATTTTCAATTACACCACTGGCATCCCGGATATTAGTATACTCAGAAATGCCAAGATCTGAACAGAAAATGCACACTGTACTCGTATTATTCCCAAATGGTACAAAGAAAAACAGATTTTGGTGGTACACGGAGGAATAGGAAACAAAAAACGTTCCTGGACTTTTTTGCTCTTTTCCTGTGTTGCTGTAGGTGCACAGGTGACCCAGGCAGTAAATTAGCAGGGCTTCAGGTAATTAGCAGCACCTGCCCACCCCTGCCGCACCTTCCATCACACTCCATACTCACAGTCACGGCTTACTTTACGAATATTATATTTTTAAGAAGGTATTCGGTATATCCCCTCTAAATTATCGTCAGAAATATACCGCTGTCACTTGAATATTATTTATTTATGTATGTATTTATATTTTATTTATTTTATATTATCAAGAGTATATTGTATTAACCTCACAATACTATGTTTGAAGTGTACAATACAGCATCCATTTCCTTAAGACACGTAGATTCAAAGTTACTGAAGCATCAAGTTCATATAACCAAAGTAAGTATGTGAGGCGTTCGGTCAAAGAATTAAGTATCTTTTTAGGGTTTAGAGAAAAAGTCGTACCATTCATTACACGCACCGGTCCATCCGCCTTTGGTTGTCTCGCTTGTTTTTAATACTCCTCGGACAAAACTGGTAAGGGGTTATATTCCCTAAGTGTGCGTCCTGCCCTTTAGTAGCTGTGAGAGGCAGGCAGGTCTGGTGGTGTGAGGGGTAGGGTAGCACTCCCAGGTGGTGTTGGTGTCGTTGAACCTGGGCGAGCCAGCACCTGCCTGCCTTCCACCTGCCTGCTGCTGCCCTACGCCCCAGGCTGCCCACTAGAGGTCACCCACCACCCTCACCATCACCGCATCTCTTCCTCATCACTCCCTCCTTCATAATATCGCATCCTCCACCACCCTGCCTTTCACAACCCTTTCCCTATCTAGATCTGTATTTTACTCTTGCAACATCGTCATGATCTTACGTAACTTCACGTAGAGTTTTGACAGTGAAGGAATTAGAAACACTATTAATGCGATGGCGCCTTCTTATATGTTTTATTTGCTACATATCGATATTTTTCTACGAGTCTGGAAAACCTCGGGCAGTGATGAGGTTAATATAGTCACCATTATACTCCTCTAATATGCAAGAGCTCTCCAAATTTAATAATCTTGTAGCGTACTGGATTATATGCTGGAATATGGTCTTCATGCTAAAGGGATTATACTTCATAGACTTTAATCACAGTTTCTACATTCCAATCCTTGTAGCTTACTTATTCCGTGCCAGGAATATTTTTCTTTAATATTTTTCTTATCATTTTTAGTTCCTACATTTCGAGGGTGTCACTGATGTTTTATGCCTGTCTTTTGAATGTGATTTGATTTGGGTAAGGACAGGTTTTTCGAACTGGGAGGCTTGGGTACAGGTTATTATTAACCCGTCTGCTTCAAAAGACCTACAAGTCAAGAGAGAGAGAGAGAGAGAGAGAGAGAGAGAGAGATGCGGTAGTAGCTAGAATAAAAATGAAAGATGATGTACTCAGGTAGGGGTTTTATAAAATTCATAGGCTTTAGTCAGAGCTTTTCGTTCCTTACCCTAGGAAAATTATTATTATTATTATTATTATTATTATTATTATTATTATTATTGTTATTGTTATTGTTATTGTTTGTTGTTGTTGTTGTTGTTGTTGTTGTTGTTGTTGTTGATATTTTTGCTATTTTTGTTTAATATTGTTGTTGTTGCTATTATTATTATTACTACTACTACTATTATTATTATTATTATTATTATTATTATTATTATTGTCATTATTATTATTATTATTATTATTATTGTCATTATTATTATTATTATTATTATTATTATTATTATTATTATATCATCATCATCATCATCATCATCATCCTTACACATTGATGGCCTATTTACTCAGTACTCTTCCAACCTCCAAGTTTGTCCTGTATCATTTATTTCTTACTCCCAGTGCATCATCCACGCCCACACCAGCAGACTGAGCCGTCCCCGCAACACAAATGAGTCTCTAGTGAAGTGCTATTTACAGACCACCCTGTAAAATTCCTTTCGTTTTGACATTCTTCCCCCAGCTGAAGGGATGTATATGGTAGTAGTAGGAAGAGGGGACAAAAAAAAAAGACGCGATCATCCTGAGTTGAATTTCATAGGTTCATATCACAATAACCTCCCTATGATGCTTCTAAAGTATTATTTTGAAACTGTATATTTTCATCATAAAGCATTCCTTCTCTCAGCTGACATCCCTAAGGGTGTGTCCACACCAAAAGCTTGTTGGGGCGCTCGAGTCTTGATAGGAGCCCTGCATCACTTTAACTTATACAAATGGCCAGATGCAGGAGGATGAGGGCGAGAAGGTCTGTGGGTTAGTGATACAAAACTCCCGTCCGCATCAGCAGGTACTTGGTGTGGACGTGCCCTAATACGATAAAGAAAAATACGAATAACTAATTTTTGTTTCCATGAACCTCCTTTCAGTTCTGCTCAAGTAGTTAACATCTGATCCTCCACTGAACCGTATCCTCTGTAAGGCGGATACCAGTGTTGATATAGCGGCGTTACTTCTGAAAATTAATACCTTCGATCCCAGGAAGTTTTTTTTTCGTTATGCCAACACCAAGGGATTTTATTCAGCATAATGGCTATCACTTGTAGATATATGGTTAATGAAGGTCGTATCTAGCCTCTGTAAATCTATAAATCTCCCTAAGGTTAATAGATTCGCCAGGTGATAGCAAGAACAAAACTAATACAAAATAGAGTTAGTTTTTATCGGTACGGTCGCAGGCTCATCTCAACACGAACTGGTCTACCGGAGTCTAAAGTTATCCCCCCCCCCTCTGTCCACCATCTTATATTAGGGGGAGAAGGTGGAAGTTACTGGCCAGCACCCCCACTCAGTTATATCAGTGCCACGACGTGAAGGCGTCCCTCTCCACCATTACTGGATCGTAGTGAAGGAGTTAATCAGTAACCATTAAGCACTCAACCCCTTTGGCAATAAGTTTCTCTTTACTAAATACCATTGTCTTGCCTTACCTGATGATCAAGTTACTAGTTTTTGTTATTGTTGTTGTTGTTGTTGTTGTTTAATCCTAGTCTGTCTAGCCGAGCAGACCCGTCGACCACCGGTAAACAATTGCTTCTGTGGGGCCGTCCTACACCTACAGCAAAGTACACAGACTGTGTAGGGAACTGGCTCCTCCTTGTGGTAAACAGTGCCTCTCTAGGGTAGGACCAGGTTCAATCCCTACGGCGAGGTGCAGGGAAGTATGAGGAAGTTTGGCTCCTGAGTGGACGCAGCAGATGCGTCCCTCCACCCAGGGTAAACAATGCCACCGCGTGTAGGCTTCTCGTCAGCGCCAAGGTTACCAGTACTTAGCCAAAACGTCGATCGAGAGAAGTTTTAATTTCTTGCAATAATGGTTTACTTAAAGCATAATAAAATCGTCTGACGTATGCTGGAATAAAACACAAAACTCGTGTATCGCAAAGTTTTAACTCCTTGAAGCTAGTTATTTTATCTACTTTAATGTCTGTCATCTTGAAGTAATCTGATCAGGCTTAGGGAAGGCTTTTTGCAGGGAAAGAAGCGGAGTGGGTGACCGAGCATGAGATGGAGGGACCGTGTGGAGATGAATGTAAATGGGGGTGATCTGAGATGGAGGGAAGTTTGCTTGTGTAACCAGTCCGAGCCGAGGTGGACTTACTCTTAAAATATCGGTCCACATTCGGAGATAAACAGTTTGACACCACAGACGATAGGTGTGATAGGAAGCGTTAGAGGAGGTTTGGCCATGTGAAGAGGATGGAGAGTGAGAGACTGACGAGGAGAGTGTATGTGAGCGAGGTGGAAAAGGGGAAAGGGAGAGGATGGAGGGATGGAGTGCAGAGGTATATGAGAGAAGGGGGTGTAAGCTGGGAGAAGGGCAATGAAATGGTGGGGGACAGGGCGACATGGAGGCGATTTGTTTGTGGCCATCCCTTACTGAATTAAGGCGTCTGGCAATAGATAGATAGATAGATGGACGATAGATAATACAAAATATCCCTGGTCCTACCCACGTCAGTAGCCCTGCTTTCATGAGGAGGTAGTGTATCGTTTGCTGGTGACATATTCCATTCTCTTTGTGGTAAGGATTATTATATGCACATTTACTTGAGAACAGATTAATCTTCCTCAGAGCTGTATTGATCGTTTAGAGTATCATCCGACCCCTTAGGCACGTTACTTGTTTAACATTATTTATATATTTATTCATTCATTTATTTTTATCGTGCGTACAATCTAGCTATACGGAAATTTGCTGTGTGATTTGCATGTACTCTGGGAAAGTAAAGAACACAGTGTTTCCAAGGATTCATAGGTCTATCTATCTACCATTTTTTTTTTTCGTCTATAACTGTGTCTGTGTGTCTTTTTGTCTCTAACAATCTCTCTCTTTGTTGCCTGAGAAAGTTGCAGGGCAGTCTAATGTGCTTTTTGACCAGTGAATGCTCCCTCTTGTTCTTGTCCTAAGTTGGTTTTGGCCATGTGGAGAGAATGAAGAAGGAGAGACTGACTAGGAGAGCGTACGTGAGTGAAGTAGAGGGGAGGGGAGGGGAGGGAGAGGGGAAGACCCAGAATGAGATGATGAGATGGAGGAATGGTGTTGAGATGTGTGCTGGAGAGAGAGGGAAGCCTTGTGTCGAAGAACAGAATGACATGGAGGCAATTCTTCTGTGGCCACTCCATCAGGGACTGAGATGTCTGGCTATAGACAACTAGATAGATGGTTTGCCTCTCACACCTGCCAAAGTTCATCCATAGTGCCATAATCTATAGTTAATCCCACGGCAAGAAATATCCCTCAAAGGCTGAATAAACTGTTTAACTATAATCTAAAAATGCAAAAATATCGACAATTCAGGAAAGGAGTTTAGCTTCTGGCTGTAATGAGGTGCTAATGCGCTGATTAAAGCCGTTCGTCGCAGGATGGAATGATATAAGAAGGTATATATATTCATCGACAAAATTCACTGGGGCAGCTTTTGACATCTTTGACGCCTTAGACTTCTATCAAACATAAAAACATTATTGTCTGGCGTTCGATTGTATTCTAGATGACACAGGAGGCTTCGACAACCTTTTTGTTAACGGCTTCTTTTACACAGTATGCCTAAAAGTTCTCTTGTACGTTCTCTTAAGCCCAGCAGTTCCCCTTCGTGTCTCAGATTATCACATGTCAGCACTTGGCACCTAATTGCCCGTACTGAATACCTGCTAAGTCTTTCTCATGAAGAACTGGTGCACTTTCATTGGAGGGGTACTTGCAGACAGCACAGTGACGTCTTCTTGATAGTAGGATGTGGCAGTTGTATATGCGCTGTCAATATACTGTGTATTGATTATGCTGAAACATATGCTGTTTAAAAAGAACACTGCCATTACGGTTAATTGACATAAATTGTATTCTAGTGCTTATTTAATCTATAATTTTGACGAAGTTCACACCATGCTGTATGAAAATGACACCCCGTTATGGAACTGCAATGTAACGCTGCATAATAAGACACACAGGCCCCCGGCCATGATTCTCACAGATTATTAACAAGTGCATGGGTGTCTCCCATCTCACCCACTGACTCATTCTGTCACCCATTTATGCTCTGTAGAGAATGTATATATTATACACACACACACACATATATATATATATATATATCATCAGCCGTTTGATTATCCACTGCAGGACCGGCCTATCCCGAGCGAAGTGGGGACGATACAGCCATTATATCTCTACCACGTGGCTTAGGCTGTCTGGTAGAGATTGTATGTAGGGTGAGAAGTGCTTGTAAGTGTAATTGTAGTGTTCGAGTGGCTTTGGATGTGTGTGTAGTCTGTGAACCAAGTATAATCGGCCCGCGCAAGCCGACTGGGTGAAGCATACTTTATAGTAAGCGACATGGTTCAACCATAGCACCCCTTGTGTCCGCCAATGTTATACGTGGCCGGGTGAACACTCTCAAAGTTTATTACCCTGGCGGGGCGCGAACCCTGGCTCACCCGTTTACGAAACGCACACTCTACCACTGTACCACAGAGGCTATATATATAGCCTCTGTGTATATATATATATATATATATATATATATATATAAGTGCCATGGAAGTGTACGATAACAAATATCCCGTTCATGGAAGAATGCGACGCATGTCACGATATCAGGATGCACCGTATTACAGTAATACTCACAGTATAGATATGTCAGACACACTGGCAGCCTCAGTCTCTTTTGAAGTGTCGAACGTGTCTCAGTGCGTCACAGTGGAATGCCGACCATCATTTTATTTATATGTTAGTTTCAAAACCTTCACAGAAACAACAGCGTCATGCATACACTTAGCTTTGTTTCATCGAACTTTCACCCAGTGTTGCAACAACAGGTGCAGGAATCTCTAAAATAATACAATAGTCGACACTCCGTTGATAGAAATGAAACGGGGATTGAAATTGCCAGGCGGTATGGCCTGTTTTGTGTGTCAGCAGTTGCATCTAATAGCCTAACAGGCCCATCTACCGATCTACCATATTCTAAATGACATCACACCCTCCCACGAGCGAAACTGCTTCAGCACAATTCATTTATATATATATATATATATATATATATATATATATATATATATATATATATATATATATATATATATATATATATATATATATATACTGTATGCCAGTAAAAAATTCTTGAACCAACTAATAGTCTTTCCATCACAAAATGTTTACAGAGACCATTACCTTTGTTTCCATACCGTTATTAAACCCACATTGACCAATTCTAACAAAAAAAAAATCGAAAAAATGATGTTGGCTTATTTTCACGTGTCGCTGTTTCCGACAGTTTTGCGCCGATGCGTCGCGAGCGATCCGCAAGATTTTTGTTTGGTATTTTTCTGACACTCCCTCGACTTACCCCTACTAGTGCAAAAAGAATTAGGTCGATGTCTATTACCATTCTGGTCAACGAAGCGAACACTCACACACACACACACACACACACACACACACACACACACACACACACACACACACACACACACAGAGCTTGACTTTATTGTTTAGATACAGACAGATAGATAGATATTAGGATGATCCTGAGACTGGGAAAAAAAAAAAAAAAAAAAAAGTGGAATTTTGAAGCTCAACCTAAAATAGTTTGCTGTGTGCATGAAAAGTTACAATGCCAAGTTTCATCAAAATAAAGGAATTTCATCAGGTCGAACAGGAGGTGAGAAGTTCTCCCATTGAAAAACATAGGGAAATTATTATTTTTATTATTTTTAAATCATTTCGAGTTAACCAGCAAACAGTTAATTATGGACAAATATTTTCATGTACAAAAACGGTTCTTGGTCTACAAGTTAGGAGACAGGGCTAAAAAAAAAAAAAAAAAAAAAAAAAATCACCTCTTTATTTTATCGGCATGTGTTTTCAAAGATGTCCGAAAATGAGGGAACTGAGCATTTCTTCCTGCTGATTAAAGGATCATAAAATTGCGATGGTGCAATATTTTACATTCAAACAGTCCAATTAGCCGAAAACTGTTTGTACATTAAAGACTTTGCCATATTTATCATTGCTTGATGGTTAACTGGAAATGATCTAACAATAATAATAATACTTTCATTATGTATTTCAATGACAGAACTTCCGGTCTTGTGTGCAGCCTCCTAGAATTCATTTTTATTGTGCTAACTTCTTGCGTGGGAACTTTTTAGGCAAACTGTGTACCGCAAAAGAAAGCAAGGAGATATTTAGGAAACAACTCCTACCTCTGAGAAGCTGATATCAGAAAAGATGTAATGTGATATTTCCAAGGGAGGTTAAGAGAAAGATTAGGCGGACAATGAGAGATGGTAAAAGATTAAGTTTTGTTTTGATTTTGGTAAGAGGGTAGCCTTCCAAAAGACTGTAATGAGCTGAAAGGTGAAAGAACTGACTTTGTGTTTAATATCCAACACTTTCCTCTGCCCTGGTCGAATGTAAGAGACAAGCAGAATACTCTTGTGCCAACGCCCCATCCTGCAATTGTTATAGTGATTGTTGTTATAGACACTAAAACAAAGCAGGTGGGAAGGTGATGGGTGGAGTATTCAATATGCTGTGTGAGTGGATTGGGCTAGGTATACAGCTTAGGAGATTGTTAATGGTTATAGTCCTTTTACCTTAGCTTAGCCCAGATTTTTTTTTTTTTAACTTCACCTAACTCAAGACCTAATGCGCTAGTAATATGGCACTACTTCCTTTCCCAGACACTTCTCCGTAAACAGCATCATATTCTAGTGTTAATCGCTTGCTATAACTCAGAATACAAGGTGAAGGGATGGTAGTTTTAGGCCAGGTGAGAGTAGAAATAGTATATATAGTAAGAACAGAGCTGATGAAAGTACATAACCCTTAGGAACACTTATAGATTAACAAGAAGAGTGACCGTCTACAACAGCGGCTACAAAACATGAGATAAATGTACAGAAAAACGATCTGAAACCATGAATAAGAGGTCTGGGAATTACAGATTTATGCCAAACTCTTCCAAAGATGTAGTGCACTCGGAAGCGCACTCGATCCGCAACAGGGAGGTCCCTGGTTCTAATCCCGGCCTGACCACAAACCATAGAACTGATATAGGAACCTGGATTGGAGGGCGAGTGTTGAGTGCTCTCGCTGTAGTAGTTGTATCCCCAGGTTCATATGAATTGTGGACCTAGTGGACTGCAAGCTGAAGTTGTCCTCCTCCTTCCATCTTCCTTCTGGGGGGACAAAGATGGAACTGAGGGACGTTTGCATAAGAGGGTAGTGGAGTCACCTACTTATATTGGTGCCACCACTTGAATGCGTCCCCAGCAATCTGATGAAATGCAGAATGCTTGAGTTCTCTTCTTGTCAATCATACTGGCGAAGGGTTTTATTGTGTCTAGTGTAGCTGAGAAAAATCTCGCTAAAGGTCTGAAAGGAGGCTGACTAGAAATTTAGAAGAAATGAAGGGAGATCACTGGTAGAGCACCCATAACATAGTTCCTCAACCCATACCAAGAGTCAGAAAAATACTTAAGGTTCATGAAAAGTACGGTGCCTTACAATCTTCTTGTTGAGGAAAGATGCGAAAGATTTGGAAATACAAGATACTACGGGCAAACGAGGAATGGTTAGAGACTTTGAAACTATCACCCTTCTTCAGGACCGATTCACTCACTCAGGGTGGCCTCTGTGGGGTGCATAGCCTCACTCAACATCTGATCCTACCTGCTAGTGTCCTGCCGTGTAAACCTGCAGACAGTGACTCTTCCCCCTCTACAAGCATGTATCTCGACAGGGACGTTCGCCTTGCTCCAGCCATGAGTTTGGTAGCTTCCCTTTGGTCTCCACCCCATGTTGACTTTCAGATATCAGACACTAAGCAGGATCGACTTCGGGCAAAAGCACTACGTTCTCGTATAAATGGAGTTGACTTTCATGCATTAAAAAGATAACAGGCTTTAACTCGGTCTCTGAAGTAATCGCTCTTTACGTAGCCGGTCGTATCGGCAGTACACCATGATCCTGCGAAGTCACCTACAGTTCTTTTACATTAACTTGACCCAGATTTTCCTCCTTTTGCAGCTTATTTCACGGAGCTCAGTGGCAGAAATAATTAAATGTCTCTACACCCTTTCCATAGCATTTATCCGTGACTAGCATCATATATCAGTGCTAATTTTATGTTCCAGTTCAGCACTCAGGATGAACGGATGGCAGTTTTAGGCCAAGTTCGAGTAAAAAGAGTATAGAACCAACGTAATCAACTTTCCGCTCTGAGTTATTGATTTGTGTCCATGTCTTAGAGTCATATTTAAGACAGGGAGATTAGCGCCTTCAAGATGCATGTTGTCTTCATTCTCAATATCGTCAACACTAAATACTTTAAACTGAATGGATCTTTAATCGATCAACCATAAGCCACATCATGCTGACTGACGGCAAATTTTCATCAGAGGAAATTGTACAAGTTAGAGACAGACAGACACACACACACACACACACACACACACACACACACACACACACACACACACACACACACACACACACACAGACTGAATTTGCAAGTGCAGGATGTTTACAAGGAAACATGTCTTACTATTCTATTCCCAGACACCTTAATTCCGTAAGAGGTGGCCACAAACAAATCGCCTCCATGTCGCCCTGTCCTCTGCCATTTGGCTATCCTTCCTCCAACTCACACGTCCCTTTTTCATATATCTCTCCTCTCCTACCTTCAATCTCATCTTTACTCGTCCCTTCCCCATCACAGTCTCTACATCTCTCACACTCTTCTTGTCAGTCTCACTCTCCATCTTTACTATTATTATACTGAGGCTGAGTAGTACCGGCAGCGCGTCTACTGATACCGTTGTAATGACTGATAAGAAAAATTCAGGTTGGTGAGGAAATGGAGGGAGAGCATCGGATTCAACCAGGGCTAGGGGTAGAGGAAAGAGTTCAACTTTTTTTGAGCGGGAAAAAGCAACAGAACTGTGAGAGGAAAAAATGAATATGTAATGTTGCTGGAGAGGTTTTTTCGCGCGATAGCAGGTGGAACGGGAGGTGTACATAATGGAGAGGTCATTGTACTTACAGAGGATGAAGCTGTTCTTGGCATGACAAAGAACAATTTTAGCATAATTTCACGAGAAACAAAACGCATGCGATCCAAGGATTAGCTGAGACAATTACCTTTTGAGAGCGACCTCCTTGTGTATATCAACAGAAATAATGTGACAAAACTAAATTCTAGTTGTATGAAGGTGAGGGTAAAATTAAAATATAAGTGTCCATGCCTGATAACTTTGTAACTCCCAGTGCACATTCGGACGTTCTTAGTCCTAGAGGCCTTAATCAATAAACGGAAAGTCCCCATCAGGGTATAGGAGACCCGGGGTAGTCCACTCAGTCCCGACTTTTAGAGAGATGGTATCCCGTTGCTCTCCCCTGATTAGAAACGTTACCAGTTGACCCTAAGCACCTGTCGAATGCAATCCCTTATCGGCCACACCGGTTGAAGCATCTAAACCCACTAGCACACCAGGCAGCCAGTTGGTTCTATACATGCATACGGTACATGTGTGTGTGTGTGTGTGTGTGTGTGTGTGTGTGTGTGTGTGTGTGTGTGTGTGTGTGTGTGTGTGTGTGTGTGTGTGCAATAATACATTCTAGTTATTGAGGTCAGGAAGTAAAGATGAAACGCTATGATAACGAAAAAAGGGTAGGTTACACATATGTCACCGTTTGTTTCTTATCCCACCATACACAAGGAAATCGCCACACCTGCTGCTACCTTCTGCCTCTGGTGGTACTGCAAGGTCATCTAAAAAATACTAGGTCGCAGGTGTCAGCTCTAGCCAGCATGTGACGGCATACATGAGTTGAACATCTCCGCATCATCTCTTACGCTAGTGTTTAGTCGGGGAAAGAACGTTTACTGTTTCACCTATTTTGCATCTCATTGTCCTCTGGTGGCTAATGTTTGGAGGCTTGGGACTCTTCTCTGTCCAAAGGTATTTCACTCCTGCCGAGACTGGAGGAGGATTTGGTACGAGGGAGGGTCTTCTTCTAGCTATCCTTGTCATGTTCTTGTAGTTTTCTCGCCTTTGTAGGAGTTGCCTTGCACGAGTCAACTGGCCTACTGCAGTTATCCCCTCATCTAATGTTCTTATTATGCGTAAAGGCCCGGACACACTTGCCTAACATGTGACCGCCACAAGGAAACGAGGCTCAGGGCCACATCCAACGTTCAGACTCGAATACTACAGCTGCTCTAACCCGGTGCTTCGTTTCATCCCGTCCGTCACATGTTTCGAGCTAGTGTGGCCGCATCCTAAGAGAGGAAAGTGACGGGGAGTAGACATTGTGGAGGGAGATGCCAATTTTTGTCCCTACCTGTACTTTTGGTTAGAATTAATCTTGAATTTCCTGGACCTACACTGTTTTTGTCTTGTACTTACCACCCCTTTTCTGCGATGGCCTATTTTTCACTTTACATGTGCTCTCTCTCTCTCTCTCTCTCTCTCTCTCTCTCTCTCTCTCTCTCTCTCTCTTTGTGCTCAGGGAAGACCGCTCGTAGTGATGGGGTTAATGAAGGCACTTGTAATCCCCTCTATTTCGTTGTCTTCTAAATGAAATGAAAATCCCTCTTTGGTAGCAAGAATAAAATAAACAAATACGTTATCGAACTGAAAGTGTTAAGTTGCATTCTTTATGTTTTGTAATAATAATAATAATAATAATAATAATAAGTGCTGGAGGAGAAATTTTCTGTAAGAGTAAGCACATATGTAGAAGTCAATGATGCATATACTTTGTTCCCTTTAAGCTGGCCCAGATTTGTGTGTTTTTTTGTAGATTTCACGTAACTGAATGGCAGAAGACAGTACTACGGCTCTACATCCTTCCCATAGCACTTCTTCGTGACTGGCTCCATATTCTAGTGTTAGTCCACTGTTACAAAGCAGCAGTGATGATGGATATGGCAATTTTAGGTCAAGTTAAAGAGAAAGAGTATCGACAGTCACCATACACTATGAAATCCTTAAACTCAGTAGTGACCTAAACTCCAAACACTCCTTTTAAGGAACAATTTACATTATCTTTCTTTACTTTCTTTAGACTTGCTGCATCAGTGCCTAATAAATTGCCTTGAAAATAAATTCCAATGTCTCAGCAATAAAGCATAATAATTTTGGAAGCAGTTGCAGAATTAATGTCACTCGAGTTCCTACTATTGCTACTGTCTCTTATATAATTGCAGAATATTTATTTATTTGCCAGGGTTTGATTCATGAGCCGGTCAGACTGGTGGACAAATTTTACTTACCCTCAATTCCCAGTTCACTCGGTTGTACAAAAATGGGGACCTGGATCTAACATTGATTCTTGTGGACCTTGTTCTAGGGGAGATAAGGACTTGTCAAAAAACTGCTTGTCTTAATGAATTTCTTGAAGTTGATATGCATTAATTTAAACTTTCTCTCTCTCCCTCTCTCTCTCTCTCTCTCTCTCTCTCTCTCTCTCTCTCTCTCTCTCTCTCTCTCTCTCTCTCTCTCTCTCTCTCTCTCTCAAAACAGGAGCAAATATAGAGCTGATGTGGAAAATAAATGCAGAAGGGAGGAGGGGGACAGACAATAGGGAGTCTACCGAACATAGCAAAAAAGAAGAAAAGAAAAGAAAAAGAAAAGAAAAAAGAAAGAAAGAGAGAAAAATACATATCTTTATTGTTTTTACTCTGAATCAGCCTAAAATTACCCTCTCTTCACCTCTCATGCTCAGTTGTAACAAGAGATTAACACTAGACTATGGTGCTTCTCACGAAGAAATCCTTTGTAAATGATGTTAAGTTGTTGTTGTGCCCTTTTCCATCACAGATCTACGTTGAAAATCAAGGTCAAGTTACAGTAAAAAGAGTAAAATATCTGATAATCAAGTTACAGTAAAAAGGGTAGAATAACTAATGATACTAACAGGAGATGGCAACCCAGCTCACGACAACAGGGTAACAGTGGGGAGCAGTGGGACGCAGCGCTACATCTCTCTCATCTCACATACCAGTCCGGCACCTGTGGCTCTGGCTGACGTAGGCTGCCCAGGGAACAATGGTTGTGCGTCACTTGTGTCCCCGCCGTCAGCCAGGGTCAGCCTCGGCCCCCAGCTGCTGACGCCATGGGTGGAGGGAGTAGGGGTGGTGAGGAAAGGGGTCACATTGTCTTGGTCACTTACCTCCAACAGCTTCTAAGGACGTGTCTTGTACCATGAAATACTCCATCTTCTAATACCAAAGCCTATTTCTGCCATCACGACATGCTTCTACATCTATCATATATTGTCTTTGTCACGTAGCTCCAACAAACTTAGAAGGCTGTGTCCCGATACCACGAAATGCTTCTCTTTCTAATACCGTGATATATCTCTACTTCTGTCATTACGAAACACTGTTACCTCAGTCATTTACCCTCGTGATGTCACGATTATGCTTTTACTTTTGACGCACAGCATATTATCAAGATCATCTCCTGACACCACGAAAGTATTTTACAGTCACATACGGTAGCACTTCACTAGAAACTCACCTGGTTGTTTCTTACTTGTTGCAGGGACAGCGCAGTCGGCTAGTGTGGGCGCGATTGTGGTATTTGGAGTAGGAAATAAGTAAGTAATGCAGAGTAGATACTGATAACATTGCCCAGTCCCCGCAACACATAAAATCGCAAGGCTGAGTGGAAATGGGGCGTCACACAGTATACGGATCACGCTGCACAGTATTAAAATGATATAGCCACCTCTTGACACGACAGAATGCTTCCAAATCTTCAGGTGATCAAATACTAAGGCCATCTTTTGACATCAGGAAGTTTATTCTATGGCACTTTTTCCATATACGAAACTACTAAGGTTTTGTATCATCACGAAAATATTTTACTTTTGTCCTATGGTCTCTTTCAGACACTACTAAATTATTCCTCTTTTGTCACACCAAAATGCTAAGCCCCCATTTTGATTTCAAGAGATTATTCTGCTTCCGTCATTTACCAAATTACTTAGGTCATTTTCCGACACCGCAAAATTATTCTACTTCTATCATACACCAAATAACTAGAGCCACCTTTGACACTATGATTTTTTATGTAACGTTTGCCTTGTACCAGATTACTACAGCCGTCTTCTCACAACAAATCTTTCAGTTCTGCCTAATACCAAACTGATGGTGGGGTATGATCAAGTGTGCAAGGATTATAGTTTGGCTGATGAACATGGCAAGTCGTGTTGTGCATTTAAAGATGGATTATACATTTTAGCCTGAGGAAAGTAATGTAGACCAGATATCCGTAACCTTACATGTTTATCATATTCTTGCCAGTATGGAAAGTGATCAGTTGGTTGCAGTATTAATCGTGGTTATAATCTTTAGTCAACTTCCAACATCCAAAGTTATATCAGTAAGTCACCTCCAGACATGAACATAGTGATAAAAATTATGCTTAAAGAGCGTTAAGTAAGCCCAAAGTTTCTGTTTCTGTTATGCAAACCTAAAGCTTTTATGTCATTTTGTGGTGATCTGCAATTCCCATAACTGGTTCCCAGTGTGTGTATCCTGAAACATGTCAATATTTAATTTAAATCAGAGGTGAGCATGTGTTGAGGGATCCAGCACATTTAACAACGTAGGAACCACCAACTTCAAACGTAGGTCACATTCTTGGTGGCAAAGGACATTTCCTAGCACCTCTTCCTTAGCAATTTACTTTACATATTACATCCTAAAACTCTCTTGTATGTTAAATATATAGTTTTAATGTCGACACAATTTGTATCACCAGCATACAGGGAGGTGTTGAGGTGTAATGTCCAAAATGAATTGCTAAGGAAGAGTTGTAACGTCTCCAAAGTCGCTTAGAATAGACTCTGAGGCACACAATGGCGAGTTCAATCCCAGCTATTGCAGGAAAAACTATCTCCATCTATACCCTGACGCATTAATCCCGTAAGGGGTGGCCATAAACAAATCGCCTCCATGTCGCACTGTCCACGTCCGTTATGCTCCCTTCCCCCTAGCTCACACCCCCGCTCTCAAATACCTCTCCACTCCATCGCTTCACCTCATCCTCGGTCTCCCCTTCTTCTCCCCCATTCCACCTCACTCACACACACTCTTCTCGTTAGTCTCTTACCTAGTCTCTCAGGTAAAACTACGGACTTTAATTACCTTACAACACGGTACATTGCTCTTCAAGGTGACAAGACCCCTACGCTCCACAAAAACGTCCCCGTTAGTGTCATCTCACCATCTCTGTGATACTCCCATAACAAAACACAAGGAGGTGGGTAGGTCTATCTGTGCCCAGGTGGTTACATGTGAGGGATGCTGGAGTGGGGCAGATGGTCTACTGGATATCAGGTTTTGCAGTCCGTATCAGTGTCACTTTGGGCATATCTTGGGCAAGTAAGTCGGCAGCCAAACTCCTGTCATCTTTCTTGCGTCTCTCTTCATGATATTAGAAAATCTGGTGAATCCGCAGCAGCCAACACTAATGACTTTTTCTGGCCAAATATCAGAGTCTTAAGCGTCTCTTGCATTCGATTTACTAGTCTGATTATTCAAACACGAGACGACAGGACATTTGCCACCGACCGTACATTACGCACTGAAACCGTAGCAATACTGTCTCTCCTTAAGAATCAAGATACGTCCACATGACACAATTGATGTACAGAATAATGACAAAAAATGAGTACTGATGCACCTTACGTCCTCTTCAAGAAACAGGTCAAGGTAGAGAGGAAAATAGCCTTGAGGTCAAGACACAAGTCGATGTGCATCTTAAAAGTTAAATGTCGGGTCAAAGAACATTTCCTATATAATCATCTCTATATGTATCTAGAACAAGTTTTTTTTACCGAGAATCCTACCAACAACAATTATAGGGCAGTGCATTCCCAGATCCAGGAAATGAAGTTAATAGACTAAAAACCATTGGGCATCGCAGTGTTTGTGATACGAGGAGAGCAAAAACGTTATATCATTGCTACATTTACTTCGAGTTTATTATTCGTAATTAAGAACGAAATAGTTGGAGAGACAGACAGGCAAATGGGGACGTGAAGGAGAGTTGTGGTGTTGATGTGAATGTGTTTGGAAGCAACAAAAGTGCCTTGAGATGTTTTCGCCGCGTAGAGAGAATGGAGAATGAGAGACTGACCAGGAGAATACACGTGTATGTGAGTAAGGGGTAGAGAGGGGAGAGGGTGGAGACGGGGAGGGGGAGACAATGGATAAGATACAGAGATGCAGTGGAGTGGTGTATGAGTGAGGGGGGGGGGGATGAATTTGGAGAAGAGGACAGCCTGATAGCAAAGGATAAAACGATATGGAAGCGCCATCGTTTGTGGCTACCCCCCTAGACTGAGGCACCTGGTTATAGATAGACTGATAGAAAGCTTCAGATATTTTTACTAAGAAATTCATTTAGTCATACATGCTTAACTTTATTTTACTAAAGATATGGTACAGCTAAAATTGTTCTTCATACATGGTGGTTCAGTCCTCTGTTCATCATCGGTCAGAAGCTAATAGACATAAAATGCTAGCTTGTTCTTGTATCTCACTGTGCTTTGAACCTGCGCTCAGTTATCACGTCTAGAGGGCAGTTAGCCACAATAGTATTTTATTCTGTATACCACCAGGTAATTAATTCTGTTGATAGAAACCCCCTTCGTCTCAAAAGTTAGTACTGAATGTTATGAGATCAGAAAACAAACAGCTTAGTTGGCGGATGTGTTCAACCCCAGTGGAATAGCAAAACATTTAATCTTTTCAACCGATGGGACGTTATTTCCATTATATTCTTCCTATCTCCTCAGTTATATTCAGCCTCTTTATTTAACTGTAGGGCTGAAGCACTTGAATAAGATTACATCGAACTGGAAAAGTCACCTGAAGCAGAATCAAATCGTCTGGTGCAAGAATAAACTAGATATAAGTCACCGGGCTGAACTGGTTAAGCATCAATTGTAGTATATTCCTGGGCGAGCGCTGTGTGTGTGTGTGTGTGTGTGTGTGTGTGTGTGTGTGTGTGTGTGTGTGTGTGTGTGTGTGTGTGTGTGTGTCTGTGTGTGTGTGTGTGTGAGTGAGTGAGTGACTGTGTGTGATGAAATGCCAATATCAGTTTCCCAGGCATTTCTCTAGTCATGCCCACCAGATCCCTCTAACCAAGAGACTGAAGAACTTACTGATCGTGAAGGCATTTTTGTCTGTGTCTTTATTACATGCTGGGGGGTCTCGTGGAAGGTCAGGCAAATCTTGTTTAACTATATTGCATTTCTCAGTCTGTCCCCTACCCGAGTCCAGGATCGAACCTACATCATTCGGATAAAATACCTCTCCCGTAACCACTTGCCCACCATCGTATAAATGAAAGGAGAAGATATGGCTGTTCTTATTAATGTACTGCAGATGTTGACCTGACTTTACAAAGGATCATTGTTGTGGGTGAGGGAAGGTGTACATTGTGTGTGTGTGTGTGTGTGTGTGTGTGTGTGTGTGTTTGTGTGTAGATGAGTTTGTGTGCGCGTGAATGTAGGCCGATGTATATGACTCTGTGTACTTCTGTTAATGTAAGTTTTTATGTATGTATAGATGTGTGTGTGTGTGTGTGTGTGTGTGTGTGTGTGTGTGTGTGTGTGTGTGTGTGTGTGTGTGTGTGTGTGTAAATTTGCATGCGTGTATATGTGTGGATGCGTTTGTGCGTGTGCATTTAGGCCTATAGAGAACTGTGTGTATTTCTGCTAATGTATATATGTATGCCTGTATGTATATATGTATGTGCATGAGTGTGTAGCCAGATGTGCGTGTAAATATACATGAATACAGATTTTCGTGAGAGAGAGAGAGAGAGAGAGAGAGAGAGAGAGAGAATGTGTGTGTGTGTGTGTTTGTATGTGCGTGCGTGCGTGTGAAGAAAAGGGGGTGTGCATTAACAATAGAGTGACGTGGGTAGCGGACATCCTACACACACACACACACGTAAAAATAAAGCATCTATTTTTACTCTGATAATAATGATAAAGGTTGAGGAATGCAGTATTGAAGCACAGGCACGTAGGGCAGGGAATAAGTGGTTTGGGGGCTTTCCTAACACCTCTTCCTTAGCGATTTATTTTCGTATATTTCACCTGAGTGTCCTCTTGTATATTAGCAATGCAAACTGTTGATTTTAAGGCAAGATGTGCAGAGGCAGGTAAAGGGTTGTCTATGAGTGGATTAAATGATTTCCTAACACCTCTTCCTTAGCGATTTATTTTTGTACTCTACGCCTTAATATCCTCTTATATTTTACTGTTTATTACTATATCGATATTAAATCAATTTAAGTGCATATAAGAAATGGATAAGGTTTAGTAAGCAAGATAAATCACTTAGGAAGGGATGTTACGAAGCTTTTCAGTGCCACTTAAAAGTCGCCCTTACCCTCAACCACATTTTCTTTTCACGAATGCCTCTTAAGCTCCCTAACGTCTTTTCCTAAGCGATTTAGTTTGTTTATTACCCCTTACTGTCCTTTTCCGTGTTACATAATTGCTTCTAATATTTGCCATACTCTGAATATATAATTTGCAAAAGGATATTAACCACCCATATCCAAAAATAAATCGCTAAGGAAAATGTGCTAGGGGAGCCTCCTTACCCGATGGGACCACAATAAAACGATGTTGTCATTTCGTGGTTGCTACTGTCAGAGAGAGAGAGAGAGAGAGAGAGAGAGAGAGAGAAGCGTTGTAGTGAAGAGGCTAAAATTCGTCATAACCTACAACACCTTAGAGAGAGAGAGAGAGAGAGAGAGAGAGAGAGAGAGAGAAACACTGTAGTAAAGAAGCTAGAATTTGTCATCATCTTCTACATCATATTTTATTCTTAACTCTCAACTCATTTTCTTAATCTTACAAGAAGTTCCTGACCCTGTATAGAAGAGGTGACACGCGCACTCACCTGTCTCTTATGGTACAAAGCAGACAGCCTAATTCATAACTCTTTCGGCCTCTTCAGTGTGATTATGCATTTATTTCATTCTTCCTTTCACTAGATAATTTATTCATTTTAGATATTGACTTTAGTAACCTCTTCCCTACTAGAGGTCTGTCAGAAGCTTACTAAAATCGTCTTCTGGTATACCGTCTTCACTCTAACTTGGCCTAAAATTGCCATCTCTCCATCTTGAATGCGGAGTTGTGTCACTGGATTAACACTAGAATATGATGCTACTCAGGAAGACATGCCTAGGAAAGGATACGGATCTGCAGTATTGTCATTTTTACCACTGAGTTAAATATGAGAGAGAGAGAGAGAGAGAGAGAGAGATCTGGGCCAAGTTAAGGTGAAACGACCATAGCCAGACTGACGAGGCTAAGTAAATGTTAGTCATCGGATAGACAGTGTTTACATGAGGAAGCCCTTCGTATTTCATTCTTGTTGCTTCCAGACGATTTTATTCCGCCTCAGGGAGATTTTTTTTTAGGACTGGAGGGTTAAATATTGCCCTTATAAATTCTTCTAGTACAAGAGATTTTTCCTGAGTTGATTAAAATCGAAAGAGTGCCAAAATAATGTAAGAGGAAGTCATTGAAGTGGTGGCGTTCACTGTACTTTCTCCTCTCTTTTCTGTAGTTTCTCCTCCCTCTCTCTCTCTCTCTCTCTCTCTCTCCCCTCGTAAATATTGAAGACAAAAAATAAAGAAATAACTGTCTTTACTGACGATTAGACCAAAAATCAATGTTTTTTTTTTAGATGAGACTGTGTGTGTGTGTGTGTGTGTGTGTGTGTGTGTGACTTAACCACCTCTCAGTTAACGCTCTTGGTGTGGTGTAGTGTGGGAAGGTGTTTTTGTGAGGGTGTGTCGTGAGAGGGTGGTGTGGTGTTGTGGTGCGGGCTTCGCTAAAGTCGTGTAAGTCTGCGGGAATGAAACGTCTCACGACCGAAAATTGTTAGTGAGAGGCAGACGGACACAGGCCCACCTAGAGATGTTCCTTCATATAAAAGACATATTAAAGTAGCCCCTCCTCTGTTAACGCTACATATCATAAAAATCAGATCTGCTACTTAATCGTTAATCTCTTTAGTAATTATCAGCGTTGTAGTTACTGTATTGCCAATCATGTTAATTCTTTTTCCGTATCTTTATAATGAACAGTAATTTATGTATTGAATACCTGAATTTAGTAATGGGAAGTGTGGGGAGGCCTTGTATATTTGGTAACATAAGAGAGAATGGCCTTCAGTAGAATTGCGTTTTATGCTACTTCGTATTATTATTGTTATCTTTATTATTATTACTATTATTATTATTATTACTATTATTATTATTATTATTATTATATGGCAGGGGTAAACCAACTTTGCTGTCGGGCCCTGCTGCGGATGTCACTGATTGCACTGCGCAATTGACCCTCGTGCGGTGCGGTGCGTAGCGGTGAGGATCTGTCCCTTCTCCCCTTGGGGCTAAGATGCGATTGAAAGTGTTTGAATGGATGAGTAGATGGGGAGTGTGTCGTCCTGTCTCGGCTACCTCCCTTTCCTTGGGGGAAGCAGCCTAGGTATATAGATAGATAGATTATTATTATTTTTTTTTAATTTTTACTACAACTACTACTACTACTATTACTACTACTACTGTTATTATTATTATTATTACTACTACTACTACTACTACTCTTACAAGTACTATTATTATTATCATTAGTATGTGTTGTTGTTGTTGCGTCAAATTAATGTCATCATAGGACAAGAATATAAGATAAACTGTCGAAGAAAAACAGTATTTTATTTTGCTACATTTGCAGTGAAGAAAGTTGCAAAAATGGAAATATAATGTCCAACAGATCTCATAAATCTATAAATCATAAATGTACCTTACAGACTGTAAAAATAAAGCAAAATTGAACTGGCTATGGGAATTTACACTTACAAGATATGTACATCTTTTATAATAAATTCTCCACTTGTGAAATGATTACCGCCACAGAGCGTTTATGATTTTGATTATTTTCTGTTGAGATTTTTTTCTTTCCGTAGTAATCTGACAGTCAGGATCTTCTAAGTACTGGCAGCGATACCCTTGTGGATCCAGTGTTCATGTTTTCGACAAGATTAGCTGTGGAAAATATTGATTAGCAACTACTAAAAAAAGTTCCTAGCAAATCAGTAACGCAACCTATTTCCTGATCATTGCATGGATTAAGAAAAAGCCGATTTTATTTTATTCAATCGCTATCAAAATCTTAGTGTTGTTACATTGTGGTGGTAAAATCAGCTACCTTAATCCAAGCAAGAGTTAACTGCTAGTCCCAGTCCTTCATGAATACAACAGGTCAACTCTGGAACTGTCTCCCTTTGTATTTTCTACTGCCTTTGACCTCTAGTCTTTCAAACGCAGTGTATCCAGGTGTCTCGAAATGAACGGATCTTGAATATAGCTCTCTGTTTTCGTGTTTTTATTTTTTCTTGGAGGGAACAATTTTGCCGATTCCTAGCCTTTGGTTCCTTCTTCCTTACAATAAAAAAATCACTGGTTAGGACGTCCTCGTATGTACCTTAACTCCTTTCACTCTCAACCTGTGTCCCTTTAGCATCTCCCACTTAATTATTATACTTTAGTAGTGGAAGAAACATTAAGTCAAGCAACACTTTAACTAACGAGCCATATTCAGATTTGGATAGGAATAGGTGGAAGGGAGAAACAGGAGAGCTTAGAGACGCTCTTTCCTGTTTTTCCCTTCCATCCATTCCTATCCATTTGTCAGAATAAACTAAATATATTCCAGTTTCCCTTTGCTTCTCTTCATGCCCCTACCAACCTGTTTCGTTTAATTCTTCCTAATTACTACCTTCCACTTTTCGTTATATTGCCTAGTTCCTCTCGTATCATCGTATTTTTCATTTTCATACAGTTTTGACTCAGATCACATTTCGTTTTAAAACTATGAAAAAAATAATACATATCAAGAATCTTAATTTCAGACCACATTTCGTTTTAAAATTATGAATAAAATAATACATATCAAGAATTTTAATTTCGACTCGCACAAATATATCCAAATTTCGCAACCAGGCTTTGTAACTTTCATTCTCCAGCTTCCAGTGTCATACAAATCCACAAACAGAAGCGCAGAAAGCTCTCACTCATTACTTCTTGCTTCTGAGCCACTCCCTTCCCCCTTGTTCCCACTTTCACCTCATCACATTGCGTAACAGACTGCTTGCTTTTCCTTTGTTCCGATTGTTTTTGTAGTCAGGTAGATAATGCTTTTGGTGTTCCACTGAAACACAAAAACAATTCACGCCTAGTTGTGCTTCTGTATACATTCTCTTCAGGAGTCTGCTACTCAGAAGCCTGTGTCAGTGTGCGTAGATGTACTTGCTCTTTAGTGCTTACAGTGGTACAAGGGAACAGTACTAAATTTAACTGCTTAACGTACTCAAGAGATGTTGTATATATATATATATATATATATATATATATATATATATATATATATATATATATATATATATATATATATATATATACACGTAGAATTTGACACTACATTACACGTTGCTTCACATACATATAACGGACATTCTCTCTCTCTCTCTCTCTTTCTCTCTCTCTCTCTCTGCTAAAACATCCTTGTCATCAAAACAACTTCTTTCATACCCTGACACCCAACGTGGAGGAAGTGTGTGTGTAAGGAAGGTGTGTGTGTGTGTGTGTGTGTGTGTGTGTGTGTGTGTGCCTTACCTTACATCAACACGCCTACATAAACACCACAAAACGTTTCCTGCGCTTCTTCATTTTTCTAAGCCCATATGGAGAGAGCTTTGCATATATTTGACACAGAATGCAAATGTCACCATCTTTTCTGCATGATAGTCGTGTGGATTGTAATAAGGGGGTGTTGTGGGCTACGGTTATGGGCGGTGGACCTGACTCTGGGTGGAATTACAGGTGGATGTGCAGCTTCGGAGGTATATTTTGATCCAATTTGTAATAATGGGGAGAGAGAGAGAGAGAGAGAGACTATCAAATTCCAGTGATATGGTATTCGGAAGTCAACAGGCTTTTCAGAATATTATGGAAGAATTTTATAACTGTTCCATTAATTCTACCTATATATTTATTGCCACACGACTTAATTCCTTAAGGGGTGGCCACAAACAAATCGCCTCCACGTCGCACTGATCTGAAATTTGTCTGCCCACCCTCCAACTCACACCCCCTCTCTCGTGCCTCTCTCCACTCTATCTCATACTTGGTCTCTCCCTCCTTTCCACTTCCACCTCTCTTATACCCAAATTCGTAGAGATATTACTACCTTCTCTTTTATGTGACTGAGGTAGTGGGTCATTACTGTAGACAAGAAAACAGAGACTTAGGTTGTTTGTGGGTAGGGAGTTATTCTGTATAGTAGAAATTAATATTATTATTGTAAATGAGATGGATTTGAAGTGATGCTTGCTTGATGTGTGCTATGGGTTTGTTGACAGGTTAGTTGTGGAGAGAAGCTAACTCTCTCTCTCTCTCTCTCTCTCACAGCTAGGACCTTCAATATACTTTCACAACAAAAGAATTAAATATAATGTCCCTCCAACTAAGGGATTTTACACGCCTCAAAAACACATTAAGTTTTATAGCTGATGACAGGATCCATTTTTGACATTTCTCTCAGTCGCCCCAGCATATTACGTCTCTCTCTTGTTAAAACCTTGCCACCCTTTACTTATATACTGAGTCTCTCTCTCTCTCTCTCTCTCTCTCTCTCTCTCTCTCTCTCTCTCTCTCAAATGGCCTCCAGCTTACAATTATGAACAGTAAGATACAAAAGTTTTAGTGTATTACTGCTTCTTCGTCACATTTAGAGTTCGTGCATCATTTTCTCCCCTGTTGCATTATATAAAAGAGAATCACCTATGGGCAGAAAAACATACCAAGTACTCTTAAGTTAGCAAAGTTAGTCACCAGAGGAAAAATGAGAAGCCAAGGGGAAACTTGAGACGAACTTTAGTGCCTGAGTTTACACCGTCACATAAAGAGCACTGTGGTAAAGCTGCCTTTTTGTGTATACCCTCTTCTTTGGGTATTCATTTGTTTACACTACTACACCATACCTCTCTCTACCTCTTGCCTACATTGACTTTTCTTTCCCTCTCCTTGTACAGCTTCTGCCACAAATATCCGTCCACTTGTATGTAGTTGGATTGTTATTAAATCATCTTGTGAAATTTTTAAAAGTCTTTTGGGTTCCAGAGTTTAAAAATTTGGACTTTATATGTCACTGCTCACAATCTCACTTTTTTATCATACTGTCATCACTCAAAATATATTGGTAAGTAAGAAACCACGCAGCCATAATGTTCATATATTATTCTGGAACTGTCTCCAACTGTCTGTATTTCCTGCTTCCTATGATCTCCAGTCTTTCAAACTTAGTGTGTCCAGGCATCTCGAAATGCCCAGATCTTGAATTTGGCTCTCGTTTGTATTGTTTTTGTTTTTTCTTGGAAGGAACGGTTTGCAGGCTCCTGGCCTTTGGTTCCTTCTTTCTTACATTAAAAAAAAAATGTTAATTGTATGTATAAAGTTTCACCCACTCTCTGGTCATTCTTAATCGGTTTTCTCAGTTTTTATCTTCGTCAGTTAAAATGCTCTTGTTAAAATATGTCTTGGCTTAAATATTGGCCATTGTGCTCGATTCTGTTAAAAATTTCACCTTGCATTTAGCTGTTCAGGCATTTATGATAAGAGTTATATTTTCCACCAACACTTTCCCTCTTTTACAGTGTCCTCAAATATATCCTTAATGTTGACAAGGAACTCTCTCTCTCTCTCTCTCTCTCTCTTATGCAACCGCTTGTGTAACGCCCCACGATAGGTAGAATTTTTTCCCATATTCTTTTCCCTTATACAGTAATTTCATCCGGGAAGGGAAAAGATAAAAGTAATTGAGTAACTAGGAAGCCTTACACCTTCTTCTTCCCTTTCTTTGATCTTTACCGCCTTAAGTAATCCTCTCCTTCCCCTTTACCATACTTTCCTTCCCTACATCCTTCCTTTACTCTACCGTAGTCACAAAAATTCTTCATCTTATTCAGGGACACACCTAAAAATAAGTTAGGGGGCTTCCGAGTATCCGGATGGTTATGCGGTGTGGTGGGTATTACTTCCTATGTGGTGATATTTGAAGGTGTGTGATACGTAGGAGGACTGCTGGACCTCAGGGATCGGACTGCCAAACCTATGTCCAGAGTAGAGGAAAAAAAAAAACAAAGGCTGTACCGAACACTTCCGCTATAGATAGTAACTTTAATAAGGCTTGAGACATCAGGGCCATTTGGCTTCTTTCTTTCGCTTTTCGTTCCAATCTGAAATTTCCTATTCACACATCAACACTTTTTTTTTTTTTTTTTTTTTTTTTGCCATATTGACGGTTCCGATGACTGTATATGTATCGTGCAGTGACGGAGGTATAGAAACTGTTAAGTGTGTAGATTGATAAATGTAAAGGGTTCAGTTAGGCGGATGATCTGAACGTAAAAGCTAACACGAGTCCTGGTGATTATGGAATAGGTTCTTACGGGGAGAGAAAATTATGGTGGACGTCAGTGAAGGCCATGTGTGAGGAAAAGAACTGTGTTTCTGCGTTTTATGCGGTAAACACATATAATAACTTGGCTAAACATCGTACTGAGAAACTGTGCTGCATGTTGTTGTAAGTTTATAGAAAGATCCTTGTTTGTCACTAAAACGAAATCTGTGAGAGGACTGATGACTGATTAAAAGTGTGGTATGCAGGGTGAAATCGACTGGAGCAAGGAAAAAGAAGTAGAAGAAGTGAAAGGAGTACTCACAATGAAAGAGTAATGGTATGACAACCGATAAGCACTGTGATGGAAGATTAGTATGAGCGAAAGATTGAAGTGAGTTGGGATATAAAAAATTGGAAAAGCTGGCCTTAGAAAAAAAAAAAATGATTTGTACGTTAGTGAATCAGACAAGTAAGCAATGACCTAAGCTGCCGATTCAAAGCGTTTTTATTCTCCTTTATCCTGCTCTCTATGTTAGCAGGCACTTTATTCACAAATCTTTTCCCTATCTTCATTTTGGCTTTCTTTTTTTCATCTTCCGTACTAGGCGCCACGTTTATGATTATTCAAGGCTAATTCTTTCCTTCCTCTGTGAGTTATTCCTCCTCCTTTCAAACGATTTCATCCAGAGAGAGGACGCGCACACACACACACACACACACACACACACAGATAGATAGCATGATAGAAACATAGATGGGCGGATAGAGAGATAGAAAAAGACAGAGAGAGAGAGGGAGATGTTTCTTGAGAGTGAAAGGGTTGGTTAAGTCCTGTCAAGCACTTCACAGCTGGATTTTAAGGTTAAAGAATGCTGCTACCTAAAGTAATGAAGGATATTGTTATGGTATGCATTAGGAGTTAGGATATTAGGGGCAGGGAGAGCTGGTAATATTTACTGGTGAAGATTACAGTGAATCTCTCTCTCTCTCTCTCTCTCTCCCTCTCTCTCTCTCTCTCTCGTAGTAGTAGTAGTAGTAGTAGTAATTACCTTCCTGACAGTAAGAAATCCATGGACATTTTTGATAATTTAGGCTGCGTTTTCGAGGGCTTGGAAAAGTTTCTAGTAATTCTCCTCCAGTAATTTCTTTTGCATTTGCACCTTGTTTTTTTCCTTTTATGTTATTAATGACTCTTTATTACCGATATATTTTGCATAGGTAACAAGAGGATATTAATGTACAATAGGCAAAATTACGCGTTATAGTATGTTATGAATTCTCTCAAACAAACGAGCATTTTTCTACGGTATCTCTTCACCCTCCCACTCTCCCTGCCACTCTTCTCCCTTCCTTCCTCTCTCCTAGCCTGCCTGCCACTCTTCTCCCTCTCTCCCTCCCTCCCTCTCTGCCCTCAGCTTTGGAACAGTAGAAGGAAGGGTTGTGTCAGGTTACGGTGGGTGGTGGAGTGGCTGGAGGGTCGCCTTCCCTTCTGCATGCGGGAGTTAAGTCAAGGACCCGTATTTAGAGATGCCATTTTAGTTATTTTAAAGCTAGCTCTAGAGATATTTGTCAACCTAGCTTTAGAGATATTTGCTTACAGACAGAAACAGGTTTTTGTAAATATTTCCTTACAAGTTTTAGAAATCTTCCCTTATTTCTTACCTAATTTCTGGAGATTTTAGCGCCCAGTGTTTTTCTAGGAAGATCGGAGATACCTGTTTGCAGTTTGTAGCAGATATGAAGAGATCTTTTCTTCTATATTTTGACAATTTTATCTTTTTTCTCAGCGATTGTTTGGAGTTTTTGGTGTCTAATGATTTTCTAACATCAGCTGAGAGCAAAAATAGAGTCCTTTCTAAATCTCTTTTTGTTATCACTCCCAGCATTCTCATTTTAACCTTCCTAACTTCTGTATGGTGACGTAGTTATCATTTTTAGTTATACCAGGAAGATATTACTACTCTTCAGGAGAACCTTTGTTATACTCCTTTTACTCTAACTTGGCTTTAAAACTACCATCTTTCCCTCTTCGTAACATTAAACTATAAAAAGATATTTGACACAAATTAATATGATGACAGTCAACATGTGCTATGGAAGAGATGTAGGGCTGTGGATTTGTCTTTTTCTGGCAATGAGTTAGGTGAAATAAGCTACTATCTATCTATTCTATATACCTAGGCTGCTTCCCCCAAGGAAAGGGAGGTAGCCGAGACAGGACGACACACTCCCCATTTACTCATCCATTCAAACACATTCATTCGCATCTTAGCCCCAAAGGGGAGAACGGACAGATCCTCACCGCACCACACTGCACAAGGGTCAACTGCGCAATGCAATCAGTGACATCCGCAGCAGGGCCCGACAGCAGAGCTGGTTTACCCCTGCCACATCATAACAGACTCATCCCCTTACCCGCACCTGACCTGAAATAGCTGAAATAAGCTACAAAAAGGCAAAAATCTAGGCCAAACTAAGGTGAAAAAACTACAATGGAGGTGTTAAAGAAGTCTATATCTAATCCCTTCATCTTGAAATTCACTCTCGAGCTATAAAACATGGTCTAGATACTGCAAGAATGTAATGCTATATTCCTACAACCAGTCTTTCAACTTAGGATTTCCTTTTCGAAATAGAGGGTTAGGTGTAGCCTCTATAGTTATTCTCACTGTAAGGAAACTCTCCGAAGGTAAATGATATGAATGTAACAAGAATTAATTACAAAAGATACAGGTGACTGAATGGGTTAATGGGCAGTGTGTCCAGGCATCTCGAAAGGAACGGATCTTGAATTCGGCTCAGTTACCTTGTTTTTGTCTTTTTTTCTTGGAGGGAACAATTTGCGGGCTCATGGCCTTTGTTTCCTTCTTCAGTGTATTAAAAAAAGAAATTCCCCTCACTGTGATCACGTCCTATCTAATTATATTCATGATACCTGTAGACAAGGTTATTAATTCTAAAAAAAACTGTAGTGAATGGTTAAATGAAGGTCATGTATTGGAGTCTAGGGCTTGTATTCTTGTCGGGTATGGAAGCTCCGTAACACCTTTTCCTTAGCGATTTATTTTTGGAGATAGCCGGTTATTATCCTTTTGTACGTTATTTATGCAGAGTATGGGGATATTAGAATTAATTATATAACACAGGATAGGGCAGTAAGGTGTAATAAGGATAATAAATCGGTTAGGAAAAGGAGTTAGGGAGCTTCCTTAGCCGACGAGACTATGGGCCTTGGTTAAAAAGTTTCTCCTAAGTAAAGCCACATCGTCGTGGGATAGTAAGAATAATAAAGACATCATTTTAGGAAAGAGGTTTAGTATCCTTGTCAGTTTAAGACATTCACTAGCACTTATTTCTTCCCAGTGTGTTTATGTTCAGTCGGCATCAAAATTCCTGTCCTCTCTCTTCAGTCACTTTGAATATCAGTATGGTAAATCCGTAGCAACTGATACTGATGGATTCATTCGGCCATAGAGTAAGATCATGTGTCTTTTGCTCCAGGTCCACCTCACTGATTTTCGACGTACGTGGAGAGAGAGAGAGAGACAGACAGACAGACAGACAGACAAACAGAGACAGACAAACAGAGACAGACAGACAGACAGACAGACAGACAGACAGAGACAGAGAGGGTGATAGGACTTTTGATGCTGATTGTACACAGATACTGATATTCATTTATGCTTTACTTATGCAGACCAGATCAGTGTTAACTCTTGAACGACCACAGAAATTTTAGCGATATTAATTCTGTTACCGCCAAGCTACTCGATTCTTGTTACTGCTAGACGATTTTACCCAACTTAGGAAAGGCCTCTCGTTGTCAAAAGTAACAGTATATACTTATTATTGTGAATTATTTGGTCTGGCTACATATTCTCCTCCATAATATTTAGTTTGTTCGTAAAGTGTTTGGTAGAAGTAGGACTGGATTTTGACGATAGAAGGAAGGATGAAAGTGAAGATAAAGCACAATAAAGATATGGAGACGCCACAGTAAGAGCCGACCTCAAATCCTGACTACAACAAACAGGCTAATACAATTGTAGTTTATTTTTTTCTAACTATGTGGAGATTATTGTCCTTTCGCCAGCTTATTTCAAGTAGCTCAGTATTAGATAAAATGTAATATCATGGCTCCATATCCTTTCTGTGGCACTTCTTCGTGACTAGCATCAGATTCCAGTATTAATCTCTTCCTACAACTTAATATTCAAGATGCAGAGGCGACAATTTTACGCCTAGTTAAGGTAAACAGACTATAGGCAACTACAACTTAATTTTAACTCTTGACCAACCTAAAGCACTCTCTGAACTGAATATTACATGGAGATAATAATAAAATGGTCAGAAGGTAAAGAAGGTATATAAATGTAGTCAGAAGCAGCCCTCCCCACTCCATAGACGCCACGTAACATAATAGTGACGTACGTAAAATCAACATAAGTCTGTTCCATCCCTTATCTCTTCCAGTATTGACAAGGGAGATTAGGAGGTTCTTCATTAGTCTCTCCTAACTCTTCCTGCAAAAGTTAACCATATACACGACAGAAAATTGATCGTATGTTTGTATTTCCTCTTGGGACGCAATTCAACGCTGGGGATTGTGTTCTAGAGGAATTTTGGTAGGGGTAAAAGTGGGGACAGATGCATAGGAAATTGAAAGGACGTATAACTAGATCAGACAATGAGTGGATCGGGATGTTAATTGACTGGACCCCTAGTATTGATCTGCGTACCAGGAAAAGACCAGATGCTTGTACTAGGTGGGAAGACTAGGCAGAAATGCGCAAGAATAACGTGGCAGAGACAGGCATAGTCACGCGAGTCGTGGAAAGGTTTGGAGAGCCTGTGTTCAGTAGAGGATTTTAGATGATGATGATGGTGATATGAGGATGACGAGAGAGAGAGAGAGAGAGAGAGAGTAGTAGTAGTAGTAGTAGTAGTAGTAGTAGTACCAGTAAAAGTAGTAGCAGTAAACAGGGTAATTGAGAGAGAGAGAGAGAGAGAGAGAGAACGGGAACATACAAGAAGACAGACAGACAGAGGACACACACACACACACACACACACACACACACACACACACACACACACACACACACACACACACACACACACACACACACACACACACACACACACACACACACACACACACACACACACACACACACACACACACACACACACACACACACACACACACACACTCACTCACTCACTCACTCACTCACGCACTCACACACCGAGACAAAAAAGAAAAAAAGAGAGAAAAAAAGACAGACTAGGTTGTGACAGGGATGAAAGAAAGAGGGATGAGAGAGTTATCAACCTTACTCCCAAGCCCCTTCCCGACGCTCCTTAAGCCCCATATACGTACTGTAAAGCCACACACGCGTGCTTAAGTCCACTCCTCCATACACCGTGGGTTCTGCATATTCATTCATACACACGTCACTCCCTCCTGATGTATATGGGATAGTTGAGGAGTGGATGGATTTGTAAGGGATGGAGGGAGAGACGGAACAAGAAGCAGAGGAAGTGAATTAGTAAAGAGAAGCACTCACCGCTCCTTTACAACTAACATCGTACAACGTAGGGTAAAAGTGAGAGGACAGGAAGGCGGATGGTTGAGTGAGGGAGGGTCGTGGGGAAGGTGGAGAGGCAAGGGAGTGTTGCGTTAGTATGCTTTAGTGATCATACAATTATTCATTCAGAAACAATACATTCACGATCGCCTCTTTAGCCAACACAGACCATTATCATAACACGTCATCCTCAGCGCTATTCCACCCTGATATATACTGACAGGAGGCTATACCATAATAACCTAAACCGGACACCTACAAACACTCATCCCCTAAAGTAAAGAGAAGCCTTAACATTGGGTGTTTGCCATCACAGTGACACAGCACAGCGTCAAAAGATGTGATCACTTCAGCACGTTCAAGGTCTGCACACTCACACCATAAATTGAAAGATAAACCTTGGTATTTATTATCCACAATTCTGTCATCTGCGTATCAGCAAAATACGACGGGTACACGTGATCAAAGAAAAACTATCGCACAGAAAGGAACTCATTACATAAAACATGACTACAGCTAGTAATGTCCCAAGAAGGTTTAACTATAGTCTTTTCATGTGAATCTGGATATAATCTAATAATTTTTGATGGACGAGATGTAAAAAATTCAATTGCAAACGATGAAGTGGGTTCTCAAAAAGACAGGGTTATGAGCAGGCATTATGTAGCATTCATCGTCTTTGTTGTCATTGTGTCGCGCGGAATGTGCAACGATGCTTTTCTGATCAAGTGTACAGTCGCAGTCAATTGCTGTGTCAGATGGAGGTACAGTCGGGGTCGATTATTGTGTCAGATGAATGTACAGTTGGTCAATAGTTGTGTCAGATGAAGGTACAGTCGGTCAATAGTTGTGTCAGATGGAGGTACAGTTGGTCAAAAGCTGTGTCAGATGGAGGTACAGTCGGAGATGAAAGTTGCCACAGGAGACAGTGATAATGAGGTACATAACTTCCATCATTGACTCTCCAGCAAAACTTCTGATCCCAGCTGTACATCCTCCATCTAAGACTCTCTGACACGACTTCTGACTGCGACTGTACATTATGAGGACACTATAAATGGCATTATTCATTGTTTATACCATTATTCAGGACTGTCGGCCATAAAGTTCATTGTAAGTGCCAGTTATCAGCGGTTATCAGCGCCTCTGTGTCCACGCTGTTGCTTACTGTCTCCCATCACATCCTTTACTAACAACACAACTGCTCACTTATACCTCCCCCAGGATGGTTGACAATTTATAATCTTGTGGAATATGCTTATTGTTTGTATCTTGTAAAAGTCTCAAAATGGCTAGGAGTGATAAAGGAATAGACGATGTTCAGTGTTTGGCTCATACAGAAGAAACGTAGGCATGAACAGTGGATAAGAATACTGAGTGAAGCACTAGACAAATTTGGAGAATGTCTATCTATCTATTCTATCTATAGCCCGACGCCCTAATCCCGCAAAGGGTGGCCGCAGACAAAACGCCTCCAAGTCACTCTGTCACCCACCATTTGACTCCCCTCCCCCCAACTCACCCCCCCCTCCCTCATATACCTCTCAACTCCATCCCTCCACCTCATCCTCGGTCTACCCCTCCCTCTCCCTCCCTCCACCTCACCTACATACACCCTCTTAGTCAGTCTTTCATTCTCCATCCTCTCCACATGTCCAAACCACCTCAGTGTATTTCTCCTAATCTTTTCAACCACATCCACATCTACCCCACAACGTGAGGGAAGGAAATACAGAGAGGAATTTTATTATTATTATTATTATTATTATTATTATTATTACCGGCATTATTATTATTATTATTATTATTATTATTATTATTATTATTATTATTTCCCTGGCGTTTCGGATACAAGATGAGGTCTGAAGTGGAAACATAAGAAAACTCAAGAACTCAATTTTATCCCTTCAGCTATAGAACATAATTTTTCTTTCACTATAGCTCTCTCCAGACGAGTTTATTCACCTTAAGATAGATTTTTCTAACTTAAGGAACTAGGTAAAAACTTCACCATAGTTCTTTCACACTAACTTGGCCTAGATTTTAGTCCATTTGCTGCGAATATCACTTAGCTCCATACCAGTTCAATACTACGACTCTACTTCCTCTCCACAGCACTTCTTCATGACTAGCATCATATTTCAGCGTTAATCTCTTCTTAGAATTCGGTGTTCAAGCTGGAGAGAGAATTTAAGGCCAAGTTAGAGTGAAAAGAGTATATCCTTTTTACGACATAAACCTCTCCAAAGCTGACCAGATTCGCCTCATAACAGATTAAACAGAGCATGATATAACAGTATTCTCATCGGTTAAGAAAACTCCGTAGCACCTCTTCCTTAACGATTTATTTTGGGGTACGGCTGGTTGAAATCGATTTGTATGTTATTTATGCTGAGTATGGGGGTATTTGAATTATCTGAATGACACAGAAGAGGAGTGTAAGGAAGCCAAATAAATCGCTTAGGAAGAGGTATTAGGGAGCGTTATTAGCCAAGTATGCAGACCAGGGATAAGCTCTTTCCTGTGTTCTCTCTCTCTCTCTCTCTCTCTCTCTCTCTCTCTCTCTCTCTCTCTCTCTCTGTGTGTGTGTGTGTGTGTGTGTGTGTGTGTGTGTGTGTGTGTGTGTGTGTGTGTGTGTGTGTGTGTGCGTGTGCGTGCGTGCGTGCGCGCGCGCTACAAACACGCCGTCAATCATGAGAGCCAGGAACAGTAAGAGACAGTCAGCGAAGCATTGTATTCCTCTCATCAACCACCACTGGGGATGACAAGCCCTTTTTGTTTATTCAAGAAAGAAGGAACCTAAGGCCAGGAACCTGCATATTGTCCCTAGAAAAAACAAAAGCAAGATAACAGAGCCAAATTCAAGATCCGTTCATTTCGAGATGCCTGGACACACTGCGTTTGAAAGACTGGAGATCATAGGCAGTGGGAAATGCAGACAGAGGGAGGGATGGCAAGCCCTTTTTATTTATGCAAGAAAGAAGGAACCAAAGGCCAGGAGTCCGAATACTGTCCCAAGAAAAAACAAAAGCAAGGTAACAGAGCCAAATTCAAGATCCGTTCATTTCGAGATGCCTGGACACACTTCTGCGCTTGAAAGACTGGAGATCAAAGGCAGGAGGAAATAAGGAGGGAGACAGTTTCTAGTGAGAGATAAAGCAAGTTCCCATTATGAGCAACATTTTTGGCATTCCATTTGCTCACATTAGTCCTTTCTATGGTAAGATTTTTTTTTTCTTCCCTTCTCCTCTCTCTAAAAAAATTGATGTATATATATATGAGGATAAATTTTTAGCACATGGGTTGAGGGATGGAGGGGTTTGATGGAGCCTTAAATAAATTTCTCTTTGCTATGGGTTTTTTTCTGATCTGAGCTAAATTTTTGAGAGGGGGGGGTGACAAAAAAATTTAAAAAACCTCATCATTGTGAACTGATTGCCTACGTTAATTACAAACAACTGATTATTAAGTCTTGTGGATGCCGATAGAGATAATTTTGACTACCCTGTATTTCATATTCCGAGTTTTGAGAGAGAGAGAGAGAGAGAGAGAGAGAGAGAGGTGATATTTTGGAACCCATCCCTTACTCATGAGGATTACCTCTACCTCAATGTAATCCTAAATTGTGCCACATAAGTGAGAGTCGTAGCCGTGATAGTTGTGGGCAAAGGATCATTATTTCAGGACGATTACTTATGTTCTTTCTCCAGGCGATTTATCCGGTCTGAGAGGGATTTGCAGGGATTAGATATAGCATTTATAAATCCTTCACTCGTCGGTACACCCTTGAGTTAAATATAATAATCATGGAGTAGGAAGAAGAATATAAAAATAAGCACATAAGTTCTTCATGCGGGAGCTTCAGGGCTCTTCGATTAATGTCCTTCGTGTGGTGTGGTGTGTGGGAGTGATTTTGTGTGGTGTGGTGGGAGATGGTGGCACGGTGTGTGGTGCGGTGCGGTGTGGTGTGATGTGATGTGGTGTGGTGTGATGTGACGTGGTGTGGAAGAGTGACTTTGGTTTACTGTGAGGTGGTTTGAGGTACTGTGGTGTGTGGTTAGGTGTGGAGTGGTGTGGTGTGATGTTGTGTGCTGTAATGTGTGGTGTGGTGTGGTATGATATGGTAGGGTGTGGTGTGGTGTGGTGTGGTGTGGTATGAGAAGATGGTATGGTGTGCTGTGGTGCGGTGTGGTGTGGTGTGGTATAATATGATGTGGTGTGGTGTAGTGTCGTATGAGATGGTGGTATAGTGTCCTGTGGTGTGGTGTGGTGTGGTGTTATGTGGTATAAGATGGTGGTATGGTGTAGTGTGGTGTGGTATGAGAAGATTGTATGGTGTGCTGTGATGCGGTGTGGTGTGGTGTGGTGTGGTGTGGTGTGGTATAAGATGGTGGTGTGGTGTGGTGTGGCATGTTGTGGTGTGGTGTGGTATGAGAAGGCGGTATGGTGTGCTGTGGTGCGGTTTGGTGTGCTGTTGCCTCACTAAAGTCAATAAAGTCTTCAGGAGTAAAGCACTGAGCGTCCGAAAATTGTTAGCGGGAGTCGGACGGACAGGGCTGTTCCTAGAGGCGCTCTCGCATCTTAAAATGACGACATTGGGCGGAAGGTTGTAGTCTCTTCAATCCGAGGACGTCTTTTCATTTTTTCATTGCTACGGACAGTACACGCTCTCTCTCTCTCTCTCTCTCTCTCTCTCTCTCTCTCTCTCTCTCTCTCTCTGTGTGTGTGTGTGTGTGTGTGTGTGTGTGTGTGTGTGTGTGTGTGTGTATGTGTTTGTGTGTGTGTGTGTTTCCTTAAAGGGGGCCTGCCTTTTATAATGAAAGGGTTATTAAAAAAAAAAAAAAAGTATATTTGACTAGTTCATATCGAAAAACCCTCTCCCGAACTCAGAAAATTTCCCTAGTAACATGAAGAATAAATTATAAATGATTTTACTCTAGGGAAGTGATTAATGAAGGGTTTTTACAATCTCCCCAGCTCAAAAAGTCAATCCGAAAATAAAAATAAAAATTTATGAGTGGCAGGTAAGAAGAAAGTATATAAGACGTCATCGTAGTGAAGAGAGAGAGAGAGAGAGAGTTAAAAATATAATCCTCGTTGTTGGACTGAAGAGGCTAAGAGAGCGTTCACCACCTTCAGCCATAGGTATGCAAATGATAACACGGCACAGGTGAAAACAAACTATAAACCAGATCCTGCACATCCCACCCTTCATTACCGATGCGAAAACGTGCACACCTGTAGACTCCCCCTATTCTGGCGGTGATACTGATCGGCGCCCCCTGCTGTACACATAACACAGACACACACACCACACATGTTCCCATCTGTGTTATCACCGGGGCTAAGGCAGTAAAAGAAGACTTACGTTTATGCCTATCGCGTCGTATTTACCAGAACACACCCATGCCTATTTACATACACAGAAGTACAGTCGTGAGCTTTAATCTGCTCGCCCTCTAGCCCCACCCCTAGCCGGAGGGAGGTCGTAGCTAGGAATTCACTTTGAACGAATCCCTGTTCATTTGTGTTTAGGTGGTAGTTCGATGCTTTTTTTTTACTACAGGGTAAACAGTGAGGGATGGCACTGTTAATCGTGCAGTCCAATGAAGATTTTAACTAACCACTACAGTATTTGTTACGTTCAAAACTCTGACTACAAATCCACTTCAACCAAGGAAAGGTAAGGAGACAGGGTATGGGAGAGTGAGCAGACAGGGGGAAGGTGAATAGATAGAGGAAGATGAGCAGACAGGGCAAGATGAGCTGACAGGTAAAGGTGAGCAGACAAGGGAAAGTAAGCAGACAGGGGAAGGTGAGCAGAAACCATGATGCACGACTGAATACAGCACGGATATGCACATCAAATGATCCCATAACCCTGTCCATCTGTTCTGATAAATTGCTCAAACTGGTATTATTTTGCTGAACACACCCATTCCTCTTCACATAGACACAAGCGTAGTTTTGGGACGAAAGACTAACAGTTCACCTCTTCTACTTTTCACTCTCCTTTACTGGTCAGTTTTTCAAAGCTGAGAGAGTCATAGTAAGCTTCTTTGCCCAAAGCTGATTCTTTCCGATATGTTACATCAGCAGGAAGGAAAGTGACTGACATAACCCAAGTGTGAAGTAAAGGCAATGGAACAGCAGGCTAACTTTTACCCCTGTCTCAAGTAACACATACGTACTAACCAAACATGTTCCCAGTACCGTTTTCTCTGATCCCGAACGGTACACATTGTCGTATCGTTTATACAGGCTCCAACTCCTATACCTCCTCACATATACAGTACAGATACAGTCAAGGGAGAAAGTTCAGCTGTTATTACACTACATATACTTTACACTTAGCCCATGTCCGCCACTTTCCTCCCTGACGGATCATATCAGAGACAATTGGCTATGGGCAGGAAACGTGCTAAGTCTCTATCAACTTCAGAAGATCAACCAGCAGAGGAAACTGTGGAATACAAGAGGTGAAAACATTAGGCGAAGTTTTGCCCCCAACCATGAAATGCACAAATATATTGATCATCGCTCCAGTAATAGTTATCGTCTGGGCTAAGATAGTACTCACACCTGTCGCCCGTACCTGTTCACATATATAAACACGAGTACATGCAAAGTCAAAAGTTCGCCTCATATTTTAATTTTTCTACATCTCACTTACCTCTGTTGGATAGTGTTTCTACGACTGAGGGAGGCTTGTTATATTTCTCACCTCTAGATGGCGAAAGTGAAGTTAACGAAGCGGATCAGTAGATGAGCTTTTGTCTTTAACTGTACAAAACACAGACACATCCACTGAACATGCTTCCATGATTATCTCTTGAGCTATCACAGTACACACACGCGTCATATATTAACCAGTATCCACATCTACTGACGCGGACATGAGCACGTAACACAAATACAATCCTCAGACATGTTCCCATATCTATTACCGCGGGGGCTAACACGCAATGTCCATTCCGTTGTTTAGCAGAACACTCATACCTGTTAACATTCTGATCAGTATTCTCATCAGGTAAGGAGGCTCCCTATCACCTCTTCCTTAGCGATTTATTTTCGAAACTACCCAATAGCACCCTCTTTTTTTGTTTCATATATTTTTTAATGTCGACCTAGATTGCATGAATAACACACACAAGAATACTGTACAGTAACGGAGCAGAATCAGAAATAAACGAGGAAGGAAGAGGTGTTAGTAAGCTTCCAAACCACAAGAGAACACCGCTTTCTAACCTGACCACACACAGGTTCAGCTCCAAAGTTCAAAAAGTTGTTGCCTCCGATATAGTAAGGGAATTAATTATCCTCCCAGTTTTACCTGTACATTCCTCAGACTAGTGACACAGATAATTCCCAACTGAAGCAATTTGTGTCTCTGATGCTTCGACTTCACCGTGATATGTACACCAAGCCTAAAGGAAGACACTTATGGCTGTATTCCTAAAACTTAAAGTGCGAGAGTATTAGGCAAGTCCTCAATTTTCGACTAACATTTGGTGGAATGCCTATGGTTACTAGATTTACTCTGCTTCTGTTAGTCATTACGGAGTGCAGACAGAAATGATATGATGGTCTTAACGCATACTCCGTCACAGGAGATGGGGTGAAAGTGCATTTTAGAACAAGGAAAACCTGTATTCACCGCACATTAGAAAGACTATTTACTACCGCAAACACTGTTAACGATCCACTTCCTTGCCAGAAATAACGAGACAGCGAGCGATGATTTAGCAATGCGATCTTCAGAACTCACCAAACTTTACGAAATACTGTGTAAGAGTAATAATTCTTCGGTTAAGGACTGGGGAGAGAGTAATGGCCGTAACTGTGCATTTAGTTGACCTGGCTAAGTTATAATCACCATACCACATAAGGAAGGGAATGAGGTCACAGAGATAAGCAAGAGTTGAAAGGAAAGTGCTTGTTTCGATACAGGATGCCACGTGATCTGAGCTGGGTAGACTCCTCACCTTTCTTCCCCCATCCTGCCACCCCTATCACCCCTGTCTTTACCCCACCCCAGTGCCTCACCCCTACTTCACTCCATCCCCACTCATTTTGGTCCCACGTCATCTCATCTCACTTTTCATCGCATTTCATCCCACCAGCACCTCTTCACTACACCCTGTTCACCCATTCTCAATCCCATTTCACCCCATCACCCCTCAATTCACTGTCACCCCATCCCACCCCCCAGTTCATCCTATCACCCCATCTCATTCACGTCAACCCATATCACCCCAATCCATCCCATCACATCCTATTTCACCCCCATCACCCCATTTCCCTCATTCATCCTTGCACATTCCCATTTCACATCATTTCCATTATCTCACCCCATCCTCATCTCACCCCATTTCATCTCGTCTTCCTCTCACCCCATCCCACCCCACCGATACCCAGTTCCAACCCATTTCACCCCATCACCCCATGTCACAATCACCCCTTTCTTATTTCACCCTCATCACCCCACGAATTCACCCTATTAAACCATTTCAACCTCACTTATTTCATCCCATCTCCGTCTCTAATACCCCATCACCCCATTTCCCCAACTCACCCCATTTCACAATCATCCCCTCCTCATACCATCCTATAACCCCATCCTATGTCATCCCATCCCAATCTCACTTCCTATTTAATTTCATTTCCATCACACACCAGCACTTCATCTCCCCAACCCAACCCATCTCACAAACACCCCCTCCCCATTTCATTTTAAAACCCCATGCCCATCTCATCTATTTCATCCTATCACCCTATCCCATTCCACCCCATTCCCCCATCTCAACCCATCACCCCAACTTACCCCACCTCACAATCACCCTGCTTTTCATGCCAGCACCTCCCTATCAGTGCAGCCCCAAGCTCGAGACACAAATAGCCTACCTTGTATTCAGATTAAAGCCAATAATATTATCATAACAATGCCAGCGGAGTGGTTCCCAGCTCAGCACGGCATTCATGGTGGACCCCGGGTATCACGACACTATCAATTTACTGCCCTCATGATAGTCAGGCTGAATGGGTTGCTACTAAGACCGCACTGACGAAGGCGGGACAGAGGGCAGTGTTGGTTTAGGAGAGAGTTCATTTTTTCTTTTTTCTGGGGGGGAAGGGGGTGTTGGATCGTACTTCCCTGCATCTCAATGGACGTAACACACACACACACACACACACACACACACACACACACACACACACGATCACATCACTATCATCATCAGCCTAACTCTACAGTAATTTCCACGTCAAATGAGTCGGACGAGGTAGAATAATCATAAACAAAGAATGGGAAAGCCAAATTGGGAGAGCTGTCGACACCATACACAGTGAAATGGGCAGCAGCAGCAGGTGGAAGAAAATTTCCTCATGCTTCTTGTTCTCAAAAAAAAAAAAAAAAAAAATCATAGGGGCGATGCATGTTTTTCTTTTGCGCCATCAGGAGCGTGGAAGCCCGACATTAGGCTTCTCAGTCAGGACATTTGAGGCAAGAATGACCAGTCGCTCGTTCCTGAATAGTATTTTGTGAGGGGTAAAAGCCAACCATCCCTTGTATATGCACCCTGTCGAAGCATCTTAACTCTCTAGTCCAACAAGCATCATATTTACGACAGGGCATTGGTCGTAAGTTTGTCTACTGATCCGGGACTTTGAAATACGCTCATGCTGTGGTCGGTGTGGGAAAGATGGACTCATGGATTGGTGTTGCATTAGGGGTCAGTACCATAAGAGCCGGAAAACTCGATAATTTCAACCATATACGGACACACACACAACCTATGAGAGTTGGGGAAAGTAGGCTTGGAGAATTTTAGCCAATTTTCACTGTACATAAATCTCCATTGTGGTGAGTTTTTTTTTTTTTTTTTGGAGAGGGAAGGGGAGGCCAAGGATGAGATGGAGGGATGGAGTGGATAGGTATATGAGTGAGGGAGGTGTGAGCTGGAAGCAGGGCAGTGAAATGGCGGGGGACAGGGCGACATGGAGGCGATTTGTTTGTAGCCACCCCTTACGGGATTAGGGTGACTGGCAATAGATAGATAGATAGGTAGAATTTAGTTTTGTCTTACTTTTAACTTCAATTTTCACTCTAGCGATGAACTGTTTCGGCAGCTAAAAAGAGTGAAGGAGAAGGTATATACAAGCACACACATACACGGCTTGGGAATGTTTTTGAATATTGCGCCAAGAAAGTACTTTGATATTTACTCTAGTTCGGTTGTGAGGCGATTGACAGCTGTATTAAAGAAGATAAGAGTATGAAGAAGTAATCACAAGCTGTATAGACCCAGAAAAGTTAAGAATTATGGACCAGTGGCGTAAAGGGTGAGGCAGTGTGATAATCGAGGTGGCAGAGGACGCACAAAGAGGCTGTGGAAACCTGGGGAAGTGGATATGGAAGAGCTTAACCATTTTTGTACAGTTAAAATAATATCCTTTGCAGTAAATTACAGTAGAGAGAGAGAGAGTTTTGTCCAATTTTTTTCACTTTTCATTCTCGTCTGGTTGTAGTGTTTCATAGTTGTATAGGTGAAAATTAAAGTCTGACAGGTAATCTCACATATAACTTTGGCTAAGGAAATTTTACAGATTTTAGCAGAAGTAATGGAGTTTTGCCCAATTATTTCATTTCATTTTCGCCCACGTTCGATTTTAGTGTTTTGTAGGTGTACAGAAAATCATAAAACTTTACCAAGCACACACACACACACACACACACACACACACACACACACACACACACACACACACACACACACACACACACACACACACACACACACACACACACACACACACACACACACACACACACACACACACACACACACACACACACACACACACACACACACACACACACACACACACACACACACACACACACACACACACACACACACACACACACACACACACACACACACACACACACACACACACACACACACACACACACACACACACACACACACACACACACACACACACACACACACACACACACACACACACACACACACACACACACACACACACACACACACACACACACACACACACACACACACACACACACACACACACTACACTGTGCACACACATATAACTTAGGCTTAGAGAATTTTATGAATAATAGCAGAAATAATAGCGTTTTGCACAATTATTACTCTTCATTTTCTCTCACGTTCGGTTTTAGTGTTTTTTTAGCGTACAGGTGATGATAAAATTGTAACAAGCACACACACATAACTCAGGCTTCGAAAATTTTATAGATTTTAGCAGAAATAATAGAGTTTTGCCCAGTTATTTCACTTCATTTTCGCCCTAGTTTGGTTGTAGTGTTCCGTAGGTGTATAGCTGAAAATAAAAGTTTAATAGTCTCACATAACTTAGAAAACTTTACGAATATTGGTGTTGATGGTGCTGCATTTTGGGTCAGTAGCTTAAGGGTTGAGATGGCCTGATAGATCCCGCTGTTTAGGGACACACAAAGGGGCTATGGGTACCTGCCTCTCCTCACCTAACATTAACCAGATCAGCTAAACCATCTCACAGAAGGCTTACCGCTAAAGGGGCCTAGGTATTGCCAAAGTTCAAGGGAGAGATTTCATGTTGTGGTTGATGATAATTTTGTTTTTCCTCTCTCTCTCTCTCTCTCTCTCTCTCTCTCTCTCTCTCTCTCTCTCTCTCTCTCTCTCTCTCTCTCTCTCTCTCTCTCACAAAGATCCCTTACCCTTTTTAGCTCAGTCTATGGCCAAGTGTAATCAGATTGGAGCATAAATTTGACTCATAACCAAGGAGAGTCATTCCTACCTCATAAGATTGTAGGAAAAATATGGCTTGTAATAAAGGAGATTCATTCCTACATCATTTTTTGGAGGATAAATTTGACTTACAACCAAGGAGATTCATTCCTGCCTCATAATTAAGGCTTATGGAATTTCTTGCACCCTGGAGTTAATATTCAAGCTATGAGAGTGATCCATTTCCCTCAGATGAAGACAAACCAGCTATCAATCCTACTTTCCCTTCCAAAATAATCTGCCTTATTAGGTAACTATATCAATTTTATTCTTATTACACCTTAATATTACCTTATTTGTTTTTTCAGTCTTTTTAATATCGACATGGTTTGCCTCTGTCACAAAATAATATTAAGACGTGATATGCAGAATAAATAGGTCAAGAAGAGGTGTTACGAAGCCTTCCATGCTACGTAACACACAGTCCTAAGACTCTAAGACAACACCGTATTGAAGGTGTTAATTGCCTTACTGTTCTTGTCTTTACTCTTCCATCTACTCCACTGTCCTTTATCTACGAGTCTTTTCTATCCTGGAGGTAGGAGTAAGAACTAGGACGTCACCGTACTGAAGGGTTTAATTGCCTTAGTGTACCTGTCCTCGCGCTTCCCACCACCCGATCGTCCACTCCTCACTGCTTACGTAACCTCTCATACCTTACCGTAAGCTATCGCCATCACTTAACGCTATCATCGTCCCTGAGCAACATTCCATGCTTAACTGAAGGCTTCAATACTCTGGCCAGGTAAAGAGGCTGCCTTGCACTTCTTCCTCACTAATTTCTGCACTGGTAACTTTAATATTCTCACTCATCGTAGTTATTTATACTGTGAACATGGTATGATAATATTCTTGCTCATAATATCGATATAAATAGGGAAAGATTAATATTCCTACATTTGATAATTTAATGAACCATGTCCAGTTGACGTTAAAATATTCTTCCATTATATTTACTTGTATATAAACCATGCCTAAGGAACCTTTATAATTTATTCCGTCTGAGATATACAAATTATGTCTATATTTATAACTTATGATTAATACACAAAATATTAAGGTGATAAAAAGCAGGATAAATCGCCAAGGATGTGATCATAAAACCCTCTCTGGAAAATGACCCTTGATAAATATTCTCTTATACTGACCTGAGATTATCACATTTCCCTTCTCTTCTATTATCAGGTTACTCAGGAAACCAGTCAGGAAGAATGCATTCCTTGTGTTTCTTATCAGGCAGACAGAATTATAAAACTATGTGCATGAAAAGCCTTAGCGATAAGATAGATGAATGCGGTTTGACGGAGAGAGAGAGAGAAAGAGAGACAGACAGACAGATACACACACACACACACACACACACACACACACACACACACACACACACACACACACACAGAATGGCAAAGAAAAGATCATAACAATTTTTGACCCACAACGAATTCGGGAGAGAGAGAGAGAGAGAGAGAGAGAGAGAGAGAGAGAGAGAGACGGAAAAATGAAAAAAAGAAGTCAACAATACCCAAAGACATAATTTTAACCACACTATTGTATAAAGCTTCTAGACCCAAAAATTATACTGGTAACTTGACACCTACCTGTGAACGTGAATCTACAGGTGAATCAATATTTCCTGAAGAGAGTATGGGTAATATAAAGACGGCATATTTGACTGGCAGAGTTGAGGATAAAAGCAGATATTGTAACATGTATATCGCCTGGTGATCTAGTAGGGTAAGGCGGTCACTATTCAATGTTGCCCACAAGGATTTACACGAGGGAAGGTTGGGGTTTATTGCTCAGGAAATGCTACTCAGGAAAGAACGCCTGGTCATTGTTGCCCTAAATGTAAAGATATGGATAGCTTAACCCCGGACCTTTACGCTCCTTATAGGGCAGCGAAGGATAGAGAGATAGATAGACAGACAGATAGATAGAAAGATAGGTATAGACAGATAGACAGACAGACAGGCGGACAGACTGATAGATAGATAGATAGATAGACAGAAAAATAGATAAATAAATAGACAGGTAGATATTCTGACATATAAACAGAAAGACAGCCAGGCAAAGAGAGAGAGACAGGCACAGACATAGAGAGATAAATAGATAGATAGACAGACAGATAGATGAAATGACAGAAATATAATAAAAAGGAAAGGGAAAAGCACTAGGAAGAGAGAATTAAGAAAAAAAAAATGTGACTGCGGTGACCAAACCTTGAAGACAGAAAGAAACGAAGAGAAAATGCAAAATCATGAGGTAAAGGAAAAATAAATCATTGAGTGGAAAAGGGAATGATGTGGTTGATCAGATAAATGTGGAGGAATATTCTGAAGGAGCGTGGCTGTCAGATAAAAATAGTAACTAAAAATAATAATGATAATAATAATGACAATAATAATAATAATAATAATAATAATAATAATAATAAATACAATAATAATAATAATAATAATAATTAATAATAATAATAATAATAATAATAATCCATCCATCCATCCATCATCCAATCCTACATTGCCCCATGAGGAGTGTAGGAGCCCGGGGCTAAGCAGTTGGTCCTGACATTTAAGATGAGAGTGACCAGCCTCACTCATCCCTGAGTGGCATTACTTGAGCAATAAACCCCAACCACCCCTTGGATATAAACCTTCACCGGCTCAATCCGATTGGAGCGGCGTAAGTACCCACTAAACCACCAGGCGCTACAGTTTGGTTATATGGTTACCACCCAGCCTAGTAAATGGTTTCCTTTGTACAGGAAGCCATTTGGCTTGTCACTCAGTGTAGAGTCACCCAGAGGCAGAAGGAAGAGGAAAGAATGAAGGAAAGAAATGCAGAAGAGGGAGTGTAGAGTCTCCCGTAGGCATAAGGAAGAGGAAAGAATGAAGGAAAGAAGGACAGAAGAGGATGGAAGGAAAGAAGAAAGGAGGAGAGGACAAGGCAATCACCCGATAGCAGCACAACATCGGGTGAGTGGATGGTGAGCGCCCCCACGTACCACTAATAATAATAATAATAATAATAATAATAATAATAATGATAATAATAATAATAATAATAATAATTAATAATAATGATAATAATAATAATAATAATAATAATGGCAGTGTTAATTATAATGACCTGATGCAATACGTTTTTGTCCAGATGTTAATAAAAGGAACCGAATTAATCTCTAATGAAAAAAATCTTATCTACAGTAAATCATTCTTGCTACCGACTTTTTTTTTTTTTTTTTTCGGTTAAGGTGCAGCATTTCCTGGTCTGAAAATTAACCCCTTCATTCCGATGCCGATTGTTATTTAATTTTTGCTGCATCCATATAATTATATTCGCTAAAGGACAGACCTATGTTAGTGAGAGAGATTGATGAAGGCGAAGTCTAATTGTACCATATCAAACACTGCTTCTGTTGTGAGTATCATGGTCTGCAGGTTGAAAGATAAAATGTGTGTGTGTGTGTGTGTGTGTGTGTGTGTGTGTGTGAGAGAGAGAGAGAGAGAGAGAGAGAGAGAGAGAGAGAGAGAGAGAACAGTTTGAAAACACAATAACAACTCTGACAAACAAAGAATTGTAATTATACCATTGTTGCTTCGGCCAGACAATTTTATTCTGCTTAGGAACGGAGTACAAAGGAAATCATTAAGGTGATCAAGTAGGCAGAGAACTGATTTGCTAGGTGAAAGAAAAGACTGCTTAGATCCCAGGTTTGTGGTAGGGGACAGTATGATAACAGTTTCACCAGAAGAAGAAAAAAAATGTATTCTCCAAGACCCACAAACTTATCATAAAAACAGCCCTGCTATTACCATCACACCTGTCTTTAGTGAGACATCATTAGCAAACACTCAGTATGGACGGAAGGTATTTGCGTCGAAGTGGTAAAAAAGAATGGTCTTTCCTAAACTAAAAAACTCATCTGGTACCAGCAAAAACAAACCATAATTACATTTCTGTCATTGAAGGGGTAAAAGGAATCACAAAGGAAAGAAGGAAATGGGTTAGAGGATGAGAGTGGTGGATCGCAGGCGGCCCCTCACAACTCACGAAGGCGGAGTGCAAGTTAGGCCATCTCTCACCAAGGACGTAGGATTTAATGCCGTCATGGTGAAGTGGGAGGAAGGAGGGGGATCCAGGAGCGGGATGGTGGTGAAAGGGAGGGGGTGTATAGAGTCCGTGAGGGGACAGGGGAGAAGGGGGAATCAGTGAGCTTGGAGGGAGCGTCTCTTCATATTTCTTTCCTCCGTCTTGGAATGCCCCATCACTTAATGCACTCCCAGTCGCTTCTTCATAGATTGACTCTCCCATCCACTTTTTCCCAGGGGGTCATTTTCATACTTTATCATCTTTCAACCTTTTCCCAGAGAGAGATTTCCATTAGCCGAGGAAAACTGTTTGGAATTCGCCAGGATATAAATCACATGTGTGCCTCAGACAGTAAAAGGGCTAACTCTTTGCAGCCTAGAAAAAAGATTGCGTGTCATGTGGTAGCTTCAGATGTTAGTAATTGAGGGAACCGCGAAATCTTGACCTATAAGATTCGTACTCGTAGGCAAGGACGGCACACTAATCAAGCATGCAAAACCTCATGCGTAGTAACTTCAGGCAAAAGTGGTTTAAAATTTAAGAGTTACGTTCCCACTTCTCTTAGTATCATCTGCGTATCATAAAATTACATTCATTGTTTTACTTTCGTGATGAGGAAAAATATATTATTCGCCACAGCATCGAAGAAAGGACAGAAACTCAGCACAATACCTCTTCATGTTTATAAGATCGCCAATATCACGACCAGGAGCCATTGCCAAGTGCCTAAAAGAGAATCACTGCGCATATCCACTGAAATAGCCTCCTCTTGCCAATGTGCCGAACCTTTGCCAACACACTCTACGTAAGGATGACGTTAGGAGGAGCGTAGAGATATTGCTACTAGTAACATTTTAGTCATATACGTATTATACAAACTACGACGTAAACGAATCTAAATGAATCTAAAACCGAATGTGATGTAGAGCCAGTATTTTGGTGTCTTAAATGTGTAAATGTTTGTGCGGTTCATCATCCTGGGCATTTTTTTTTTTTTTATGTTTCTCCTAATTTGTCAAACCTTCTCTTCCCTGTGTATTAGACCTTACCTAATCACATTTTTAGGTGGAAAAATGTCGTGATGATGAGGAGGAGGAAGAGAAGGAGGAGGAGGAGAAGCAGGAAGAGGATGAGAACCAGGAGGAGGAGAAGAAGAAGCAGGAGAAGGAAGAGTAGGAAGATAAACTATTTTCTCAGTGTTGTTGAGGATACTTTCGTGCTGATGAAATCACAAATTATATGTTGTTGATAATAATGATGATGATGATGATGATGATGATGAGGAGGAGGAGGAGGAGGAGGAAGAAGAGAAGAATAAACTATGTTCTCGGTTTTGATGCAAACAGCTAAAACACAAATAACATGTTGATTATCAGTGAGGATGATGATGATCCACGAATCCAGTACAATATAAGACGCCAAATTATTCTTGCAGTCAGTAATGTTCTAATAATACGATGTCTTCCCGTAGAATTTCATCTCAAAGCCCCACATACCTCAGAAACAGGATCATCAAAGGGAAAACTGAACAAAATTGAGAATGTCTAATAATTACTGCAAAACTTTGTACCATGTATGTGTCATTGTATCTCTTTGTTCATTACTGTGTTTGTAATATAATTGCTTCTATACATTTTATGCCAAATATATAACTGTAACCCTTTGCTCTCACGCACCCTTCCCTGCTTGGCCTTCAGCGACAGTGTTCCCTAGAGTGTTTGGGCTTGTAATGAATGGTAAATAAAGAACCTAGATAAAATAAACTATCTTTTCTGTCATAACTGTCAGGATACAGTGTTAGCACAAAATGTACATGCATATTGAATACTAAAAAAGAAATCACATACTGTATAAAAATGAGGAACGTACAAATTAAAGCATTTTTCCTTCTTCTTCTTCTTCCAGACAATGTGCTACTTTCTACAGTGAGGTGGGACCGACACTTGCGGACAGGTAAGTTTTTCAATATAACTTAATTTACAGTACTTAACAGGGGAATATGTACTTTTATCATTAACTACTGGGCATGTTTGATTGTCTTCCATACATATATTTTTTTCTTACTGTGCATCTTAATCATATCTCACCCCTTTTTACGAGCAAGTGCGAAGTCCCCGCGAGTCTCCCGTGAAGAACTGGCATTTTCTCACATATGAGAGGTCCGACTCGGCCCGGCCCGCATATTTCCGTTCTGTATGGGTATTCGTCTCAATACCACAACCAGCCACCTCAGCCAAGCAGCCCTTGTGGGATTGGTTAGCGAAGCAGCCCTTTTGGGTTTGATTAACTGAGGAGCAGATTTTGCCTGAGAAACACATTGAGCATATTTTCGAGAAAAACCTGTGGTTAGTTTTGAAACGACGGTGTGAGCGTCGTTCCTGGCTGGTTCCCGATGAAAATACTTGCCTGGCCCAACCAGGCCCGGCCCGACCGTAACGCATTTGAGCTAGTATCTCAGCAACCAGGCCACAGGGCCGATGGCTGTGTGGTTGGCACCATATGATAGCCCAATTCTTTAAGATTTGTTTTTGACTGGTTTCATCACACCCAGGCGGTACACGTGGCACGTGACACGCGCCAAGTGCAGCATGTCGAAAATCTTCAAAAGAGGACCACAGGCCAGACAGTTTGTCGTAAAGGCATGAAACTTGGTAGGTAGATAGCCATCAATATACTCTAGGCATCCTCGGGGTGTAAACTTGGTAGGTAGACAGCCATCAGTATATTCTAGGCATCCTCGGGGTGTGAATTTGGTGGATAGATAGCCATCAGTATACTCTAGGCATCCTCGGGGTGTAAGGCGACATTTCAGTGCTTTCCGATTTAAGTGCCCTCGCTCGTATCTCGCCGACAAAGGCTTTTTACAGGTTTAGGTGGGAAGTAAGACTGGGATGAAGAGTCAGTGATCACTGTTTCATTTCGTAGCACTAGTAGTAGTAGTTGTAGTAGCACTTGTCATATGTTATCTTTTCTCTCCAAACATGGAATATTCCTCAAATTACTATTCTTCCTCACTGAGTAAAAATTTACCTGAAAAACATTACTACTAAGCGTAAAGAAGACACAGCCAAAGAATTACCTTAGCATGGTTTACCCTTACCACACAAGCAAACTGCAGCCGGGAAAACACACCTTCCTTCTGAGCAACCTTGGGAGCACGTAAGAAACAGGGAGTGCAAGATGATTCTCTCTCTCTCTCTCTCTCTCTCTCTCTCTCTCTCTCTCTCTCTCTCTCTCTCTCATATAACACACACACACACACACACACACACACACACACACACACACGCATAGTACCCAAAACTAACGTAATTAAGTAAACAGAGGGAGAAAAAGGAGAAGCCTAGGGTCAGTACAAGTATAAATAAACACACACACACACAAACACACACACACACACACACACACACACACACACACACACAAACACACACACACACACACACACACACACACACACACATACACACACACACACACACACACACACACACACACACACACACACACACACACACACGGACATAAATGCGCACATGTAGAAATAAATCCACACAAACACGACTGCCATTCATTTGATATGGAGGTGAAATCGAAGACAAAATTATCCACATCTTTTGAGTAATTTTTCAGTCATGCTGCTGGTGTGTATGAGGTAGATTTTCTTCTGTGTACTACTGCCCTTGACTCATTGTGGTAAGCGACCCAGAAGTTTGGAAAATCGGAGGGGGAAAAGTTTAGGCCGTATGTCTCCTCATACCTACGCCTCAGTCCTGCTCCAGAAAGGCTTGGTAGCGAATCGATGCTCCACAGAAAACCCACTGCCTCCCTGTTGACCTTCTTAGTCTAGGACGCTCTGGCTTAGGTGTATGTGTACTTTTAACGTTAAATGAAGCTACTGTAGAGAGAGGTCATGGTGCTGAAAGGATTAGCCACGTAAACAGAAAGCAAGGCAAACGAATACCATCCAAACCTTCCTCGACCAAACCTTCTTCTTGTTTTCTCCTCCTCCTCCTCCTCTTGCTCCTTTCCCTCCTCCTTCTCCTCCTCCATAATCATCTACCTCTTTTTCCCCATCCTCCACCTTCCTCATCCAGACACAACGCAGAAGGGGTATCAGACACGTAGGGCAGCTCACAAGCCTGTCCTCTAGCGTGTATCTGTTGAATATTTTTATGCTGGCGTCTAAGGGAAGGCAGAGTTATATAGCTACTTAATGGGGGGGATCCTGTGGGGGCCCTCTGACACCCTGACGAAGATGAAGTGAAGGAGGGGAGGAAAGCAAAGAGGAAGATGAGAAGGGTGAGTTGGTAGAGAGAGAGAGAGAGAGAGAGAGAGAATGTGTGTGAGTGAGTGTGTGTGTGTGGGGGTGGGGGTGTGGGGGGGTGTATATGGGGGTGTGTGGGGGGGTGGGGGGTCTGGGGGGGTGGATCTGTGTGTGTGTGTGTGTGGGTGGGTGTGTGGGTGGGTGGGTGTGTGGGTGTGTGGGGGTCTGGGGGTGGATGTGTGGATCTTTGTGTGGGTGGGTGGGTGGGTGTGTGGATGTGGGTGTGTGGGTGTTGTTAGTAAGATGGTAGGAGAGCTGAAAAGTGGAGGACAGATGAGAAGGAGGAGGAATGGTGGGGAAAATGGATGGAAAAGATGTAGCTAAAAGAATGGGATGTTAAAGTGAAGAGAGAGGAAGAGATGGGACTGTGGTTAGTGAGGAAATATTACTGTAGTATAAATGAAGGAAAAGAGAAGTAGATGAGGAATGGAAAGAAAAGGAGCGATGATAATTTAGGGTGGAAAATATGAGATAGATAGATAGATAGATAGATAGATAGATAGAGAGAGAGAGAGAGAGAGAGAGAGAGAGAGAGAGAGAGAGAGAGAGAGAGAGGACATTTAATATAACAAAAAATCGCAAGCATAAAAAAAAAGTTAGATTGATAGAGTGATAATTACGGAAGCCGTAGAGAGAAAGTGAGGAAAAAAAAGAACAGATTTGTAAAAGAGAGAAGGATTTGAAGCAAGAAATAGGATGCTTATAAAAGAATATAAAAAAACTACTGAATGCCAAAAATAAAGAAGAGAAAGTAAAGAAAATATATAGTAAAGAAGCTGCGGGGAAGAAAGATATACGAAGAGAAAGACGAGGAGGAAAAATGGAAAGTTTTTTGTGGCAGAATTGGGAAACATACGCTGATAATAGGGAAAATAGGAGAAAAAATAAGCAAAAACTGTACAAGTAGAAGGAGGGTAAAAATATATTGACATATCTATGTAATAAAAGGAAACTGTAGTAATGAAGAACGTCCAGTGAGAGAGGGGAGTGTGAATTGGGAGCAGGGCAGTGAAATGGCGGGGGACAGGGTGACGTGGAGACGATTTGTTTGTGGCCACCCCGTATAAGGGATTAAGGCGTCTGGCAATAGATAGATAGATAGATAGTCAAGAGAAGCAGAGAGAATGGAGAAAAATGTAGATATAAAAACTAGAGGAATCAAAGGAAGAGGTAACCACAGGCCACTCCAAACGGGGAAATCACACCAGCAGCGAGCCGATACATATCAAGCGCGGCTCGGAATATGACCTTGACCTTGACCTACTTTCATCAATTTCGAACTCGTCCAAGATTTTCATCCCTACTACACACCTGTAAAAGTTTATGATGATGTCTTGAGAGGTTGAGAAGTTATCGTGCTAACAGACAGACAGACAGACGAACTGAAACCAGAAAGGAAAAAAATAAGAAGAATGGGTGTAATTCCGGAAAGTGGAGGGATTAGTCAGAAAAACTATTCGTAAAAAAAAGAAATTATACAAGACAGAAAAACAGAGAAGTAGAAAATCAGGAAGACAGACAAAAATATCGAGAATGAAGGAAGGAGTGAGTAAGTCTGGGGAAGTGGACAGCAAGGTAAATAAAACGCATCAGGGATAAGAAACTAGAGAGGAAAAGGAAGAGGAATGAAACTAAAACCACCATGTAACAGATTGAACGAGGAAAAAAAACAGAAGGTGAATATGAGAAAAAATAATTAAAAAAACACAAAAGGAATCAAATATTTTGTTAGATATGAGAAAAGAATCTATGTTTTGGTTTTTTTTTTCCATCCAGTCCTTTCTTGGCCCATCAGGAGGATAGGGACCCGAGACTACGCTAAAAATCCTGACATTTAAAGGGAGCAAGACCAGCCACGCTTGACCATGAGTGCCATTATGTGTGTAGTAAAATATGAGCTACATCCTGGTGAAGTGTCTGAACCTGCTAATCCACCAGGCATCCAACGTAGTAAATAGATTCACGAGATACAAGAAACTATTGATTCCTCATCTGAAGGTAGCACTACATCAAGTGAGTGGATGGTGGTCTCCCGCACCTGCCACTAAGTAAGAGTATGAGGCAAAATGAAGGAAAAATATAAGGAAAATGGAGACAGATAAAAATGCATAAAAATAAAAAATTCACAAAGCTTCAGGGAAATATCGATGACTATGAACAGATAATTCTTCATAATAATTCTTCAAACACAGATATATTAATAGACAATAAAACAATAAGAGGAAAATTAAGAGGCATTGATTTAAAAATAAACAATAAACAAGAAGGAAGAAAATTAAGAGGAATAAATATAAAAACAATAAACAAAGAGGAAGAAAAGAGGAATTAACAAAAACAATAAACAAGGAGGAAGAAAATTAAGAGGAATAAATAAAAACAATAAACAAGGAGGAAGAAAATTAAGAGGAATAAATAAAAAACAATAAACAAGGAGGAAGAAAATTGAGAGGAACTGATAAAAACAATAAACAAGAAAGAAGAAAATTAAGAGAAACTGATAAAAACAACATAAAAAGAGGAAGAAAATCAAGAGGAATAAATAAAAAACAATAAACAAGGAAGAAAAAATTAAGAGGAATTGATAAAAAATAATAAACAAAGAGGAAAAAACAAGAGGAAATAAAAGCAACAATCAAGGAGGAAGTAAATTAGGAGGAAAACTGGAACAAAATTTATGGAAAGCAAAGAAATATTTAATTCAAGAAAGGACGATCAGTCTGAGGAAAAGGAAGGACGAAATCAAGGGAGATGGAAGAGGAGGAAGAGGTCATGCTAGGAAGGGGAGAAGATAAGGAGCATGGGGGAAGGTAAGAAGGAAGAGGAGAAGAAATTTTGAGAATAAACGAAAGAAAAGCGAGAAATTGAGAGGGAAATAGAAGGAAAACTAAGAGAAAGATGGACACAATACTCAGGACTCGGAACTAAAAAACACAGGAGAGGAAAAAATATGTCAGAAGAGAAGAAAGAGGAGGAGGAGGTCATAGGAGGAGAGAGAGGTCACGAGAGGAGGAGGAGGAATTTTGGAGGGCCAGTTGGAGAGGCAGAAGAGAGGAGAAGAAAGGAAGAGAGAAGTGGAAGGAGAGGAGAAAGAGAAAATTGTCGGGGGAGGAGTAGGGGCAAAATTAAACCGTATATGGAGACAGAAGAAAACAAAAAAAATATACGGGACTTGGAAATATTACATGACGGGAGTAGGAAGAACGCAGAGGAAGAGAAAGAGGAGGAAGAGGTCATAGGAGGAGGAGGAGGAGGGAGAGAGGTCATGAGAGGAGGAGGAGGAGGAGTTTTGGAGGAGTTGGAGAGGCATGAGGGAGGGGAAGAATTAACTCTCACGACTCTGGCAGGTGATTGATGGATGGAGTATTGATCGTGGAAAAAAGAAACAATTCGCTTATTTAAATACATCCGCTAATTCTTTTCTGACCAAGGCTCTCTCTCTCTCTCTCTCTCTCTCTCTCTCTCTCTCTCTCTCTCTCTCTCTCTCTCTCTCTCTCTCTCTCTCTCTCTCTCTCTCTCTCTCATTTCTCTCAGCCTGCAGTTGTACGTAAGCCTCATTAGTCAGTTCCCCCACACCTCCCCGTTCTGAACCTGTCAGGGTGACCCGATGGCACTTTGATAGGGCAAACTGGGATGGATTTAGAAAGTATCTTGCTGACGTTCCATGGCAGTCTTTCTTCTCTAGTGACTTCAGTTCTACCCAGCCCCTCATTAATGACAAAATACACACTGGTAGGGAATTGTTCATCAAAGTCAACAGTTCCCTAAAAGATCGGACATCCCAAAATGGTTTGATAGCAGTTGTGCCAGACCAACGACCCAAAAGTCATAAACAGAAAACTCTTACTTAAAATCAAAAACATCTGAATCGCTCAGTCAGTTTAAAATTGCTAGAAACCATGCAAAGTCAGTAATAAATCTTGCTAAATCAAACTTTCTTCACAATCAAGCATCCAAACTACTAAACAGTCCTAATGACAATAGAATATTCTGTTCAACTTTCATTTCTTTCATTAATAACTTTAACAAGTCATCATCCGTTTCCCAGCTAAATTCATCAGATGGTAACATTACAAATGACCCTCTCGGTAAAGCGAATATCCCTGCCAGTATATTTGCCAGAAAAACTACCTTGCAGGAAGTCAGCCAGAACGTTCCTGTACTAAACTTGACTTTCCCGAAATTGCTCCACTTAAAATAGAGACTAGATACATAAAATCCACCCTAGACAATTTACCAACCAACAAAGCTCCAGGCCCAGATGGAATTCCTCCATTTGTTTTTTTAAAAGTGCTCCCCAAAACTTCCCTCTGATCTAGCTAAATGATTCAGACTATGCATACGCACTGTACTTCTTCATTCCCTAATTCGTAGAAAGAAGCCAATATCCACCCATTCCAAGGAAAGGAAGTTCCTCTGACCCCTCTGATTATAGACCAATAGCTGTCACGTCTTCTGTTGGTAAAGTATTTGAAATTGTAATGAAGAAGCACATAGTTAAACATCTTGAATCCAACAACTTAATTAGTGATAGACAGTATGATTTTCGTCACTAAAGATCCACCATTGATATACTCAATCTCCGGACTCACACCATCCATCAATCAGTCGACCTACATGGAGAAACTCTTGCAGTAGCCCTTGATATTTCTTAAGCTTTTGTTAGAGTGTGGCACCGTTCCCTGCTGTCCAAACTCCCTTGCTATGGACTAACGTCTTTTATTCCTCTGATTTTCTCATAGCTCAGCGACAGAAAGATAAAAGTAGATGATGCATATTCCAACTTCCACTCAATTTATGCTGGAGTGCCACAGGGATCAGTTCTAGCTCCAACCCTACTCTTAATTCATATTAATGATCTCTTATCTGTCACCCATGATCCCATTCTTTCATATGCAGATGACTCAACACTTCACAGTTCATTCACACTTAAATACCCAGTCACAAAGTTTAATATCTCTAATTCACAACTCAGTAAAGCCATCTCCATTAATCACGACTTATCTGGGATCACTGAAAGGGGACAAAATCGCCTTGTCTCATTTAATGCTAGTAAAACCAAACATATACGATATGCTACCAGACAGATATTGCCAGATTCCAATATTACCTTCAGCACTACTAATATTCCTATCTCTAAAATTATTGAAATTCTCGGTGTTTTACTTAACAAACAGTGCCCTCAGCTGGACCTCTCATGTCAGATCACTTGCCAACACCGCCTCAGAGAAACTTGGATTATTGTACAGAGTCCGTAATTTCTTCACCGACGAGCAGTTAGCTATAATTAGTAAGAGTCTTGTGCACTCTCAGCTAGAATATTGCTCACCCTTGTGCAATGGATGTGGAGAGGTTACATTAAAACAACTAGATAAATTTAAGAAAAAAGCCGTTAGAATTATCAATAACCCTGCTATTACAAATAAACTACCTCTCCTACAGGTAAGAAGGAATGTTGCCTCTCTTGCATTATTTTACAGATTCCTTTATGGCAAATGCTCAAAGTTGCGTCCATTGTGCCACCTCTCCATGCCTTCCCTCGTGCTACACGGGCATCTGGTAGGGCTCATGGCTGGACTGTCACACTGCCATATTGCAGAACTTCTGCCTATCAGAATTCTTTTATTCCCCGAACTGCATCTCTTTGGAACTCTCTTCCCCAGAGTTGTTTCCCCCAAACTTCAGTCTACAGCTGTTCAAGTCCATCTGTTACAGATTTTTTTTTTTAAATTGAGGACACAAGTAATCTGGTGTATGGATTATTTTTTTTTATTAATTTGTTTTTCCTTTCTCCATTCTGTTAAAAAAAAATAAGCGGATGTTTATTGCCTAGTCGTCACGATTCACACGTTGCTTGAATGTGATGAGTTGGCGCTGACCGTCACCTCTGGCCAAATTTACAGACGCAGGAAGGGAACGCTGAGAAGACTCTTTTTTGTACAGTTCCAAAAAAAAAAAAAATCCTCACATGGGGTACATAGTTGTTAAATCATACGTTCACCTCTATAATAATAATACACGAGAATTAAATATAGGATCAATGCGTCACAACTGTAGGAAATGCCCATGATAACACGTACCATAAATATGTAACATGGCAGTGAAATGGCGGGGGACAGGGCGACATGGAGGCGATTTGTTTGTGGCCACCCCTTGCGGGATTGAGGCGTCTGGCAGTAGATAGATAGATAGACAGCAACTGGGATCTTCAGGGCTACCAACATGTGTCACAAGGTCTCAGTCGTGTTCGAATCCTTTTTTTTTAGGCACAATACACAGCCGAGAATTCCTTAACTCAGCGTAACGTGATGGCGATTGAATGGAAGCTCATTTACCTCTCTCCATATAAAACTAAGGGCGATAGAGAACTACTAGTCTCCGAGAGTGTAATCCAGCTTTCTCCCAGTAAAGTATCCTGCCGTTGTACGTAGTTTTTAAGAATAACCCGAATTCCTGATGGTATGTCTACGGGCCAACATCCCACACAGTCCACAGGGTTCAGGTGATGATAAACCACAACAACAACAACAACATACATGGTCTCTGGGAAAATGTGTGGAAAACCTCAGGACGTTATTCTTTGGTTACTTATAAGTAAAATAATAATATTCATCATCATCATCATCATTATTATCATCATCACCATAATAATAATAATAATAATAATAATAATAATATGCCAACGTTGTTAAATTTGGGCTGTTACGGAGCTGTAGTGTCTGGTAATCTGGATGAGTTACAAGGGCAGTCATATTCCTTTTTGTCTGTAACTTCAACCGCAGCTGTACTCCGGCATCGAATACAAAGCAGTCCCATGTTGGTTCAGTATTCACTACACAAACACAGTCCAGCAATAACTTGCTGATGTTAAGCATACATTTTCTGTGACAACCTGAACATATCTTTTAAAGGGCTATTATGATATACAGATTAATGTATTTCAGTACTCTTTAGTGCTTACATTTGTACCTTCACTATGCTAACAGCATATTAAAGAGCCTTTTACTATTATATATATATATATATATATATATATATATATATATATATATATTTCTATATATATATACCATATATATATATATATATATATATATATATATATTGCCTCAGGATTAATGCTTGACATCTACAGGAACAAACACTCCGCACAGACTAAAGGGCAACTCCCCCCCCCCCCCCGTCTCTCTTTCTCTCAAGTTTTTAGTAACGAGAAAATGTGTCATCTATAAAAACTTGAGAGAAAGAGAGACGGGGGGGGGGAGTTGCCCTTTACAAAGTGAAGGTCAGAACGTTCCTGTGGAGAAACAAGTATTCATAGGCATAGTATATATATATATACCGGCTATATATATATATATATATATATATATATATATATATATATATATATATAAAATTTATTTATATTCATATAGGCTATTTATATATATTCAGATAGATAGACAGATAGATAGATAGGTAGATAGAGATACACCATCATCATCATCAGCCATAACTAGTCCACTGCTGAACAAAGGCCTCCCCCAACCTTTTCCACGAATTCCTTGACTGAGCCAATCTTTGCCACGTTTTCCCTGCAAATTTCTCTATCTCATCTCTCCATCTCCTGTCTGGCCTTTTTCTGCTACGCTTACAATCTCTTGGTGTCCAGCCTGTCAGCCTCTTGCTCCATCGGTTATCCCTTATTCTTGCTACATGGCCTGCCCACCTCCATTTCTGTCCTTTTATAACTTCTGTAATATCTTTGACTTTAGTCTGCTTTCTCACCCAAGTTGACCTTTTCCTGTCTCTTAAAGATATTCCCAACATTGACCCTTCCATTGCTCTCTGAGAACGGATTAATTTATTTTCCATCTATTTTGTCAGTTTCCAAGTCTCACAACCATACGTCATAGCTGAAATTATACATTCGTTATATACTTTTCGTTTCATACAAACTGGCAAGCTACTTTTCATAATCTATGTTTACCGAAAGCTTTCCATCCAATTGTAATGCGTCTTTTTATTTCGCTATCATGATCTTTCGTTAATTTTAGTATTTGTCCCAAGTAGTTGTACTCAACTTCTTCAAGAATTTCATCGCATATTCTTATGACGCTCTTTGGTGTTTGTGGATTAAACATTACTTTAGTTTTACTCCGGTTCATCTTCAGTCCTACTTTAAGACTTTCTCTGTTCAGGTCATTTAACATTTCTTGCAATGCCTCTGCTGTTTCTGAGATTAGGACAATGTCATCTGCAAATATTAAATGGTTTAGCTTTTCTCCATCTATGTTCACTCATTTGTTTTCCCAGTCTATCATTCTGAAATACTTTATAGGCATGCTGTAAATAATTTTGGTGAGATTGTATCTCCCTGACGCACGCCCTTCTCAATCTTAATTTTTTTTTAGTCCTTATGTAATTTAGCTGTAGCAGTTCCCTCTTTATATATGTTTTCAAGCAGTTTTACAATGTTCTCATTCACTCCTTGTTCTCGCAGTGAATTTATAATCGCTATGTGCTCCACTGAATCAAAAGCCTTTTCGTAATCAACAAAACCCAAGTACAGTGGCTTATTATATTCTGTAGTTTTCTCAATTAGCTGATCCATTGTATGTAGATGATCGGTGGTTGAATACCTGCTTCGGAATCCTGCCTATTCACGAGGTTGGTTCTCCTCCAAAATTGTTATTTTGTTCGTATATACTGTATATATATATATATATATATATATATATATATATATATATATAGATAGATAGATAGATAGATAGATAGATAGATAGATATATAGATATATATAGATATAGATATAGATAGATAGATAGATAGATATGTGGTGCAAGCTACCTTCAGAAAAACATTTATGACATTGATGGAAACCATACCATCAAATCGGCGCCTAGTGGTGCAGTAGAATAAGGCATTTATGCAGACTAGGCCCATGAGGGTTCGAATCTGGTTCGCGGATGCGGTTCATTGTTTTCATAATATCTTTAAAAGTCAAGCAGTGACTTACTTTATCAAGAAATGTCCGGAGTAAGTACCTAGCCCTGGCTTCCTACTATTCTGATGGGACAATAAAGAACAAGATGACTGAGGAATTTTTATGACATCTTAAATTCCAACATAAAGGTATTAAAATCACAAAAGAGTTAGAATGTAAAACAAAAAGGTAATACGTAAGCACAATAGAGAGTGTGAGGGACGGCTACAGAGTTGCCAACACGCATTTTGGTCATCCATTTTTCGATTCGATACGAGAGTCACTTTCCTGACATCATTTATATAATCAGTGGTTCCCACCAAAGCAGTCAGATCGATTCGAATCACGCTCAGCCGAGTCAGGGACGTTTGGAACTTCGGGCTCGTTGTCTCGTCAGTCGCTGTTTATCAGTTGCGGTGGGGGCATCAGCAGAGGACTTGTGTTGAAAGTGTTAATTCCTGAGAGTTCTATTTTCACTGATCCTGCTGACTAGAGGCACTGAGGCTATCGTGATCGCAAAGCTGTGGGAGAGTTACTTATGAACCGGACTGCAGGTAAGATATTAAGATTATTTCATGTGATTTCAGTATATAATAGCACCCAGATATTTCACGTGTTGACTGAATCGTAGCTAGCGTCACCTTTACCTACTGAAGATTGTGAAAACTTGCAATTAAACAGCGTAAATAGCAACTGCGAGAAAATGTGACCATACAACATGAATTCTTATATGATACTATATAAAGAAGGCTCATTTATACTCTCTGTGTGAATAGATTTAATATTTTAACTATTCGCTCAACTCAAATGACTCGAGAAGACTTTTGGTGCGAGATATCTTAGGGTGTAACATGTGTCTGTTGTTGTTGACGTGGATATATTGTTCCCGATTTTTATGCTTTAATTTATATTTTTCTGTGTGGCTACAGTTATTCATACTTTTTACTGTGGTGAATCTTTATTTTTTCCTTAATGCTTACCACCCCCTCTGCAGAGAGTATTAAATGGAAGTTAGTAGAGCTGAGAATCTTCTGAACAATATAAGATGTCAGCTTTCCGGTTCTCTGCCTCTCCATTCTTAAGTTACCATATGTCAGTCAGGGCCGCTATAATACCGTGTATTTGTGTGTGTGTCTGTAATATATATATATATATATATATATTATATACACACGTTATTGGTCCACTGATTAAAAGCCACCAGTTAATGATGTGATAGCTTTGCCTTGCACACATGAATCTGACGCTCCAGACAGCGAGTATTTTCAACATATAATTTCACCAAAGTAATTAGGAGATAATCTGCCATTAAACTTTGTGGACTAAGTTGCCGCTCTCGACTCCCAACACCTCCAGGGGGATGATGTAAGACTGGCGCATGTTGTGGGTGTGTGGGTGTGCTGGTATTTTATTGGTGGTGTGTTTATTTCTGCATGCCTGTTTGTTTATTCTTGTGTGTGCGTGTGCGTGTGCGTGTGCGTGTGCGTGTGTGTGTGTGTGTGTGTGTGTGTGTGTGTGTGTGTGTGTGTGTGTGTGTGTGTGTGTGTGTGCGTGCGTGCGTGCGTGCGTGCGTGCGTGTGCGCGTTAACTGTCATAATTTTTAACCATGAAGACTGACTTACACATAAGTTAATCAAAATATGGTATTGAATGCACTCAACAGAATAAGTAACATGATTATTAGTAAAAGGGAAGCAGATCGGTGTACATCCCTCTGACTCCACATACGTCGTTGTTTAATAAGTACGATTACTGTCAGACGATTAAATCCATCCCAAAAAAAAAAAAGGAGAACAGAAAAACCTAGACTAACGATCCGAGGGAGATAAAAGAACGTTGTATTTTTTTCTAGTTAATAGCCAGGCGGTTTTATTCGGCCTAATTAAACCTAATGTTGCCTAAGGGTTAAACCATTTAGTATGATAACCTGCTTTTGTTTATTTTTTTATATCTGAAGACTCCCAGCTTAGAAATCACTTTATTATACCTGAGTTATTGAAGGCCCAAAGCGACCCCTCCAGTCAAAAGAGAGAGAGAGAGAGAGAGAGAGAGAGAGAAACGTAAACAGCATAAAATCGTGAGAGACAGACACGAATAAAATATAAGGTGATCTCGGGCTGAACAAGAAAAACATGTTCTGGAGCGTGGCTTTTGCTCCGTCACTGCCGCTCAGTCTTTTGTTCTGTGGAGGGGAAGGAGCTGAAGGATGTTTGTATATCAGACCAGCTCCAACTCGTAAGATATATCGGTTCCACTCCTTCAAGGCGTTTCGTAGGGCTATGTTCTTCCACTCTCACATTTCAACCTGCTCCTCCATAATCTGCTCACTCTATCCTACGCCCATGACTAAACAGGAGATTCAGAAAATACACCATGAAGCAGACCATCTCTAAATCAAACTGAGCAATCTGAGCAACAAATATTTCCCCTTTTGTCCCTGCCTAACCAGACTTGATTGTGGGACCTGGATCGACAGTTGTGGGTCGTGTTTTTGGAGATGATTATAATTAGTAGTAGTATTAGATTATAATTAGTAGTAGTAGTATAATTAGTAGTAGTATTAGATTATAATTAGTATTAGTACTAGTAGTACCAGTAGTAGTAACGGTAGTGGTGGTGGTAGTAGAAGTAGCAGTAAATATGGGAGTTTGCCTCACTGATTCTGATACAGTCGATATGTGTAAAACTAAGCCTTCTTTTTCTTCACCATCAATAGTACTGTACATTAAAATCACCAGAACAAGTATTGCTTTACCAACAAATCAACCATCACTCCTTTCGCCCAAGACAGACAAGTATCCCACACCTTCCCCTCAAGTCTCCCTCCTTAACCAACCCCTTCCCCTTGACTTACATTACAAAATTCTCAAACTCACACTGGATATACACATGAACTTTTCCCCACTCACAAAAATTCGCTGCAAGAATCACTCCTAAACCCGTTGCTCTGAAAACCCTCCCAAATGCCACCTTAGGCCACTGGAAGGACTTAGAGGGAAGTGTACAAACAGTTTATTTGCTCAGCTTAAGATTACAAGCTAGACTGTCACCACATCACCTCCTTGGAGCTTTTTTAAAGAAGAATGCCTTGAGAATAATATTAGATGTACAAGGCTCACCGTTGCAGATCACCTTCATCAAGAGGTAAAAGTACCTGTGCTGCCGGTACAGTGGCCCATGCAATGATTTTTGGGAGGTGAGAAGAGTTTGTGTATAATTCAGTGTGACTTTAAGAATTTGTGAACGTTAGTCTAAAGGGAGTGGTTGGTTATGGAGGGTGACTTCAGAATAAGGTATGGGATGCTTGTCTTGTGATGAGTGAAAGGAGTGATGGTTGACTTGTTAGGGTAGCAGTAATTATTTGGTGAATTCATTTCTCGTTATTATAGATGAAGAAGGCTTATATTTGTAGCTATCGACATGAAGACAGATCATTGCAGCACTAGATCAATCAGTCCTATAACTTTCGTATATTCTGCCCCAGCCATCATCACAGATAATAATGAGCAGCATTTTTTTTGATAATCCAGGAAACATCTTTTGTCCAGCACCCACCTCAGTGCTACATAAATTCGCGTATGTACACAGACGCATGGCCACCACCACTGACAAGTAAAACAGTAACCCTGATTGTATATTTGATGACTGCGTGTCGTGACCTAGACGAATGATGGATGCTTTCCTTATTAATAACACAGGCTACCATAGATATCCGTAATCTTCATCTAAAACGAAACCTTAATGAAATTTATACAGATGCTGACTCCGCGCTAATTTACCAGTCCTGCATGAGACAGCCGTAGCATGAATTCAGTATGGGTGATGAGTGTTAGCGCCGAAATGATAGCATGTGCAGGCGTATGGTACGTAAGGGGACTACAGAGACTCAAAGAACGGGCTATTAGAACCTGTTTCCAGAGTCATACGCGTAAAAAATATCTTCCTTTCCCAGAGCACACGACTTAACCTTTCCAGACTACAATGTGACCACCAGACATCCCTCCTTCACTGCCAACACAAAGTACAGCTCACAAACACTCAGCTCCGCCCTCATTGTAATGCCATCCTTCCCACCACAACGCAATAACCTCATGCCATTTACTCTCACAACACAGATAACCATTCAGCATAACCTTGACAAAAGATCGCTGGCAGTGTTGGGGTAAAGTGGCCAGATTACCGCAGGCCACCGGGTGTACCTCCGAACTAGGCAGTAAAAAGAGGTGACGGGGTGGTTTGTGGGATGGATTTTTAGACGTACAGTTCAGACAGTTTCCGTTCATAACAGGATCATAAATAAAGGAATGGAATGGAGTGGAGTTTGTTAATAAAGTAATATCATGAGGAGAAAAAAAGCCTCTCTCCCTACACTGAAAGCATGCAGTATGTAATCAGAATATCTTCATTTCAAAATCAACTAGACTTGGGCGATACTGTTAAAGGATCGTAATATCTCTCTCTCTCTCTCTCTCTCTCTCTCTCTCTCTCTCTCTCTCTCTCTCTCTCTCTCTCTCTCTCTCACACACACACACACACACACACACACACACACACACACACACACACACACACACACACACACACACACACACACACACACACACACACACACACACACACACACACACACACACACACACACACACACACACACACACACACACACACACACACACACACACACACACACACACAATACAATTAACTATGACTACAGATCGTTCCGTTTTCCGTATTGTCATCATTATATTAACTCAGGGGTGCTGGTGAAGTGCATGCCAGCTGGACGAGAGAAGACGAACATAAAACCAGTCTTATATAGACCTTCAGTTTAGCAAAAGTTTATAAATACGTCCTCTTGTGTCCAGTGAAACACCTAAAACATCTGTCTATCTATCTATCTATCTATATACCTAGGCTGCTTCCCCCAAACAAAGAGAGGTAGCCAAAGCAGGGCGACACACTCCCAATTTACTCATCCAGACACACATTTATTCATAATTTCACCTAAAACACAAATTAAGGAATAATCAAAGAAGATGCTAAAAGAATTAAGTTAGGTGTCACATGAAGGAATATAGAATTGTTTTGGATTGGGGAATACAAGAAAACAACTGATTTAACATTCTCGTGCAGGACCTTCTAATTCTGACGGAAAGTTGGTTGAAAAATGGCACTGCTTCTAATATTATCTGTCTTCGCCTTTCATATTATAGTCTTTCTGTCTCCAGGGGGTTTTTCCTCAGCGTATGGGGGTCGTTTTGAGCTGGAGGGGTTAGGATATGGCCTTCATAACCTCTTAAATAAATCAAAATAAAGTTGTATGCAGGCTGAAAAATTTGGAGAGAAAGTATGCTTAACCTATCTGTAAAGAGAAAATATTTTTATGTATACTATATGGTGATAATTGTAATATATGGTAACAGATAAGGCGCGTAATCCTATACTGTGGTTTTGGTTTATACTGGAGTTCTGGATAAAACACCTGATGCGATCGTCAATATTTAGATCGTAATGTCAGGTGCTAAAACAGTACCTACGCTAACCTACACATCAGTATCGTGCCATGAAAAACGGCAAGATATTCTGCCTTTGATTTTGGGTTTATGAAGGGAAGCACCAAGGATGTGATGACGATGATACAACAGCGGTGAGGTAGTTTTGCGTTTCGGGTGGTCTGGTTACAACAATATTACGTTTGAGGATTAATTCTGCGTTTTGGATGGTGTGTTTACAATGATAATACCTCTGAGGATTAGTTTTGCGTTTCGGGTGGTGACAACAATATTACGTTTGAGGATTAGTTTTGCGTTACGGGTGGTGTGGTTACTACGATATTACGTTTGAGGATGTAGAACTATCGTAATGAGTAGCAATTGATACAGAAAGCTTTTGTGTGTTAATATCAGTATGGCAGAACCGCTATGGCGATTCGGTGAAAGTGGAGAATTGTAGTGATTTTGTAAGGAAGAAGATTTAGATTTATAACTATCGACTGCACGAAGACCACGGTATTATGTCAGACTATTTATTTTATTTCTCCAATTTCTCCACCAACATAATAGGCAATAGTCAATAGCACATAAAGATTCCGAACTGTATTGCTGGGTGATACGGGAGAAGATGAAACTAAGATTCGTCGAACAGTCAAACAAGTGGATATGTTTTGTTCATAATAAAGGTAAAACTATTAACGTGTAGGGGATGATGTAGCGGTGATTCAGAGGATAGGATACCTGACAAGGAAAGCATCAAACAGTAATGCTCCCAGACTACGACACTTAACCATCTCTTTACAATCCAGGTCCCTATTTGACTGGATACGTTTTATAATTAATATGGCAGAACAATTGTCTGATAATACAACAGTACTTTAGTAGTATTAAAAGATAGAAGTGCATGACAAGTGTGTGTGACGAACTAGATAAGCAGCCAAATTATTGTGCCTTGACAATTTTGAGAGAGAGGAAGAGAGGAAGGATCAGACGAGGAAACGGACTTCTTTAGAAAGCGCAAAAATCTGAACTAAACCCAATATGCGCGAGTTGCATCTTACGAGTTGAAGATAGCACAAACATAAAACCATAACTGACGAGGGAAACACTCAACAAACATTCAGGTTATTAAACTCAACCATCGCTTTACTATATATCTAATTATTCCCAGACGCCTTAATCCCGTAAGGGGTGGCCACAAACAAATCGCCTCCATGGTCACCCTGTCCCCTGCCATCTCACTGCCTGCTCCAAGCTCACATCCCCTTGTGTCATATACCTCTCCACTCCATCCACCTCATCCTTGGCCTTCCCCTCCCTCTCACCCCCTCCACCTCACTCACATACACTCTCCTCATCAGTCTCACGCTCTCCAGCCTCTCCACATGGCCAAGCAGTCCACGTTACTGTTTCAGCCGTAGGTGCGAACAGTCTTGGTTTGCTGTTGTTGATGTTTATGTTGTTGCTTAAATTCCATGTCTGGCCGAGCACTCCCATCGACCACAGGTAAGCAAGTGTTTCTCTGAGCCCGTCCTACAGGTACAGTACAGTATCTCACCTTTAGGAAACCGACACCCCTTTGTGACTGACAGCGCCTCTCCAGGATTAAATCAGGTTCCTTCCTCACGGCGAGATGCAAGGAAATATGGAGAAGTTTGCCTCGCAGTACACGTTCCAGCTACTTTGTCACCACGTATAGTCTCCTCGTTAGTGCCACAGTCTCCTCGTTAGTGCCACAGCCTCCTCGTTAGTGCCACAGTCTCCCCGTTAGTGCCACAGTCTCCCCGTTAGTGCCACAGTCTCCTCGTTAGTGCCCAGTCTCCTCGTTAGTGCCACAGTCTCCTCGTTAGTGCCACAGTCTCCTCGTTAGTGCCACAGTCTCCTCGTTAGTGCCACAGTCTCCTCGTTAGTGCCACAGTCTCCCCGTTAGTGCCACAGTCTCCCCGTTAGTGCCACAGTCTCCCCGTTAGTGCCACAGTCTCCTCGTTAGTGCCCAGTCTCCTCGTTAGTGCCACAGTCTCCTCGTTAGTGCCACAGTCTCCTCGTTAGTGCCACAGTCTCCTCTTTTGTGCCACAGTCTCCTCGTTTGTGCCAGTCTCCTCGTTAGTGCCACAGTCTCCTCTTTTGTGCCACAGACTTGGATAAGCGACAGAAATGGAGGTGTATTGCTGTTAATATGGTAGAACTGCTGGTGTGGAGTTGCTGATGATAAGTGAAGCTGTGTTGGTATTAACATAGTACAACAGGGATTGAAGTAGCTATGTGGTTTTGTTGGTATTAATATGGTAGAACTGGTATTAAATTGGCTGTGTGTTGGTATTAATATGGTAGAACTGGTATTAAAGTGGCTGTGTTGGTATTAATATGGTAGAACTGGTATTAAAGTGGCTGTGTTGGTATTAATGTGGTAGAACTGGTATTAAAGTGGCTCTGTGTTGGTATTAATATGGCAGACTGGTATTGTGTGAGTGGTGATGTGGCAGCGTCGGTAAGCTCCTGGTGGGTCTGACGGGATGATGTTTGCTGAGCACTCAACACAGAGAACAACAGGTCATGCTTGCAAACACACCAACACATTACCACGTCTGCCTCCCCCTTCCTCCTCCCCTGCCAAGCCCATCAACTGCACCCCTACTACTCTTCCACACTACTATCCACTCCCCGGTCCACATCCTCCAACCACTAGCCACCTTCATGCCTCTCCTCCACCCAACCAACCACCAACCATCTCATTCCTTTCATCCAGTTACTCATCTTTCTCATTCTTCCACCCATTTATCCATCTTACCCTCTACCAATTTTATTACACAATTCTCCACCTCTCATTCCATATACGCCACCCAACCAGCCTTATTCCTCTCTCTCCCATCCAGTCTTTCACCCAAAATTCTATTCCTTTCAGCCATCTATACATCTCCCTTCTTCACGTAGTTGCCCGCCTTTTACATTACCACCTTCACCGTTACCATTCCTCGACACAGCTCTCAATCTCATATAAAATTCCTTTGCACCTTATCATCCACCTCTCATCCTTTTTTCTACATAACTATTCACCAATCATCCCAGTCCATTCATCCGTCTTTACATCCCTCTCCTTGCCTCTTCCACCCAGCCATCCTCTTTTCTAGTCCTCTTCCACCAAAATATCCACATATCTTTCTCTTCCATCGAACTGTCCTTTGCCTATCCCAACAGTCGACGACCTTTTCATCTCCATTCACCACCAAATAATCATTCAATCTTTTACTCTGTCTTTTCATCTGTTCCACGAAATCATACACACCGCATGCTGCTTCCTTCCCTCAACCATATATCCCTCATCCTATCTCTTTACCTTACCCATCCACCAACAATCTCATTCCTTAAGTCTTCCCAGCGTCCCCAACCAGCCTGCTTGTATCCTATCCCCTCGACACAACCATCCGTACGCCATCCTCTCTCATCCATTCAGCGATTCACAAAACCATCCCATCACCTCCACAAAACCGTCCATCACTTTTCTTCTCTTCATAACCTAGGCAGTCACCTCCCATCCCATCACCTCCACCTTACCATCCACCAACCATCTCATCTTCTGTTCCGGGTCATTCCTTCTCCTCCATTCAACATCCAGCAACCATTCTCTCCTCTGTCCCCAGTCGTTCCTTGTGAGCCATACCGTCCATCTCTCCTTCTCCCTCATCCGACCATTCACACAACCATCTCACACCCTCCTTCAACAATCCATTTCTTCCCCCTTCCTTCGCTTAACCATCCACTTCTCTTCTTCTCTGTCCCACCAAACCACCCATCTCCTATCCCATCAACTGCTCCTTATCGCTCGTCCACATGACAGTCCATTCCACATTCCACATTCTCCATCCAGCGTGTCCACCAGCTGTTCTGTCTCCAGTCCAGACCTCTCCATTTCCATCCAACCATCAACCCCCAACCTCACATCCATACAACCACACAGCCTACTCACTGTACTCAAATATGTACCTTTTATCCCATCCTACCCACTTAGCCATCCACTCAACCTTCAGCCTTATGCACCCAATCATCCATCCTTCATCCTGTCACCTCCATAGTACCTTCCACATCCTTTCATCTATGTTTTCCACCCATCCACTTCCATTCACCTATCTTTTACACCCATCCACCCAGCGCTCTCCCCACTGTCTCTTCCACTTCAGCTAGTCTTCACTGTAAGTCAGCGGTGTTTTAAAATATCACAGCTTAATTCATATTGTTAAATGGACAACTTAATTCATATTGTTAAACGGAAGATTCTGGTAAATCATCTTTTAGGGTGTAATGGAACTTAAACTCTTTGACTATGATGATGTTTTTCTCCCCTTGCGTAGTAAAAAATAAGGGACACTGGATTTGGGTTTGTCCGTCCGTCTGTCCGTCCGTCTATCAGTCCGTCTGTCCGTCCGTCTCTCAGTCCGTCTATCCGTCCGTCTATCAGTCCGTCTGTCCGTCCGTCTCTCAGTCCGTCTATCCGTCCGTCCATCCATCCCTCTCTGCGTCTGTTCTTCCCGCTTTGATTTCCGTGAGACAACTTTCTGATATTGTTCGATTTTGGTCAATTTGCCTGAGTTACTGCACATGTGATTTCCTTGAAAGGGTTTTATTTTGTCCGCCATCAGTTACACTTCAATGAACTTTGGCCAAAAATATTGAGTTTTGAGTTTCCCCAATAAAACGATTAACTTGAGGGCAAATAAGTTTCACATATTGGACAAATATTTTGGTAAAGGAGCCTGGAGATAGACAGGCAATAATATAGCTGATTCCTCTTTTCAGGTTTCGATTTTTTTTATGTGAGGAAGAAGGAACCAAAGGCTGAGCCCGCATGAACGTTCCTTCCAAGAGAAAAAAAAAAATACAAAAGAGAGCCAAATTCAAGTTCTATTCATTTCGAGATGCCTGGACACTGCTTTTGAAAGACTGGAGGTCATATGAAGTAGGAAATGCAGACAGAGGGAGACATAATATTCCTACAAACTGATACATGCTGAAGCAAGGACATAAATTTCTTGAATATGCATGTTTCTTTTATTACCGGTGTCTGCAGCTGATTTTATTCAATTCAAAAGGACCCTCCTGCAGTGACGGGCTTACTGAAGTTTACGTCTAACCCTTCCTTGCTTAAAGCTTCCCCTAATATGGAAAAATAATGTGAAGACGTCAGAACACAACTCGAGTATATAAGGCGTCAAGTTAACATGTGATTTTCCTTTAAGTGAGCGTCATATACATACACAGATATATAAGACGACTTAACAAAGAAGGCTTAGTGGATCGTCATTCAAACTTACACATTTTTATAACCAAATTTATAGTTTTACCTCCGTCTCTCCTCCTGTCCTCCTACACGCCCGATTATCCTCTTCAATTCCAGCTATCCTTCACTAAACCCCAAAATGTCAACTGTAGGAGGCAGGAAGGAAATGGAAAGGTCGTGGTGGTGAAAATTAATGGACACTGTTTCTGAGTCCTTCACTACAAGATGCTATTGATAATGAGTTTTTTAAAGAATCGTTTATGTTTTAAGTCAAGCTTCGTGTCCACATCCCTTAAAAATCTATGTCCTCATTGCACTGCGTCCCATTATAACATACCTGCATCTTATTTCCCCCTTTCAGTAGTTCAGCGCTCCTTACCTTTCATCCTTTAGTTATGGTTGAGTGTGTGGTAGTGGAAAGAGAGCATTCTTCTTTTGTATCCTGTCTCATCCACGTGTGTTAGGTCATCAGTGTAATTTTTTTGGTTTTATCCCAGCAAATAATCTCTTAACACGCTGAGCCTCCTGTTATTTTGCTCCTATATTTAGTTCCTTCATTCTCGTGGATTTACTGCCAGTAGTTATTTTCCGCAGTTTCAAAATCATCAATATCTTCCTAATGTAACCAGTAATATTCAAGTGGGTCCTAAGGGCTAAGATCTCGCTTATCTATTTCGAAACTCCAGAATTGTTAAAGGATTACTGAAGGCAGCTGTACTCCCTTAAATACTCTCCCTGTCTCCCCCTTATTTCTCCCCTCCGAGTTTTATTCATTTCTCCCTGTGCATGATTTTCACCCTAGTTTCGTCCTCTCGTTTCTCCCCATGGTTTTCCTCTCTCTGTGTCGCCGCTTTCCCTCACCCTAACCTCTCCACCCCAGTACAGTCTCCCCTACCATCCCTGCCATTCCCCCCTCCCTCCTCTCTCTCTCTCCCCTCTCTCCTCTCCTCCCCTCTCTACCCTCTCTCTTCTCGCCCCCCGGTAGACCACAGCTGCAAGGTGCAAATTTACAATGTTGGATTTTCGTTTTGGCTCGCCGCTTAAATCTGGCTGTGATATTTATGGGGGCCAGATGGTGGTGGCCGAGCATAAAGCCTTTACCATTTTAACCAGGCTTCCAGCACTGGGGTTTTAATGCGTTTCCGATAAGGGCCGCGCCAAGCATTTTCTCTGGCACTAATTCGATCTTGAATGCTTATATTTGAGAGCGATTTATGATAGGAATGCATTGAGAGTATTTGTATTTTGGTGTTTTATTCATGCAATGGTTTGAAAAGTTTTACTACCTTCCCATAACAGCCCGCAAAAATTGTACACTGATATTAACCCGATCTCTGATGTTTTTACAAGAGATTATCATTGTACGGCACAAAAAGTATATAATGATTATGTATTAATGTATGAGTCCTGTACAAATATTATGGTGTTACCTGCTTAATGTCTTTCCTCAACGATCGCCGCCAACGAAATTAGGAGGTTATGTATTCACCCATGTCTTTATGCAAAAATCTTAAAAAAAAAAAAATAAGTTACTATCAGATTTCAATATACTATCGAGGATAGTCTGGCAGTGGGTCAAGGCTATGTATCCAGTCACAGAATTAAAAAAAAAAAATCTCAAAAATGCACAGTGTTTATATAATCATGATTTATTTATGATGTACAGTAGTTTCACCAGTTTTCAAACAGTTTCGATGTCAGCCGACCAATATATGTCATTGAAGGTAATCCAGTCTCTTACACGAATGGGATGATTCACTGTAATGTGCTGAGGGTTTGTTCACTTTAGCGCTATATTAATTTGACGGGTTTTTCAGGCCTAATTTTATCCTGATTAGATCCCTCCAGAACATTGTCATTGGTTTTAATCCGATCTTAGATTTTTCATAACAGAGATGTAAAACAGCAAAGAAAATATATAATCGAGGTATCAGTCTAAGAGAATTGATAGAGGTGTTTCATTGTTTTTTATGGGTAGCAAGTTCAACCCGCACATGATTAAGACAGCTTTATGATTCTTTTTCCACCTAGCTCCAGGGGATTTTATTCAGCTAGGATTATCATAGGAGCTTCTGTTGGCACTCTAGTTGATAGCCGTATTGCGATAAGAAAAAAAAACGTGTATTCTATTGTAGATGATGAAAGACGATTTTATTCCTGTAAGACTGAGCTACAAGAGCTTTAGAGGTAATAGTGTACTGATAAGAGTTCCCAGAATACTTCCTACTACTGATTTTATGTACTCAGAGAGAGAGAGAGAGAGAGAGAGAGAGAGAGAGAGAGAGAGACCACATCAATGATCAGAGAATGAATATTTTTGCACTTCAGTAGTGGCTGTTCAACACAATTACGTTGGTGACTGACTGAATCCAACCTATATATATGGTAACATAATATTTTAATCAGTTCATCCTATCCTTCCACAAGCATCAAGTATACGTCTGTCTGCTGTCTGACACCGCATCCTGTGAGAGGAACCCCGACCAAATAAAAAGAAAAAAAATCCCCATGCATATCTGTCCCTTGTGCCACTTCAGTGATCAGACACGTCAATGTAGCGTTTAATTTTTGCTCAACTACCAGTCTATAAATTGCCAAATCACCAATAAATGCAGTCAACATCAGGTGCTCTGCCACGTGCAAGAGAAATATAAGGTGCCAACTAATATATATGTCGAGGTGAAAGAGTGACTTATGTAAAACGATTTTTACATCTCTCTTTTCTCTTTTAATCACAGAATCTAACCAAAGTCAAAGGATTCAGCTGTATTTAACTCAGGTTCGGAAAAGCTGGAGTGGCGATGATTGAAGCTTATAAACTTTCTAGCTGATTTACTTCACATTTTGACGCCACTTGTGTCCCTCCCAATTCCTGAGCTGTAACCATGAATTAACGGCGTCCCACGATTTCTGTTATTCTAGTGTGATCCCAAGGGTAGTACTAGGGTCTGAATCTCTAGGTAAGTCATAGGGGGCGTAGGAGGAGGGTAGAAGAGATACAGGCACAGACGGTGATAGAAAAGGTGAGGGTGGTAGACAGAGGTGTGGTGCAGGTTTTCATTACTTGATTGTTGCGGACAGGTGTTAAGTTGTGAGCATCCATCTCAAATTCAGAGGCAGTCATTGGAGCTCGGACCCACTACTGTAGAGCGTTCCTAAAGTGAGAGGTCAGAACTAAACCGACCGAGCTACCTATTCGCCTAGACTAGTGGACTAAGTTTATTAAGTTTATTCCCTCCATCCCGCTCACTCCCTGTTCACCCAGCAGTACAGTTTGGGACTTAAACATAACATCGACTCTATTCAAGGGGAAAAGCTGAGACAACAGGGATTGATTGTCTGCCTTAATAATCTTAGTACAGTCGATATACATTAATCCTTCGACTTCTGTTTCAGACAAAATTATTGGGCGACTCCCCTTCCTATTACACGCAGCTCTCCTTTATATACATACTCCCGTACTATCTATCGCCCTCTCGTTCACGGTCACCCTCCCCTACATACTCTCACACTTTTTCTCACCACTACGCTCTTCTCAGTTTCCCTCCTCCTCCTCCTCCTCCTCCTCCCTAACTCATTTTCTTCTCCTCTTCCCTAACTCATACGTTTCTTCCTCCTTCTCCTTCTCCTCTTCCCTAACTCATACTTCTCTTCCTCCTCCTCCTCCTCCTCCCAAACTCTCATGTTACTGAGCTCTACCTTTGCGAAGGAATATCAAGAAATGTGCCACTATCTATCTATCTATATACCTAGGCTGCTTCCCCCAAGGAAAGGGAGGTAGCCGAGACAGGACGACACACTCCCCATTTACTCATCCATTCAAACACATTCATTCGCATCTTAGCCCCAAAGGGGAGAACGGACAGATCCTCACCGCACCACACCACACAAGGGTCAACTGCGCAATGAAATCAGTGACATCCGCAGCAGGGCCCGACGGCAGAACTGGTTTACCCCTGCCACATCATAACAGACCCATCCCCTTACCCGCACCTGACCTGACTAGCTGATCAGACCAAATGCGGGAGAATATCCCCTCAGGGCTGCGTCATCACTTATTCATTCACAATTTCTCTCCATTTATTTCTGTCACGCACAGCCACTCTTCCTTGCTCAACAGACATCCCTCTAGCATCCAGTGCTCTCTTCACACTGTCCATCCATCCTATTCGTGGTCTTCCTCTCAGCCTTACACCTCTCACATCAGATCTAGTTATCTTTTTCACCAATCGCTCATTATCCATTCTCTCCATATGCCCAAACCATCGCAACACCCTCTGATCAACTCTACCAGCCATCTCCCGAACAACTTCAGTTCTCCTTCGCACTTCATCATTTCGCATCCGATCCATACGCGTCACTCCACACATACTCCTCAGACACCTCATCTCCATTACATTCAAACTTTTCCTCTCTGCTACACCCATATTCCATGTTTCAGCCCCATATAACGCAGTCGGTACCACAACACCCTCATACAGCCTTCTCTTTACATCCATTCTAAGCGAACGACATTTAAACACTTTTTTCATTCCTCCCAGCACCTTTCCTACTTCATTTATTCTAAACTTCACTTCTGCATCTATTCTTCCATCCACAGCAACATGTGACCCTAGATATTTAAAACAATCTACCTCCTCAAGCAACTCACCATTCAAAACTATATTCATCCCCCTACCATCTATCAACCTCGTACACTTCATCACTTTACTTTTATTCTCATTTACTTTCAATTTCCTCCTTTCACACACCCTTCCAAACTCCTCTACCAACTGTCTCAATCTCTCCTCTGAATCAGTCACCAGTGCAGTATCATCTGCAAACAGCAGCTGCTTCAGATTCCACTCTCCACCATCAACATTCACCAGATTCAGACCTCCACCTAAAACTCTTGCATTCACCTCCCTTACAACATCATCCATGTAAATATTAAACAACCAAGGAGACATCACACATCCCTGTCGCAGCCCCACTCTCACGGGAAACCAATCACTCACAGCATTTCCCACTCTTACACACGCTCTACTATTTACATAAAAACTTTTCATCCCTTTTAGTAACCTACCATCAAGTCCATACAATCTTAAAACAGTCCACAAAGCCTCCCTATCAATTCTATCATACGCTTTCTCTAAATCCATAAATGCCCAAAACACATCCTTGCCTTTCGCTAAATACTTTTCACACACTTGTCTCACCGCAAACACCTGATCCACGCATTCCCTCCCTCTCCTAAAGCCACACTGCTCATCACCAATCACTCCCTCTGTACCCTCTCTAACTCTCATAATTAACACTCTACCATACACCTTACCTACAACACTCAACAGACTTATACCCCTAAAGCTAGTACATTCATACTTATCACCCTTGCCTTTATACAACGAGACCACACAAGCACTTGCCCAGTCAATTGGCACCATATCTTTCTCAAAGCACACATTCAACAATCTTACTAACCAGTCAACAATAGTCACTCCACCACCCTTCAGGCATTCCACAGCACACCCATCCATACCTGCAGCTTTCCCTGAATTCATCTCCTTTACTGCCTTCTCCACTTCCTCCTTCGTGATCAAAGAATCATTCAACTCTCCCAACACATTTATTCCTTGCACCCTTCCATCCGCCACAAGCTCAGCCACCCTTTCCTCCTCTACATTTAACAAGCTTTCAAAATACTCTGCCCATCTCTTCCTTACTGCATCCATCTCAATTAACATCCTTCCATCCTCTGCTTTTACTCGTTCTTCCTTTCCAGACTCTCCCTTTCGCACCCTTTTCACCTCCTTCCAAAACATTTTCTTATTCTGTTGAAAATTCTCTGTCAGCCGCCTACCCCACTTCTCATCTGCTGCCACGTTAGCATCACGCACAACCCTTCTCGCTCTATTCCTCTTTTCCTTATACCTTTCATATGACATCTCATCCTTCCTCTGCAGCCACACTTCATATGCACGTCTCTTCTCAGCCACAGCCATACTTACTTCCTCGCACCACCATTCACATCCTTTTCTTACACCACCACCCACACGTCTCACACCACACACCTCTTCTGCATGCCCCACCACAGCACTCTTAAACAACTGCCATTCCTCCTCCACGCTGCCATTTTCCCGATCTTTCACTGCGTTCCACTCATCTTTCAATTTCTCCTGATACTCTATCTTTTTCTCTCTTTTATCCAACTCACTCGCTTTCAAAACCTCCCTGCCACACCCAACCCTGCTAGCTCTCACCCATCTCTTACCTACTCTTAACTTTCCCTCCACCAGGTAGTGGTCAGACATACCTCCACCCTCCCCTCTCAGAACTCTCACATCCAACAATCTTCCTATTACATTCCTAGACACAACCACATAGTCCATCAAAGCTCTATCAACAACCCTTCCACCCTCCTGTCTCACCCATGTATACTTATAAATATCTTTCTTCTCAAACAGCGTATTCCCAATCACCATCTCTAGCTCAACACACATCGCTATCATTCGTTCCCCATTTTCATTTCTTCCAGGCACACCATGCATACCAACTACGCCTTCAACTGCTTGCTACATTGCCCACTCTAGCATTCAGATCTCCCATCATTATCACCTGCGATGGGAGCAGGAAACTCACCCTTAAGCCAACAGATGACGGCTAAAATTAATACCCCTCAATTGCACCACGATCAAGAAAATAGACAATTAACCCTTTACTAAATATCAGTCTTCCTCTAGTATATGACCAGCAACAGACAAGAATGTACTCAAGTCCCTAGTAATTGAGCCTGCACTGCAGATTGAAAAAAAGACAAGGGAGAAACGATAATGGTCCTAGAATTTGGCGTGAACATCTTTCTTTGATTTTTAAACGCCAGGGCATCTCCAGGAGCGACCCGGTCAGTCAGTCACCCCATAAGGATTTTCACATGCAAGAAACCTCACTCTAGCAAAGCCCCATGTGGTAAGCCTGTTTCACTGTAGCTCAAGGATTTTCACAGGCAAGGTGCTTCACTTTGACGAAACCTCATATGGGGTTTCGCCTTAGTGTGCTTCCGCCTATAGATGGATGGATATGGAACTACATCCACCGATAATCGGTTGTTTTACATCTAAAGGATCTTGGTCACCCCCACAACATGAGTACTAAGCCTCATTCGCCATTTTTTTTTTTCTCGAGTCCTGGTTATGAGGTAGAAATTATTCTCCTTAGATACTAGACAAATTCCACCCCCAGTTCTACTAAAACTGGCCATTATCCGAGCTCCAAGGTGTGATAGATCTCCGTAAGGGCAAAGTAAACACGCTATACTATTTTTGTATTTGTATCAGCTCAGTGTGGAAGTGCTAACCAGTGCCAACAGTGCCAAAAAATACGACTTAGTGCCAGGAAGAGCGTCAGGGGTAACGGGGGTCATAATTGCGAAGAGGAGTGAGAGGGAGCAGGTGCCAGAAGGGACGCGCTGAACAGTTAATTGGTCCCCGCTGGAATGGCCAGGGGTGCAAATTTCAGAGCTATTGTCGATTTGAGTACAATTTTCTTTTTTCGCGAGGATTTAGGCTTAGTTAGGGCGAGGTGAGATGAGATGAGATTAGGCTGAGATGGTTTGGTTAGGATAGGGAGGTAAGGGTTGGCTAGGTTAGGTTAGGTTAGGCAGGTCAGGTTGTTTATTTGCGTTAGGTTGTGTGGTAGGGCTGAGCTTGTTTAGATAGGACTGATTAGTTAAATTACCCTTGCATTTCTTAGGTTAATTTGGTGGGGTTGAGTTGGGTTAGGTTAGGCTAAGTTAGGTTAGGTTAGGTCAGGTTTGGTTACAATTGTTAGGTTAAATTAAAGTGGTTTGTTAGGACATTTAAGACGAGGTTAGTATGTTAGAGCTACATAAGATTAGGATGAGTTAGTGTTAAGTTAGTTTAGGTTAGGTTTAGTATGTAAGGGTTAAGTTATGCTTGATTAGAGCCATTGACAGATAAGGGAAAATCACTCATCCTGTGAAAGAAACACACACACACATACACACACACACACACACACACACACACACACACACACACACACACACACACACACACACACACACACACGAAAAAATGTGCCCCGGGTGACAGATGGCCATAACACATCTACCTGTCGAGGCAAAAATGTTGGTGTGTATTTATAATTATCAAAGACTAACAAACAATCCATACACATTGTTTATTTCGGCAGCCATACAGCGCAAATGTTTACAGTTCTCTTGGTGTGTTCTTTTAGTGTGTGTGTGTGTGTGTGTGTGTGTGTGCGCGCGCGCGTGCCTTTGGGAGTTTCTGCTTTTGGGTGTGTTTGTCTGTGTGTGTGCTTGTGTGTCTTTGTTTTTGTGTCTGCCCATGCTTGTGTGTGTGTGTGTGTGTGTGTTTGTTTGTGTGTGTTTGTGTGTGTTTGAGTGAGAGTGTGTGTGTGTGTGTGTGTGTGTGTGTGTGTGTGTGTGTGTGTGTGTGTGTGTGTGTGTTTCCAGTTCTTGCAATCAATTCGCATCCAGAACATTATTTCCCCAGGTGGAGCGTAGCATCCCAGGAATAGGCTGTTAAATCCAGGCAGGGCGAGTGACCAGTTGCTTTTCCCTGAGCAGCAATATGTAAGCAATAAATCCCAGCTTTCTCTTGGATTTTAGTCCTTATGAGTCACATTCACTTGGAGAATCTTAACCCATTAAACCACTAGGCGTCCAATACTATAATTAATTTCTCGAGTTACAGGAAGCCATTTCTCTTCTCAAGGAATCCGCACCTCCTTTTAGCACTTCATCGAGTGTGTGGATGGTAGGCATTCCCACCTGTCACTGTGCAGTCATACGGGTGAAATTTTTACAGCTGTCTTTGTATTTGATTCTTCAGCCTTGTTTCTAGCGACCATGAGAGCAAATATGGTGTGGTACTTTGTTTACATTTTAGATTGCTTCTGTGTGTGTGTGTGTGTGTGTGTGTGTGTGTGTGTGTGTGTGTGTGTGTGTGTGTGTGTGTGTGTTGTATAAGTGTATTTTTGCCGGATGAAGGAGGGAGGAGGACTGGCTGTGTGTTTGAAGTACATAAGAACAGCCATCAACTAGTGATACCTAACAGCCAACAGGAACGGACAAAAGTTCCTATGTTCCCTCTGTTATATATTCATGATGAACTGGAGGTGGTTTTGAACAGAGTGTAGAGGCGTAAAGTAATTAATGTTTCCTAATATATCATTGCATTAAGGAGAGTATTGTTGTTTCTCGTAATATCCATGTCTGCAAGGAAATGTTATCTATATAGTTTGTTTGCGTATCAGGAGTAATCAACTTTCACTAAGATTAAAACTTATACACGTGAAGAAGGTAAGCTCCCATTGACGATGCATCTAAAACGTGGTGAATGTAGAATGTGTCTGGCCTTTCAGTATTTGTGATTATGGCTCTTTGTAATATGCGATCCGTATTATCTAAAGACGTCCTCAAGATGTCCGTATATAGGCTTGACTTTACTCTTTAATTTTTAGGGGTACGACCGTCACTCTGCTCCGTAACTTACCTGACGATTATACGGAAATGAACGGTGATCCTCGGTAGTATTGGTAAAATGCATCCTAGTTTATTTTTATGATCAAGAGAGATGGAGATCACTGAGACTCTCTTCTAAAATCTTAAATCTATAGAGTTTATCTGGCTTAATGACCTTCGTACAGAGGATAGGCATAAATCTGCTTTGACTCTTCCTTTTTCATATGCCGCCACACTGATTAAAGCCGGAACGTATTAGGGAAGTTCATCAGGTTAATATACCCCAGATTCCAGGCATCAGGCTACAGATGTAATATACGAAGAAGTTTATTGTTGTTCTCGTGTATACCCTCTGCGTGGCTGACTAACTATATCTACGAATATGTTGTAGCTTCACTAATTAAATGATTTTCTACACCGTTCAACTTGCCGTACTGCGACATGGCATTGATCATAAGTCTGTTTGTGAATCAAGACGCAGGCCATTTGCATTATACATAAGAGACACCGTAAAGAATAGAAGGGTAAATGATTTCCAGCCGAGTCAACAGTGAATACTCATCGCGTCAAACACATCCAACAGGACCCCAAGTGCATCGCCACCCGGAACATCCCAGCTTTCTTTTCTTATACTGACAACACAAACACCGACATCAAACAGCTTAACAATATTAGCAGTGTAAGACGATAGTGCTGCTTGCTCTCCTCATCAGTCCTCAATAGTTTTTGGGCATGGTAAATATAATTAAAACTTGTCGAGAGGAGGAGCAGTTGAAGGGACGAAAATGAAATAGAAAGAGAGGCTGAATCATGAATTTTAATCGCCCACTCGACGCAGATGGGAGCGTCACGTGACATATATAGCAGACGTTGGTTGCTTTGATGAGCTAGGTACACACTGCTACGATAAATATGGAAATGGACAGCCAGGGACAAAAGTTCGCCTACCTCACACTGCGTCTACCTCACACTTGGAAATGTCCATCACTTTACTCTCAAACGCATATCAGAGAATCATCTATAGCCAGGGAAACATAGCAAGCGGCTCGCAGCTTAGAAATGATAGCCAAGAGAGTATGGCAGAAGCAAGAGATGAGATATTAGGCGAACTCTTGTCCCAAACTGTGTGTAAACAAGGAGGAAGAGTCTTTTCTTTCTGCGACCCCGTCTTCACAGTTATTAAAAGAGAGAAATCTGGTGTTTGTGGATGCAGTTTGGCGTGGAAATAGGAGGGCCACATGAATAATAAGTAGACATTATTTAACACCTACAGTAAGAGGATGTCTTTTTGTCGCTTATTTTTCCTGGTACAGTCGCGGACATAAACATCGATACACTTCATTTCGAAAAATAGTGCGGCAGTGAACAATGACTTTGGAAATTCAGTCATGTGATCTTTGGAACCCATTACACTTTTTTCAGAATAATTTGTAAGTTTCATAATTTGTTAGGCTATGAAGTGGAGCCACGATCTTGCCCACAACTGTACCATCCAGTTTCATTCGTTAGAAAATCTAGTACTACTGAGGTTAATGAAGGAAATCTCTAACCCCCTTGTTTTTGAGCTTTCTCTCCTGTGCTGGCAACTACTTTCTAACACTAGCAAGAACATATACATAAGGCGCTATTGTGCTGAAAGGGATAGCGTCTGAGTACAGTGGAAGGCGATACTCGAGTAACAAGATGTAGCTATTGTGTACAGTTCGAGACAAAAGTCATGCAATAGATTAGGTGTGTCTAAAAGCAAGTCGTAGGCATATAACTGTGATCCAGCATATTGTAGTTGATCGGACCAATGATGATAGTTATATGTGGCTTTTCGGGTATGTTTATAGTCAAGTGTGAAGACCAGAAATGAACAGACTTATTTACTGTACAGAATGCAGTCATCAGCAGCGAGGAAGAATGGTCGTGCTTTTTTCCATAGTGAGTTCAGCTGTTTATGTACACACACACACACACACACACACACACACACACACACACACACACACACACACACACACACACACACACACACACACACACACACACACACACACACACAAACACACACACACACACACACACACACACACACACACACACACACACACACACACACACACACACACACACACACACACACACACACACACACACACACACACACACACACACACACACACACACACACACACACACACACACACACACACACACACACACACACACACACACACACACACACACACACACACACACACACACACACACACACACACACACACACACACACACACACACACACACACACACACACACACACACACACACACACACACACACACACACACACACACACACACACACACACACACACACACACACACACACACACACACACACACACACACACACACACACACACACACACACACACACACACACACACACACACACACACACACAGATAACCAACCATCTCTCTGCTAATTTATCTTGGCCCAGATTTTCGTCCTTTTGCCGCTTATTTCGCGTAACTCAGTGGCAGAAAAAGGCAACGTTATGACTGTACATCCTTTTCACATTACGTATTTACTGGCATTATAATCTACTGTTAATCTATTGATAGTACTCAATATGCAAGGTGAAGAGATGGCAACATTAGGCCAAGTTAATGTAAGAAGGGTATAGGATGCGAATTCCCAAATCATTTTATGGTCAGTTCCGCGACAATAGTTTGATCTTTTAATGCAGGCAGGACAGGGAAGGGAAAGCGCCTAATCTTCCCATGTCTCTTAATAACTACTCCTAGGCTACTTATTCAGTTTCGGATACATTCCCTTGTTAAAAGGCTAATATCAGTCTTCATTGCCCCTTTCAATGCGACATGATCTTCTTCTTTGTATACTTTTGCTATTGCCTGTAAGAACTACATATAAATAATTTACTTGGGTTGGAAGGGTTTAGATGTTACGATACACTGTGTGGATTAATGACGACAGTACATTGAAGGGTAGATAGTGATGGAGTGGTTAAAGAAGTGATGTGTTGTCTTGGAGGATACGAACTTGATTTCAGGCACGGATAGGAAACAGATTGATTATTTAAATTTTGGTAAAAGTTTCGTCACTGATATTCCAAAAACCCGCCTAAACCACAGCTAACACCATTACACCAGTCTTAAATGAGATAATCCTAGCATATACTCAAGGCCAGTGATGGATATTAGTGATAAAGTAGTGACATGCGCAGTTGTGTGGCACGTAGGAAGACTGTTGGGCTGTGTGAGGTCTGTGTCTATCTTCTGACGTATTAAAAAGTTATTTATAAAGTATGGCAAGTTACTTCGTTAAATAGGCTACCCAAGTAATTCAGCTTACATGTACTGTGCTCCCCTAAAACTCATATCCACACAAGGATAAGTTTATGAAAAAGCCAGAGAACCAACTGTGCACTGTGAAAACCTGACGGAGGGGAAATGTGTGTGGCAGTGTGAGTGTATGAAGATGCAGTCATACTCGATTTGTGCCAGCTGAGATCTGTGGCTTGGTATGCTAATGATATTCGTCGTGATGCGTCGTGAGGGGGAGGTGTTGGTCGTAAGGAAACATTGTCTCTTTCAGGGTTAGCTTCCCCAACTGAGGTCAAGACAGATCCAAGTCTGTCTACGGTCTTGTGTCTATTTCCTGTTCGTTTCTTGTGCCTACCTACTTATTTCCCGAAGTACTGTAATTCTCTCTGCTTTCAATTGACGGAACTGGGTATATAAGCAGAATACCAGGTCATGGATACAGGAAGTTTCATGAGCCATTGTTTTGAGATAGAAATGTGTGTCTTTGGTTACTAGTCAAACGAGCCCTCAGAACTGACTACACTGGCTATCAACTGAGCCTAATATGGGCTAGGTATCATCCACAGGTTAGATATAAAATGCTCTATATATGTGGGCATTCAGTATCAATAAGAATACACAAGATACAATATACAGTATAGTGTCACAACCATACATATTCATCCACGGGACCTGTACTTCGCTTCCATTAACGAAGTACCTCCACCTCTCCGTGCCACCTGAAGCTCCCAACCACACAAAAATTTCTTGGTTAATCCCAGGCGCTCCGGGTGACGTCATGGCAAACACACACACACACACACACACACACACACACACACACACACACACACACACACACACACACACACACACACACACACACACACACACACACACACACACACACACACACACACACACACACACACACACACACACACACACACACACACACACACACACACACACACACACACACACACACACACACACACACACACACACACACACACACACACACACACACACACACACACACACACACACACACACACACACACACACACACACACACACACACACACACACACACACACACACACACACACACACACACACACACACACACACACACACACACACACACACACACACACACACACACACACACACACACACACACACACACACACACACACACACACACACACACACACACACACACACACACACACACACACACACACACACACACACACACACACACACACACACACACACACACACACACACACACACACACACACACACACACACACACACACACACACACACACACACACACACACACACACACACACACACACACACACACACACACACACACACACACACACACACACACACACACACACACACACACACACACACACACACACACACACACACACACACACACACACACACACACACACACACACACACACACACACACACACACACACACACACACACACACACACACACACACACACACACACACACACACACACACACACACACACACACACACACACACACACACACACACACACACACACACACACACACACACACACACACACACACACACACACACACACACACACACACACACACACACACACGGAGGGATCTGGAAAATGAAGGGTTCTCGTCTGTCTTCCTCATGTTACGCCCGTCAGTCCTTTTCTCCCTCACGGATCCAGCTCCTCTCTTTACCACTAAATTATTTCAGGAGAATTTTAGACCCTTCGATACTGAGTCACCATTCGTATTCTCTTAGGTTTCGGGGATTTCTTAACACCTCTTCCTTAACGGTTTATTTTGCTTATTATCCCTTGGTTTATTTTACTTATTATGCCTTCCTATCCTCTTAAAGGTGCTTTCCTTTTTAGTCACGCTTGTATATGTCTGTCTGTCTCCTGCCCAAAATTCCTGCCCACGCATGTTGGTATAAGCCCGACACTTGTTCCTCTTACTGCTGGTGTGGATGTAGGTGTGGCAGACGAAGTAGGAAATGAATAAATGATGGAGGAGAGATATTCATTACTCTGAGCCGTCCCCAAAACACAAGAATCTCCCATCGGACGGAAGAGAAGCTTTGCATATGTGCCACCTTGTATATCTGATCCCCCTCGTCTGAAAGTCAGTCTTAAACTGAATGTTGTAAATTATCTGAAAGTATTAAGAACAAAACAAATTAGCGAGTCAGTCGACCACATGACCTGCGTCGCTCTATGAAATACTGTGGGTGAAAAATGGGAAAGGGGGACCAAAAAAATGGGTGGGATGAGTTTGAACTGTGGTAGAGGTGTAATGGGACCACCAGAGTATACCCTGAACAAATAGGTACTGTAAGATCAGTGTTTTGCGTGTCGTGAAGGTTTATTTCAGGTGTCTCTATCAACAACAACAACAAAAAATGGTCCCTTTGCTCTCATTTTTTTTTTTTTTTTATGCAATGGAGAATTAACCAAAGGCCAGGGAGCCCGCAAACCGTTCCCTCCAAGAAAAAACAAAAACAATACCACAGGAAGCCAAATTCAAGATCCGTTCATTTGCCCTGTGTTTTGCAATGCAGGTTAAAGAAAATGTCAGCTTGAAGTGGTTCTTGAATTTGGAGTTCTTTTTGTTTAACTGTCTTTGGAAGGAATATGTTTTTAAGGGTCTCAGGGTTAAGTTCTTTCCCTCTTTCCCTTTTTCCCCACTCTATAAAGTAGGCAAGTCACAGTTTTTTTTTTTCCAAGAGGAGGAGGAGGAAGATGAGGAGGAGGAGGAGGAGGAGGAGTTCCAGCAGAAAGCATTCCCTAACAACCGGGGGCGTCCAGAGGCGAAGGATTTTTAAGGCTAACTAGGGTATTATTTACAGTTGCCAGGACCCTCTATATTTCCTGCTGTTGAGTGAGGCAGAAGAATTTGGCTCTACTTATCTGCATTAAAAAAAAAAAAAATCAGATACTCATAGCAAGAAATGATATAAAACATTGCTAGAGGTTAACGAAAATTTTCTCTATACCAAACTCATTCACAAAACGTCTTTCCAAAGTTTAATACCTAATTTTCAAGCAGTAGGAAGAGTTACAAAAGTGGCACGAACGAGGTGGAGGGGTTAAATGAATATGCAAATAAAAGTAAGTGTCTAAATGATCTGTGTATAATTTAATTACTTTGTTTTACATCTTATTACGCCTGGATAAGTGTGGTAAGTAATGTGTAAATTATTCTCTCTCTCTCTCTCTCTCTCTCTCTCTCTCTCTCTCTCTCTCTCTCTCTCTCTCTCTCTCTCTCTCTCTCTCTCTCTCTCTCTCTCTCTCTCTCTCTCTGTTTGCCTATCCATCTATCTATCTGTCTGTCTCTGTCCTTCTATCAATCTACCCTCTCTCTCTCTCTCTCTCTCTCTCTCTCTGTTTGCCTATCCATCTATCTATCTATCTCTGTCTTTCTATCAATCTACCCTCTTTCTCTCTCTCTCTCTCTCTCTCTCTCTCTCTCTCTCTCTCTCTCTCTCTCTCTCTCTCTCTCTCTCTCTCTCTTCAACAGATACCTAGCCCTTCACTGAGGTTAGAGATTTTCAGTAGATAATTCAATTGCACTTTAAAACTCGACTATGGGTTGGTAGGCGAAGGACGGTACGCTGAAGTCCATCACTGTTAAATATATGGCTCGGATTGTAACAAGAGTGAAGGAAACTGGGGAGAAGTTGGTGAGGAATGGTGAACCGTGGAACACTAGACACAAAACTGGTAAGGGATCGTGAAAGATTGAAATATTGAAGGAGAAATTGGTCTGGAGTGGTGAACGATTGAGTATTAGAAGTGGAATTGGTTAGAAATGGTGAAAGATTGAGTATTAGAAATGAAATTGGTTACGAAGGGTGGAACGTGCGTATCAGAAGTGGAACTGGGTGGGAATAGGGAAACGTGGAGTGTTAAACATGGAATTGGTTTGGAATGGTAAAAGAGTTAGTATTAGAGGCGGAATTGGTTAGAAATGGTGGGGGATGGAATATGAGAAGTTAAATTGTTAGAGAAATGGTGAAGAGGGGGAACATTTTAAATCTGATGTTTGAAGATGATGCTGTACTTTTTGTCAACTGTGTATTGGATATTTACAGACTGGTTTAGAGGATAGCGTAAAGGTGTGAATGGTGATGTGACAAGGTGAAAGCAGATATGAATAATGTAATGGTTGTTTAAGATATTCATGGTGTGGTGTGCTTGTGAACTGGCATAATATTGGAGAGGAAGGTCTTCTGTTCCCCAGGTGTAGTGAAGTAAAAGAGAGAGGTGTTGAAGTGAAGTGGTAAGCAGGATGACATTTTAAAAAAAAAAAGTGAGTGATACTATGGGGTACTTTTGTGTGTGAGAAAAGAGGCAAAGAAAATACTGAAAGAATGAAAATGAAACTGTAAAAGAGATACTGTAAAAAGAGACTGAAGGAATGAAACTAAAGGAGGTACTGAAGGAAAGAAGCTGTAAAAGAGATACTGAAGGAGTGAAACTGTAAATGAGATACTGAAGGAATGAAACTGTAAAAGAGATACTGAAGGAGTGAAACTGTAAATGAGATACTGAAGGAGTGAAACTGTAAAAGAAGATACTGAAGGAATGAAACTGTAAAAGAAGATACTGAAGGAGTGAAACTGTAAAAGAAGATACTGAAGGAGTGAAACTGTAAATGAGATACTGAAGGAATGAAACTGTAAAAGAGATACTGAAGGAGTGAAACTGTAAATGAGATACTGAAGGAGTGAAACTGTAAAAGAAGATACTGAAGGAGTGAAACTGTAAAAGAAGATACTGAAGGAGTGAAACTGTAAATGAGATACTGAAGGAATGAAACTGTAAAAGAAGATACTGAAGGAGTGAAACTGTAAATGAGATACTGAAGGAGTGAAACTGTAAAAAGATACTGAAGGAGTGCAACTAAGAGATACTGAAGGAATTAAACTGTAAAAAGAGACTGAAGGAATGAAACTAAGAGGTACTGAAGGAGTGAAACTGTAAATGAGATACTGAAGGAATGAAACTGTAAAAGAGATACTGAAGGAATGAAACTGTAAAAGAGATACTGAAGGAATGAAACTGTAAAAGAGATACTGAAGGAATGAAACTGTGAAAGAGATACTGAAGGAGTGAAACTGTAAAAAGAGACTGAAGGAATGAAACTAAAAGAGGTACTGAAGGAGTGAAGCTGTAAAAGAGATACTGAAGGAATGAAACTGTAAAAGAAGTTACTGAAATAATGAAATAGTAATCACTGTCATTGTTATACCATCAAGTACTGCATTCCTTTTTTCTCTCCTTTCTACCGTCCATTGTCCTCTTCAATTATTTACTCACCGTCACCTGTCCTTCCATCCCTGGGTTAAAGGAATTCATTGTTGGACTCCGGCTAAAAATTTAAGCTAATCAGAGTGAGGTGGCGGAGGGGAAGAGGGGGATTAGCTGGAAGGGGATTAACCTTTACAATCAGATGGCCGCTTTTTTAGGCTACTTTAATATTCACTGTCCATGAACGATTTATTTTTCTTTATTTTTTTGAGGGGGTCAGGATAGACTTCATGAACTGGAAGAGTTAATTGTAGCCTCCATGATTTCTTTTCTACGTATGACTTCCCCTGATATGAATGAAATTATATGGAGGTCGTAATAACAAGGAGAAAAATACGTCCTCTGTCTGTAAACTGAATCCCACCTATGCATGGCTCCGATAAAATTTTGATGTCTCATTTCGCTCTGTATTTGATTTTCACCCTGGTAATCCTTTCACTTCAATTATGTTTTTTTTATTTATATGTTATCTTTAGTAAGTGTACCTCAGAATGATTTTCACTTTTCTGTCTGAAGGTATGTCTTCTCGTAAATCTTACTGTGACGAATTTCCTTATTGTTGTTGCGGCCAATACACTTTTATAACTTTCAAAGCCTCCCATTGCTTGTGAATTAAACCATTTCTTTTTAATCATCGAAATCTTATGACAATGCTGAACTGCAAACAATGAAAACTGAATTATAATATACTGTTTTCTTGATTTTGTAGTGCCCGGCAGTGTTCAAAAGGAAAAAAGTATACACATTTATTAATACTGCATTTATGACGAATATAATGCAGGACTTTGACTCTCCTGATGACTGCGGAGTATCCATGTATGGCCGAAACTACTGCATCCTCGCAAAACACACACACACACACACACACACACACACACACACACACACTCCCTCCTCTCCCTCCTTCCTTCCCTCGTTCCTTCCTTCCTCTCTCCTTCCCTCCTTCCTTCCCTCCTTCCTCTCTCCTTCCCTCGTTCCTTCCATCCTTCCTTCCTTCCTTCCTTGCTGAAAAGATGGAAGTCGGGCCTAAACTGTTAAATCCGCGCAATAAACACAGTCCTAATATGCTTATCAAAAGGGTCCAAGTCGGGCTGAGGGTGTTGTATCTCCACATTAACACAAAATTAGTATGTATAAGAAGGTTCAAGTCTGTTCAAATAGTCTTTATACTCATTTTAACACGTACACTGCTGTCTCTCTCTCTCTCTCTCTCTCTCTCTCTCTCTCTCTCTCTCTCTCTCTCTCTCTCTCTCTCTCTCTGCTGTGCTATCCTTTTCTCCTGCTCCTATGCACTGTATTAGTATTAAGGCATATTAGTATTAAGGCCGGACCACCTCGTAGGGACCGTAAGGTCTGTGTGGTCGTGTATCTATGTAACTCTATGTAACTCTCTCTCTCTCTCTCTCTCTCTCTCTCTCTCTCTCTCTCTCTCTCTCTCTCTCTCTCTCTCTCTCTCTCTCTCTCCAAACGATAATATTCATTTTAGGGGAAACCTTTTGGAGTGTTAAAGACTGTGAAAGCCATCTCTAATCTTCCAGCTCCGAAAATATCTTCTATGCTGAATAAACTCTTCTATAGGTAACACACATGAAACAAAGAATACATCCGCACTGACTAGGTTAAGTATGTGAAATAATACAACTGAATTAAAAACGTTATGTATGTATAATAAAGAAGGTGTCAGTGGATTAATATGCTTCAGTATGCCAAGTGAAGACTACGGCATATAAGGAAGCATCTGTAGTATGCCAGATAAGGAATACATCTCCGTACTAAATAGGCAAATTACAATGAATAAGAAACGGGCATGTGGAGAGGATGGAGAGTGAGAGACTGACGAGGAGAGTGTATGTGAATGAGGTGGAGGGGGAGAGAGGGAGGGGGAGGCCAAGGATGAGATGGAGGGATGAAGTGGAGAGGTATATGAGAGAGGGGGGTGTGAGCTGGGACCGGGGCAGTGAAACGGCGGCGGACAGGGCGACATGGAGGCGATTTGTTTGTGGCCACCCCGTATGGGATTAAGACGTCTGGCAATAGATAGATAGATAGGCATAATGGGGGCAGAGAGCTTAAATGTTACGTAAAAGTACACCATCGAATTAAAAACCTTATCTCTGTTAAATAAAGCCTGTCACTAGTTTGAGTAGGCTATATATGTGGATAATATTCTTTCACAACGTCTATCTATCTAGACAGATAGATAGACACCTTAATCCCATAAGGGGTGGCCACAAACAAATCGCCTCCATGTCGCCCTATCCCCCGCCATTTCACTGCCCTGCTCCCAGCTCACACCCTCCTCTCTCATATACCTCTCCACTCCATCCCTCCATCTCATCCTTGGTCTCCCCTTCCCTCTTCCCCCCCTTCCACCTCACTCATTTACACTCTCCTCGTCAGCCTCTCACTCTCCATCCTCTCCACGTGGATGGGTAATATTCTTGCACCAGGTTAAATTGGGTAATATTCTTGCACCAGGTAACGTTGGGTAATATTCTTGCACCAGGTAACGTTGGGTAATATTCTTGCACCAGGTAACGTTGGATAGTATTCTTGCACCAGGTAACGTTGGGTAAAATTCGTGCACCAGGTAACGCTAGGTAATATTCTCGCACCAGATAACGTTTAATATTCTTGCACCAGGTAACGCCGGGTAATTTTCTTGTACCATGTAACGATGGGTAATATTCGTGCACCTGGTAACGTTGGGTAATATTCTTGCACCAGGTAACATTGGGTAATATTCGTGCACCAGGTAAAGTTGGGTAATATTCTTGCACCAGGTAACGTTGGGTAATATTCGTGCACCAGGTAACGTTGGGTAATATTCTTGCACCAGGTAACGTTGGGTAATATTCTTGCACCAGGTAAAGTTGGGTAATATTCTTGCACCAGGTAACATTGGGTAATATTCTTGCACCAGGTAACGTTGGGTAATATTCTTGCACCAGGTAACGTTGGGTAATATTCTTGCACCAGGTAACGTTGGGTAATATTCTTGCACCAGGTAACGTTGGGTAATATTCTTGCACCAGGTAACGTCCCCTCAACCTCCTTATAAAATTGACCTCCAAGCAATCCAGCATCACCCTATCTCCCAGTCTACGCGTGACCCTTGACCTCACATACACGGCCTCACGGTGACCTCCATCTCACGGCCAAACACAAACAACCACCTCATTGGGCCGCGGCGAAAGCTTAATGGACAGGTCAATATAGACAGAGGGAGGGCAGACAGACAGACGGGCCGAATCTCTCCCCAGACAGCTTAGGTCAGGTGTGTGCTGTATCTTCTCCCTCGTACCTTTGTGGATTACAGGAGAATATTTTGTATAATAAGTAATAAGATGATAGAGTGAGGGCCGCATTTCAGTATTAAAATTTGGCCAGCCTTATTTATCTATCAGTCTATCTGCTTATCTATCTGTCCATCTACCTATCTCTTTTCTGTCCTACTTTCTTTCTGTCTGTCTAGCTCTTGTCAGATGCCTTAATACTGTAAGGGGTGGCCACAAACAAATCGCTTCCACGCCTCCCTACCATTTGACTGCCCTCCCTCTAATCACCCACCCCCCCAATGTATCTCTCCACTCCATCCCTCCATCTCATCCTTGGTCTCCCTCTCCTCCTCTGCCTCACTCACATACACTTCCAGTTAGTCTCTCACCGTCCTTTCCACATAGGCCATATTATTTTGTACCACACTCAGTCAAAGGCAATGATTGCGTTGGGATCAGATATTAGCAATGTATTTCACTCAACTGTAATGGTTTGTACTCGAAGTATTTTGCATCAAACTGTAAAATACGAGGAACGAGAGGGGGGATTCACATTGCTTATTTGCGTATTTCATTTCCCATTGACCTTCACGTTTGTCTTGGTCTTTCCCGCCGCCTCATACCCACAAACTATCTATTCTCTATCTATCTATTGTCAGACACCCTAATCCTGAAAGGGGTGGCCATAAACAAATCGCCTCCATGTCGTCCTGTCCCCCGCCACTTCACTCCCCTGCTCCCAGCTCACACACCCCTCTCTCATATACCTCTCCACTCCATCCCTCCAAACTCACTCATATATTTCTACAAGTTAAATAAATCTAGATCCATATAACACCTAGAACTTTAATATCTTGGGCAGCGTTAAGTTTATTCCCGACCTCTTTGTGATACAGAATACAATGTTCTTTATATAGAACATTACGGCTGAAATGGAAGTAGATTATTCACTTCAATACGGAGGTGGAAATAATATCGTGCAGGGGTGTATACTTAATGAGATAAACCTTCCCTGCCTCCATATTTTAAGATCTAGAAGGAACTTAAGGACTGAAGGAATGAAAAATAACTCTCATCAATCTTTCACCTCAAGAATTCTCTCCTCATCCAATCACCGTGTAGAAGAGGAAATAAAACTGCAAAGAGACGTCTGGATATTGAAGAGGTTAACAAAACGGTGAGGTAGTTTTGTAGTTATTCTTGATATGGCTACGAAATCTGATCCAGCACTTTGGGGGAAAAGGGGGGCGGCGTGTTTCTTAGCGGAGAATGAGAGACTAACTAAGAGGGTGTATGTAGGTGAAGTGGGGAGAGGGAGAGGGTGGGGGAGACCGAGGATGAGGTGGAGGGATGGAATTGAGAGGCATATGAGGGAGGGGGAGTGAGCTGGTGGGAGGGCAGTCAACTGGTGGGTGACAGAGCGACTTGGAGGCGTTTTGTCTGCGGCCACCCTTTGTGGGATTAGGGCGTCGGGCTATAGATAGATAGACAAACATTCACGTTGACCTGTTACTAAATTCCTCAGTTAATTACCAAATCCGTCTTTCTTCTGAACTAATGCTAAATATAACAACATCTATGTAACGCGATTATTGTACATGCCTAGGGAAATTACATGATTCTTGTAATGGTTGTAAGATGGTTAATGGAGGTTGTATGTAATCCTTCTAGCTAGAAAATGTATCCTATTTATCTATCAATTGCCAGACACCTTAATCCCGTAGGGGGTGGCCACAAACAAATCGCCTCCATGTTGCCCTATCCCCTGCCATTTCATTACCCTGTTCCCAGCTCACACACCCCCTCACTCATATACCTCTCCACTCCATCCCTCCATCTCATCCTTGGCCTCCCCCTCTCTCTCCCCCCCTCCACCTCAACCACATACACTCTCCTCATCAGTCTCTCACTCTCCATCCTCACCACATGTATCCCACGCTGAAAAAAAAAAAAAAAAAAAAAAGTTACTAAGATTACAATGAAAAACACCAATATTTCAAGGTGGTTAAGGAGTCAATTCCAACCTTAGTTTTACGTTATCCTATCCTCAGTCACACACACACACACACACACACACACACACACACACACACAAAATCTTCCCCAAGTTTGACGAACACATAGCGGAAAAATCGAAGCATATGAAACACGCATTTTCAGAGGCTGGGTTTTCACTGTATTTCGTCAGTTGTAAATTTTCTTGGGACGGGACTTGGAAAATCATGGTTTCTTTACATTTTCATTTCATTTTTGCTACTTTAAGATGGTTTTATTTTAATTGGGGATAGAGTTTTCGAGTTGGATGGATTATAGTCTTAATTTCTTCTCTACTATACTGTTTTTACTGTAACTTGGCCCAGATTTTCGTCCTTTTGCAGCTAATTTCACGTAGCTTAGTAGTAGAAAAAGACACCAGTTCGGCTCTACATCCTTTGCAGAGCACTTCGTGACTGGCAAACTATTCTAGTGTTAATCCTCTCTTACAACTCTGCATTCAAGACGAGGAGATGGCAATGTTAGGCCAAGTTAGAATCAAAAGGGTATAGGGCTCTTTCCTAATCTGAAGAAACTAATAGTAGGTAATGAGAATAATACGGGGCGGATTTATAGTGAGGCTAATCAGATGGAAGCCTCAGAGTAAAAGCTTTTGAGAGACTTATAACAGATTAAAATGGAAAATTCTACTTATTTCTCATGTATTTGGTATTTCGTTTACCTTTATTTCGCTTTAATGGATGGATAATACAAAAAGTATATTGGGTTTTGTCTATATAATGCTCTAATGTATGGAAATTACAGTGGCAGCGTTTTATGTAGTGACACTGTGACATAAGGCAATAATATACCGATTAATATATTTCTGTATATTTGCATGCATGCTTATGACCAACCCTGTTCCCTAAGTGTGAACAAGTGGATTGGCGTAGAGTTAGTGCCCCTCCCTATAAAACAACGAACTCACAAACAGCCACCTCATACGGGATTATGGTGTCTGGCTATAGAAAGATCGATAGAATTATAGAGACTTTTGTAGGTAGGTATAATTGTTAATAGTCTGAGCAAAATTACCCACAGGACCAGATACTCGTAGTCCTCACCTGAGCCTAGTAAGAGACACGTCCTTTGGCTGGAGATGTTACCAGTGCTTAGGACAATGTACATGCTGATTAATAAAAACAAAGATGAATCTGATGAGGAAGCTATATTTTTACTTGGGTTAGGCCATGATTCCCTGGTGCTTTTAGAAAACAGGCAGACAAAGAAAATCGACCACCGAGGTTGCTTTCCACGGGTAACTGAGAGAAACGTACCATATCGCTCTTTACATGATTGAACAGATATATTGATTGTCATTTCGTCACTAAAAAAATAAAAGCACACACACATACATCACTCACCGAATACGTTATCAAATATTATAAGGAGCAAGAAAAGCTATTGCAGGAAATTTAGCTCATTCAGTACCACGAAGTTATCACTGTTTTCACTCGTGTTGCTTATAAATTATTTCATTCGTCATATGGGAAAAGAAGTTAATAAAAACCATATCTCAGTTTCCAGTTCGAAAAGGCTCCTCAGCTACTTGAAAGCGTCTAATGGCTGCAAGAATAATGCGTAAAAGAAACCGTGGTGGTGAAGCGATTACAAGACGTCGATTTCTTTGGTATGTAACTTAAAATTTAATCCAGGACACTCACCTAACAACAGACTACTCATAAATCATCCTCTGTATACCCCTGGGCGTAGGCGAAGAGTAATTAAGGAGAACACGACTGTTTACAAATACAGTCTCTCAGTGGTTACTTAAAATTCATAAGTAAACAGCGGGGAAATATAGACTGTGACTTATTAACTATTACAGGTGCTCAAGGGTAAGGTGGAGGAGGGACGAAGCTAGATACAAACAGGGACGAATTTGACTGATATTCCAAGGGTTCTCACTGCCTTCTGTATACTAACATTACAAAGAAATAAAAGTTTTAATATGATTTTCTTGCCACAAACGACTCCCATTGCTTAATATTCCATTCCTCCTACTTACTGCCTTCTCGCTGTAAAATATTCTAATGATAAGAGAGATTTTCTGTGTTTTCTTGCCATATGCGACTCACTTTGATATGATGTGTCCTCGAGAAAAGTGATAGTAGAATAGTATGTGTGAAATATATTAGTGTCTCCCGGGTTTTTTTGAGCCAGAGGACCGTAGATAGAAAACGCTGGGTCTCTTGGCACCAGAGGACATTCAATTTTCCCGCCGATACTTTCTGAAATACACCATTCTTGGAAAATTTGGGGCCAGTGTATTTATAAGGTTAGAAAGATTTGTACTTTTATTTTCAGACCTTTTTTGTATTAATAGAATGCAGATTTATAGGTTTATTTTATTAATTCCTAAAATGGGTTTGAAAGATCCAGGGTTTCCTTTAAAAGACCTTGAATTTATGGTTTTCTGTCAACGGTAAGGTAGGATAGTCAGGGCGGAGCAGCATAGGAGAGACCAGGGCAGGGCAGATGGGGATATGACTAGGCAGGACATGGTAAGATGAGTCAGACTAAGGCAGGGTAGGGCAGGACAGGTAAAGCCAGGGCAGGGCAAGGTAAGATAGCAGAGACCAGAGTACAACAGGTGAGGCCTAGGCTGAGCAGGTCAGGACAGATCAAGGAAGATGAGAGCAGGACAGATGAAGGCAGTGCAGGACATGGGGGTAGGACAGAGCAGGGCAGGGCAAGGCAGAGTACGAAAGGACACAGCAGGTGATGTTAGGGAAGGCAGTACAGGTGAGGTGTGGCCAGACCTGGCACACCTGTTGTACCCTGGGGGCGAGGGATGAGAGAGCTCCTGTTTACTCTGAGCGTTGTTTTTCTCCTCCGTCAGCCTTCCTGTCCTCCTTTTGACCTATTTCTATTGCCCGGAGAGTTTATCATTCTTATATTATTTTCTCTGTGTGTGTCACGAATTCACGATCATACTCTGTGTTAGTTGATTATGCAGTCCATGTCGATGTACTATAAAGCGTAGATCCTGTCCAGTTTGTGTGTGTGGGGGTGCGGGTGTGGGTGTTTAGGTGTGGGTGTGGGTGTTTAGGTGTGTGTGTGCGTGAGTTTTTCCCTCCCTGGTGCGTTATATAAATGTCAAAAGCAATACCGACCCCTTTTTTAGTCCAGCAGTTATGAACCTCTTGCAGGATATTAAAAAAAGTTTGTTGGACGCATCAGATTGCATTTATTTCGAAAGGCACTCTTACTTTTTCATCATTCTTACTTTCTCATTATTCTTACTTTCTCATTATCGAACGGAAGTGCATCAATATTCATGTCCCCAAGCTTCATATACTCACTTCCTCTTCTCCCATGGCCGTCCTTATCATTACAGCAGCCTACTTTTCATCACTTCGAATTCCATCGCAATCACATCCACATTATCACCATCATTTTCGCTTCCATCACACACACGCCCACGAGCACGCACACACGCGCGCGCGCGCACACACACACACACACACACACACACACACACACACACACACACACACACACACACACACACACACACACACACACACACACACACACACACACACACACACACACACACACACACACACACACACACACACACACACACACACACACACACACACACACACACACACACACACACACACACACACACACACACACACACACACACACACACACACACACACACACACACACACACACACACACACACACACACACACACACACACACACACACACACACACACACACACACACACACACACACACACACACACACACACACACACACACACACACACACACACACACACACACACACACACACACACACACACACACACACACACACACACACACACACACACACACACACACACACACACACACACACACACACACACACACACACACACACACACACACACACACACACACACACACACACACACACACACACACACACACACACACACACACACACACACACACACACACACACACACACACACACACACACACACACACACACACACACACACACACACACACACACACACACACACACACACACACACACACACACACACACACACACACACACACACACACACACACACACACACACACACACACACACACACACACACACCTCTTTTACTCACACAACTATCTCCTCAGTACCACCACACTCACCTCCCTTCAATACATACAATATTCCTTCATTTATATCTATTCTCATTATCCACCACATACACCTTCCACATAGCTGTACTATTTTCTGCTAATATCGTGTTTTTATTCTTAACTTGGCCCAGATTGTCGTCCTTTTGCAGCTTATTTCACGTAGCTCAGTGGCAGAAAAAAACATTGCGGCTCTACCTTCTTTCCACAGCATTTCCTTCTGACTAACACAATACTCTAATGTTAATCTATTGGTACAGCTTAACGTTGATTGTGGAGAGATCGATATTTTTGGCCAAGTTGGAGTAAAAGAGTTTAATATATCCAATTCTAGTACAGCTTTTTCAATATAATCTGCTATTTCACCCACAAACCTTGCCTCTACGTCCACCTCCCTCGATACCACTTCTTCGCAGCTCCTAAACTCTTCATGTCTTGCTCTCTTCTGTATTCCCCTTCACTTCAGCCTTCATCTCAAAACCTCACCTCCTTACTCGTCGACTTACTCATGCCATTTGCATCTGTCCTCCTGATCACCGTACCTATTTTTTGTCACAGTTCATGACGTATACCTGGCACAGTACTTACCGCCACATTCTTTTCACCATACCAGAGAGATTTGACAAGACTTTTTTGATGTGACAGTCGACGGAATGACTCCATTTGTGGGTGTTTGTAAAGCAAATATTTTAGGAGAAATAAAGAGCTATGTATATGTGTGTGTGGTGTGAACGCTTGTGTGTGCGTGTGCGTGTGTGCGTATGTATAGTGTGTACTCAGAATGCTTAGTTTGACCAAATATCTCACCTCTTTGTACATCGTGAGAGTTTTCACTAGCCACAAAGTACTCTCTTGTTTTCTCTCTACATGTCTGTCTGTATGTCATTTTATCTGTCAATACTGCAGTGATTCTCAGAAGTATGGATCGCGACCCAAAGGTAGGTCGCGAGAGGAATTTTGATGAGTCGCAGGGACATAGGCCTAATGCTTTCATGTAGGCCTATTATATTTACGTAATTGAAATTGTAAATATCCTTGTTACACTATTAGCATATTCTTAATAACTACGATAGGCTATACGAGTATACCGGTTACTCTCTCTCTCTCTCTCTCTCTCTCTCTCTCTCTCTCTCTCTCTCTCTCTCTCTCTCTCTCTCTCTCTCTCTCTCTCTCTCTCTCTCTCTCTCTCTCTCTCTCTCTCTCTCTCTCTCTCTCTCATTTTTTTTAGCCTGTGGGTGGCGAAGTCTTGAAATATTCCAAATAGAGTCACCCGCTAAAAAGTCTGAGAACCGCTGGTCTACAGTCAGATGCTTAATCCTGGAAAGGCTGGCCACAACCGAACCGCCTCCATGTCAGTCACTCCGCCAGTAGGCTGCCTTCCTCCAACTCACACTTCCCTCACTTATATAACCTCTCCACCTCATCTCTGTATTTCATCCTCGGTCTGTGCCTCCGTCTCCTCCCCTGTGAAGGTCACTCTTATGTTTAAATGTCTGGCGGTAGTATGGAAAAATGAGGGTAAATCATCTAGATAAGAGGTTAGCTAATATTGTCTGTTCACTTAAAGGGGTGACTCTTTAATGGATTTTTTTTTTTTAATCTAGCACGAAACGAAAGAAATAAATCATCGTAATCTTGTTGTTGCTGTTGCCCAATGCTTATCTAAAAAGTAAACCCAGTGACTTGCAAGCTTAACCTCCCCTTCTCCTGCAGTTTTCTATCCTTTTTTCGGGGGATAAGAAAGAGCTGAGGGACACTAGTAGAGCTGAGTCATGAAGATGCCTGGTTATATCAGTGTCACCACACGAAGGCGACCCTCTTCAGAAACCATCACCTTATTAAAACGGTTAAAGGATATTGCTTCTAAATCCTTTGTTTTTTTTGCAATAATGTGGTTAAGGTTTTTAATGGTTTTATGCATATTTTTCGAGTTTTGCCTTTTGTGTATTATTCCTGTATTGTTTTTCATCAGCAACGACCTTTCCTGTTACGTTGACATGATTAGGTACTTTCATTCAGTCCCTCAATAGATGAATAAGAATCAGCTATGAATAAAGCAGGTAAATAGTCTTGTTTTGTTTCACAACAATCGTGAACAGTTCAGTTTGAAGATTTACACCCACCATCCACTCACTCGATGCAGATTTGCCTTCGGGTGACTGCACTGTGACGAGCCAAATGATTTGCTGCGTTGAGAAGTGACCATATAACCAAATGATACCCAGTGGTTTAGTGAGTTAAGGCGGTCCAACCGGATAGGCCACGTCAAGAGTTACATAAGAGGGAGGTTGGGGTTTATTGCTCGAAAAATGCCACTTTCACCTTAAATGTACGAACTGAACATTCTAGCCTCAGGTCCTTAGTCTCCTGGTGACAAACAAGGATTAGGCGATGGATGGATAGGTACTGAAATTCTGTTTACAGTAAAAACAGTTTAGATATGTGGTCCCAGTACCTTTCATAAGCAGTCATCTTTACTGAAACGTTTTTAATTATTTCTAAATCTCCATACAGAACAATGGTTAATGTAATCTCCTCAAAACATCTCATCCTACATATAGAAGACTGGAGGGTATAATCGGTGTAGTGAGTTGCATGCATCACTGGGGGACCCGTGGACTGTACCTTCACGCATACCCTAAGGACAAATACCTGAGCCAGAGGTATTTCCGGATGACTTGTGGCCTTCAATTCGCAGCGTAATTACTCGCATTATTTTTCACCATGATAAGTGGTCAGTGGTAAATAAGAAAGCCCACCATCCACTCACTCTATGTGGTGATAACTATAGATGACTGTACTGAGTGACAAGGCAGATACTCTCCTATAAATCAAGAAACCATTTATTGTACTGGGTGGTATACCTGATAATTTAACACCTGGTTAGTTAAGGAGCTCCAACTGGATTTGACCTATAAGGGTTTAAATTCAATGGAAGAGTGGAATTTATTACTCACTTGATGCCGTTCAAGGATGGGCGACTGGTCATCCTCGCCTTAGATATCTAAACTGAGTAACTTTGCACCAGACCCAAACGTTCCTGACGGGGCAATGAAGGACTGGATTATGGACGGATTAATGGATAGTTACATAGCCAGAATCTTGTTATTGCCACCCCAGGCTTCTCTCACAATGAACTCAGTGGACCGCAGGAAATCGGCAACTTTGACTAGTCGCTCCCAGATATCTTTTGTCGAGGCTGTGTTGGAGGACTGTCTGTGCTCTGATAGTTTGGTGTATGTGGTAAGTAAATGCAATATGATGTGGGGGACTGCAATTCTCTGTGGGCAAAGTAAGTGGATTGTTACTGAGATGCATTTTGCGTTGGTATTGTAGCAGAGAAGGGTGGTGGCCGCATCACAGTCTTGCTAGGTGTACTCGCGTCTCTCTGGGTAAGGTAGTTTCTGATGGATGGATGTCCGGTGGTGGTTCCTGAGAGATGCTGTGTGGCGGGAGGTTTTGGAGGATTGTGATGGCTATGTATTCATGTATGTGTCTGTGAAATGTAGTGCTGGGTGGAGGAAAGGGGATGTTGCCGAGACAGTGTGTAATGTTGGAGCACTTATACCTCGACTGTTTCATCATTGACCTATTCATCCTCAGGACATATTTTACATTTTTCCTGAGTCAGACAATCTCAAATGTATAGTGAGACGTCTCTTAGCAAAGGGGTTATTGGAGGCTGTTTCTAACCCCTTTATTACAAATGGTTTTTCTAGAACCAGCAAAATTATCTGGAGGTAGCAAGAATAAAAGAAAAATTACGTTTTCTGGTGGAAGGAGTTAGTAGTTGTAATAGTAGTGGTTGTAGCCCCAGGTTCACCTGAAACGTGAACCAGGTGGACTGCAAAGCGAAAAGTGCCCCTCTCTCGCAGTTCACCATCCTGCTTTTAGGAGTAAGTAGGGAGCTGAGGGACTTTTGTATACCCATACAGTGAAGCAGCTCGGTTACTTCGGTGCTACCGCGTGAAGGCCCTTTCCAGCACCGATTTGGTTAAAAGAATGGACAGGCAACTTTATAAACAACTTAAGTTCGAGAGACTTCGTAAATATGGAAACAGGTCATTAACTGAGGGATATTAGGCCTCTCAATAACAGGTCCGAGGTAATGAATACACGATCAGGCCTTTAATTACGAGGGCTGGCCTGGGGGAGGGAGTACAGATGTTAAGGTAATGGCGTGGCTCCATTACACGTGTCCTGATAATGACTTACCTGTATTGGTAATTAATATTCAGGAGGTAACCCTTCACCCCGTCTCGCTTTTTTTTTTCTTTTTTTTTCTTTCGTTTTTCCTCAAGGCTCAGCAGTCCTTAATTGCCACACACCTTCACCTGCGACCACCTCGGCGCTAATACTCACAGTCTATATCAAATTCATGCTAAAACTTTCTCATTCAGGACAGGTGCGCTGGTATTACTGATGGTGTTGTGGCATGTTGGTTGGTTTTGTGGAAGATCAGTAAAGACAACGAAATGCAATTAATCAGACTCATCCCTGCCCCAACCTGAGATCGAACTAGCGTCGTTTCGGACAACAGACGACCTTTCTAACCACTCGGCGATGGTTATACGTGAGCGCAGTGAAATGTAGTGAAAAGAGTACGATGGTGAGGAAAAGCCGGGAAAGATACAAGAAAGGCAATGAAAGAAGTGCTGGGGCTTTGTACGATTGTGTAGGAGTGTGGTATCTGGTCATTTCATTTGACTTCATACATAACCATCGTCGCTCTCATCCCTTATCGAATTATATACCTTACTCCCTCATACACTCGCTTGTCATAATTACACATCCACCTTCCTTTGGCCGGATACACACCCTTTTCTTTGTCAGTCGTTGTTGTCGTAGATTTATAACTGCACTTCGGAGCATGTGCAAAATAATTTTATGAGTCAAGGTGCTGTAGTTGTTATCAACCCTAGTCTGTCTGGCCGAGCAGACCCATCAACCACAGGCAAGCATCCGCCCCTACAGGGCCATTCCATGCAATGAACCGATATTCCCTTGCGGTTGACAAGGCCTCGCCAGATAGGCAGGGTGGAAAGTGTGGAGGCTTGGTTCCTGGGTGAATGCCGCATTTGTCTCTCCACCTAGTTAAAACTGGGACACCATAGTAACCTCCACGTCAACTCGTTATATGGTTACCACCAAACGTTGTGAATGGATTCCTGGGTTACAGGAAACCATTAGGCTTATCACTCAGTGCAGAGTTACTTAAAAGCATCAGAGTATCGAGTGAGTGGATGATGCACGCCCCATCTGTCATTTGCAAAGATAAATGAATACCAAAACCAAAGAACTTTTTTTTTTTTTTTTTACTTATTTCTTTCTCTTTTTTTCTCTCTCTTTGATCTGGAACATGTAATGGATAACTCGGTCAGGCTCCTCTCACTTCCAGATAATGTTAAAAGAATATTTCATTGGGCAATTTCTTAGATTCTATTGATAAAGTTAACAGCTTGATGATTTCGCCTCGGCAGCCAGATTATAGAGCATGGTGTTATAGCCGTGAAAACAAGTGGTATTATCTGGGACGGAGTAACCTCGATATTTGATACATTAATTGAAGTGCTCTTTCATTCAGTACAAAACAATTACTGATTTTTGCCTTTAGGTTTGTGTAGATATCATTACCTCTTCAGTACAATGTTATATTTTCTTACTTATTCTTCCTATTTAGACGAATTTTCGCTACATGCTCCAGTCCAAAAGTCCTCTACCCAGGGGCAACGCCTTAGCCCTTCAGGGATACCAGGCGTAAAACCAAATTATTTATATTTTTATATTTAGACGAATTTTTGCAACTTAAGGACTGGTTATTCAAGAGTTATTTAAAGCCAATTTTAGCTCCTATTTCAATTCGTCTCTCCAGTGTTGATTAAATAGTCTGGTGTATACTACTTTTACTATAACCTGGCCTAAAATTGCCATCTCTCCACCTTGAATACTGAGCTGTAAAAAAAAATAAATAAGATTAAAATATGATGCTGATCAAGAAGAAGTGTAGTGGAAGGGATGAAGAGCGTTGTACAATCTTTTTTCCTTCACTGACCTAAGTGAAATCAGCTGCAAAAGGATGAAAATTTGGGCCAAGTTAAAGAAAAAAGTTAATAATAATAATAATAATAATAATAATAATAGTAGTAGTAGTGGTAGTGGTAGTAGTAGTAGTAGTAGTAGTAGTAGTAGTAGTAGTAGTAATAAGAGCTAGATACATCGTAAAGGTAATACTTCCCTGGTTTTAATACACTCTTTATACCTGTAAATATAATTGATAATAGCCCTGAAACCTGAGAGCAAATGTGTTAAGAAAATCAAGCCAGTGGAGTTGCAAGCCAGAATTAGCTGCTTTAAGTGGTGCAGTGGCTTGGCTTAACGTGTGATGATCAGTGAGGCAAGGTGGGAGTGTCGTGGTACCTACTAATTATTTTGATGTGGCCAGGTAATCGGCGAGCACTTTCACTTATGATCTTAGCGTGCGTGTGTGTTACAATAATGAAGAATCAGCGAATTTTGGTTACCTTGTGCAATTGAGTGCTTAGATTTTTTTTTGTTAGGAATTACGTGGACTGTGAAAGCATTTTTCAGTAGCTTTGGACATTTCGTAACACCTCTACCTAAGCTATTTATTATGCACATTGATCCTCAGTATCTTCATCTATGCTATTGACGCAATAGTAGAATGATAAGTGCAACATACAAGAAAATGTTCAGGTGTAATTAGCTGAATAAATCGCTTAGGGAGAGGTGTTACGGAGGCACATAGGCAACCTCGTCCTTCAGTATTGATTGCAAAGCGGAGTGTGTTAAGAGTTCAGAATAGTATCCACATTAAGCATAATCTTTTCCTATAAGGGTAATGACCAGCAGGGAGAGGAATAAAGACTACTACAATAACGCTTGCTTCATCACTCCAGCACCAGACAGTTTTAGTTAACTATATCAATCCACTCTAATCCCAATGATTTTTATTTAATCTGTCTATCTATTGCCAGACGCTTCAATCCCGTTTGGGGTGGCCACAAACAAATCGCCTCCAAGTCGCCCTGTCCCCCGCCATTTCACTGCCCTGCTCCCAACTCACACACCCCTCTCTCATATACCTCTCCACCCTATCCCTCCATCTCATCCTCGGCCTCCCCCTCCCTCTTCCCCCCTCCACCTCACTCACATACACTCTCTTCGTCAGTCTTTCACCCTCCATCCTCTCCACATGGCCAAACCACCTCAGTGTGTTCCTCACAACGCTTCCTATCACATCCACATCCACACCACAACGCTCCTTTATATCCTCATTCGTCAGCCTGTCTCTCCATGTGACTCCATAGGCTCCTCTTAAATAACTCATTTCCACTGCTCTCACTCTTGACTTGTGTCCTTCCAATAATGTCCAAGCTTCACTTCCATACGTTAGAGTTGGTATCACAATACTGTCATGTAGTAACTTTTTCACTTCCATGCTCACTTCCCTGTTTCTTATCACTGCTTTCAAAGAACCAGCAACCTTTCTTCCCTGCTGTACCCTTTCAAGCACTTCACCCTCCAAACCTCCATCCTTACTCATCACACTACCCAAGTACTTAAACGTACTCACATTTTCCAATTCCTCACCATCCAACCTCGCTGTACATTCACTGACTTCACCTCTCTCAAAGACCATCACTTTACTCTTCCCTACATTCACCTTTAGATTCCGTTTCTTTTTATTTAATGTTGTATCTAATCTCTCCATCTGAAAAGTCTCCAATAAGCTGAATAAAATCGTCTGGAGGAAGAAAGAGATAAACTGAGAATATGTTATCAGAGCCAAAGACTGAAGTTATAAAAGCATGCTCAGTTTATTGCAGTTGCCATCAAACAAGTTATTCTTTGCTGCACCCAAGAATGCTGCTAGTTAGTATTTGACAGGTGATCGACATGTTTAACTCTCATGGTCGGGATAACTCTAGTACTCTATTCCACTTAATGGCAGATATTTTCAGCTGACAAAGTATCAGTAATGCGGATCTGCGAGTTTTAATGCTTCCCTTATACTTACAAGCCTGGACGCACTTTACCCAGGACATGTGATCGCCACGAGGAAACGAGGCTCAGGGGTCCATCCAACGTTCAGACTCGGATACTACAGCACCTCTAACCCGGCGCTTCGTTTCACCTCGTCGATCACATGTTTCGAGCTAGTGTGGCCGCACACTTAGAGAGAGAGAGAGAGAGGCCTTCCCGTGGTGGCACTGATGCAACTGGGAAGCTCAACTATCCGGCTACATAAAGTCCCTTCACTTCCCCCTTTCTCCCCCTAAAGGAGGATGGTGGCTTGCAGGACAGGGGCACATTTTGCTTGATGTCCACTTGGTTTATATATATACTTTTAGATGAACCTGGGGCAACAACTATTTCTACTGCTACATTTACAAACACTGGTAGAATTTGCTGTTAGGTAATTTCATATCAAGGTTTTGGTACTGTACTCTTAACACCGCCCTTAGCTCCTCCCTTCCAATCACAAGTGGGTGCTCCGAATCCTGTTCACAAGCCTTCGTCATGCTTTGGAACTCAGACCTAGAAATGAGATAGGATTGGCAACATTACGTGGTCCCCGCGGAAGTGAGGCGAAGTGTACCATATAATCGTAAAGCGAGTGATTACAGGCACTAACCTAAATGCATGGAATTGCAGAAAGCCGGAAAAAAGCGACCCTTGCAATCTGTGGAACTTCCGGTCAACCCCCAGGCAAGATCGCTGATAGGAGGAGGAAAAAAAGAAAAGAGAAAATACTGGTCTGGACAACTGGCAGGGTTGGTATGCAGGGATTACTAGACCTTTGACTCCAGTCTGAATACGTATTTTTAATCCAGTTGCCTTCACTTTTATTCAGCTTAGAAATCACTTTTTGAAGGGGACAACGCCGATGTTTCTACCCCTGCTCTACACTTCGTTTATTCAGAGTTGACAAAATCGACCAGGCATTGCGAGAATATAAAAAGAAAATGCATGATAAGAAGCAGCGCATACACATTCACAGTCGGGATATTTTTGTTATTCTCTTCTATCTAACACTACGAGACTGAGTCGTAGGAGCCTGTGTGTGTAAAAAAAATTGCCTACCAGATAAGCCACCTTCTTTCACTGCTCACGTCTTTTCATGTGTCAGCGCAGTCTACACACTTGTTATGGTAATGTGACCTTGCAGTTTACACACCTGATATCCTCACGTGTCAGTGCAGTTTACACACCTATTATCTTCGTTTCAGCAGTTTATACACCTGTTATCCTCATGTCAGCGCGCTTTACACACGTCAGTCTCATGTGTCAGCGCAGTTTACAGCCGTCAGTCTCATGTGTCAGCGCAGTTTACAGCCGTCAGTCTCATGTGTCAGCGCAGTTTATACCATTACACTGTTCTCGTGCCAGCGCAGTTTATACTCATGTTAGCTTCATCTTTCTCTGTGTTTCATGTATATATCTATGATCCATATTCTCGCCATCTTAGTAGGCTTTCTAGCATTTTTTTCATACCTCTTTATTTATGCATATACCACAATATTACTTTACTGCCTTGTATGAAGTGTAAGCAATCTACACCTATAGTAAAAACATCCCCACCATAGAGGAGAATACTATTGTGAACCAAGCAATATTATCATTATGGGAGAGTTGTTAGAATGACTCCTAAACTCACTAGAATACAGACCTGTGGATATTACCTTAAATATTTCTTACCCCTCAATGACTGAAGCACTTTTTAATGTATATGCCATGTTCATACACCTGCCAGTTTTATTGCTTTACCTGCTTCATGTTCCTAATAGTTTCTCACCTCTACCTACTCCATTACTTTACCAGCTTCATCCTTCCTATTTTATTTCTTTACTAGTTATTCGGCTTTACCAATTTCATGAGGCGGGAGGTGGTGGTGATCAGCATCTACTCACTATGTTGTGCTGCCTACTTCCTTCACTTTTATTATGCTTTTTGTGTGAGCCCTCCTTTCTTCTTATTTCTCCCATCCTTCCTGTCATTTTTTAATTACTCCTCTTTCCACTTCAGGTGACAAGCCTAATAGTTTCCTGTAACCTGTGAACCCATATAAATCGGTGGATGTTAACCATATAACCAAATAACAGGATTGTGTGGAGCCTACTATGATGCCCCAATTAACTAGGTGGAGAGACACAAATGTTGCGTCCACCCAGGAACCAAAGCTCCACACTGTCCCTGCGTCTCGCTGAGACGAAGCTCTGTTCACCGAAGGGGAATATTGGTTCACTGCGTGGACTGACCCAGCAGTGAACCTGCGGTTGATAGGTCTGCTCGGCTGGGCAGATCGGGGATGATGAACAACAGCCAGTTTCATGATTCTACGAGTTTCATCCTTCTAGCAATTTCGTTGTTTTACAGTTGCGAAATTATATTAATTTTAAATTCGGTCTTCTACCGGTTTCATGCTTTCAGTCTGACGTCTGTACAGTACCAGTTTTACTCCTCTCACAGTTTCGTGCTTCGATTACCTGTAACTCTTATCTTGTTTCAGTCTCCTTCATTTTTCTGTCACTTTAATTGTTCCGTTAGTTTCAGTGCGTCTCCCTTGGGTTCTATCCCATAAGGGGACGGACATTTAAGAGTGTACATGTCCGTTCATGAGTATTCATATGTTTCTTCCCAATAGCTGTTCCTCCGACGACATATTCAGACACTCACTCACGGTACAAACACAGCCACGCCAACACAACAGATGACCAAATGCACTTCTCACCCTGCAGTCCAAAAGCTCTTCATATTTGTGACTGTGTGTGAGGTATTAAATGGGTATAGATCATTTCCCCAGTGACAGTTAATGGTGTTCCTTGGCCCTAAAGATTAGTTGCCTTTCATACCCTGTGCAGTACGGTCCAGACGTGTGTAATACAACTGCTTGTCCGTAATATCGGGTGTGTGCTAGCAGGCCTCGCAGTTCATATACATACACATTCAATTTCTTTGTCCTTGAGTTTGCTGGTGGCCTGTTTTTCCTTCATTGCTTACCAGTTAATGTACAATATAAACTGTTATCTCTTTTTCTCCTTGACTTGGTAGTGACCTGTCTCTTCTTCGCTACTTACCACTTCATGTATACACAATTATTTCCTTCATCTTTGAGTTTGCTGGTGGCCTATCTCTCCTTCGTTGCTTACTTTCCCTCGGCTAATGTCTATTCCCACGACTCCCACTTGCTCTTGGCTCATCTTTGGCTATCAGTCATATTTTCCATCCCAGGCTCGTTTCCTTTACTTTCTCACGTCCCACCGTGAACTCTGCGTTTTTTCCCTTAACTGGTTTTTGTTAAATTATGCAGTTATCTAAAATTCCCAACACTTGTTTTCAGACAGAATATCATTATTTCCCATGTCAAACCCGACTCCTCTTCCTGGTCTTGCTTCCTCTCATTTCCTTACCTCGACCTCATACCTTTATTCAGTGCCTCCAACTTCTTTATTACGAAGGATCACTGATATCCTGAGCGAAATATGCATCTGAAAAAATTAGTAACAAAGTATGATTTTGTGATGGGGATAATGATTGCTTTAAGGTACAAGTTGATATATTATACCTAAAAAGATATCACTAAACACACTTGCAGTACTGTAAGCCTCGCCGTAGGAGTTCCGAGGCAGTGTGGGTTGCAATAGTTCGTCTACCTCAACTTGGTGAATTATTTCATCCTCTTGCAGTTACAGTATATCTATAGCTTAGTGGAAGTCAGTACTACGGACCTGCATCTTTACACAGCATGTCTTCGTGTCAGATATCTCATACTCGTACTAATGTTAATCTCTTGCAATACCTTAGTAATGAAAAACGTGAAGTGGCAATTTTAGTCCAAATTACTGTAACTGGATAGAATATGGTGTTTGATGGAGACCTGTTGTTTAGACAGTATGATTATCTTTTGCAGTAATTCCTCTTTTTTTTTTTTTTCCTTAACCCCCTTCAGTTAGGTGTCTTTTACTATACATTCTTGCTATCCAGAGACGGTTTTATTCGGATCTAGAGAGACTTTTCGAACTGGAGGGGTTACGTATGGTCTTAATTAATCCTTTCAGTAAGAGAAGCCGTTCCTCAGATCAATAAAATCGTCTGGAAGTAGCAAGAATACAGTAAGTCTTCTGATTCATGGGATTAAAAGGACTTCACGCACTACGGCCCCTCCTTCTGTGATATTTGTTTCCTGCAGAGTTTCTCCTTTTGGAAATTAAACAGCACTTCTTCTGGAAATTTAACAGCACTTCTTCTATTGGAAATTTAACAGCGCTACTTCTTTTGGAAATTTAACGGCGCTACTTCTGGAAATTTAACAGCGCTTCTTCTTCTGGAAATTCAACAGCGCTTTAGAAATTCAACAGCTTCGGTATTTTCGTTGCTGCCTCTCCTACAGCGCTTTCTTCAGTAGGTATATAGCGACCCACAGGAGAATTGGAGCAGCCTCTGGATTTAGACCCGTATTCTCGAGTGGTTAGGAGGCTTCGCAACACTTTCTCCTTAGTGATTTATCTGACAAAAGTCTTATTCTCTTGCATGTTATTCATATGATTCTAATATCGATAGACTCTTAGTAACATACGAGAATATTAACATGTAGGCATAAATAAATCGCTAAGGAAGAGGTGCTTGCCGGCCTCTGTATTCAACAAGAAGGGCGTATTATAAGTGAGGGTCGTATTATAAGTGACTTTGGGGTCGTATTATAAGTGACTTTGGGAATTTCCTAATACATTTTCCTAAGCGATTTACATCTTTATACCTAAATATCCTTTTCTGTGTCACTGATGCAAAGAATATGGACACTGAGACGATATGAATTACAAGAGGATGTTAGGGGGTGGGATGTTAAATTGCTATGGAAAAGGTGCAACGAAATTTACGTGTGTCACGTGGAATACGGCCATTAACATCAAGAGGATGCCTAAAAGTTTGCTCAGGTAACATGGTAGGGGTATCTTTAGGCAGGTGGAAGGGCGTTGTTAAATGGTAGGAGTTTCGATTCGATGGAGGTTCGATTCTATGTGGCTTCAGAAGCTTCTTGGCGGCTCATACTAAGCGATTTATGTTCTGTGATTTTTTATCCTCTTATTATCGACTTATTTTGAGTTAAGAGCAAAGAGGAGGATGTTGAGGTGTTAGTTGCATAATAAATCTGTAAGCAAATGGTGTTACGAAGCCTCCCACAGACACTTCTCAATCGGTAGAGAGGTGGCCTGCGGTCCTACTGGACCCAGGTTCAAATCCTCGCTGAGGCAGGGAACAGTTTAAGGATTTGAATTTCATATAAAGCAGACTTTACCGAGCTACCAGAAGACCCGCCTACATGTCGTAAAAATACCCCCGCTAATACCAATACACCAGTCCTGTATGAGACAGCCCTAGCATGTACTCAGTATGGACGGTGGGTGTTAGCGCCGAAGTGGTGACATGTAGAGGTGTATGAAATGTAGGAGGACTGCTGGGCCTTGAGAGCAGGCTGTGAAGGCTATGCCCAGAGTCTTGCACTAAAAAAAAAAAAAAAAAAAAAAAAAAAAAAATCTGGTGTCAGTTTTCTGAAGATGTTACAAGGTCCTATCTTTACTACAGCGTTTATCTGCCTTCAACATCCACACTACGCTATAAGTATCTGCTAATTTTATACTAGTTAGATGACTAAGGTGGGGAGAGTGAGGGAGAGAGGGGGAGGTCAAAGATGAGATGAAGGGATGGAGTGGAGAGGTATATGAGAAAAAGGGGGAGGCCAAGGATGCGATGGAGGTATGGAGTGGAGAGGTATATGGGGGGGGAGGGAGGCCAAGGATAAGATGAAGGGATGGAGTGGAGAGGTATATGAGGGAGGGGGAGGCCAAGGATGAGAGGGAGGGATGGAGTGGAGAGGTATATGAGAAAGGGGGAAGCCAAGGATGAGATGGAGGGATGGAGTGGAGAGGTATATGAGAGAGGGGGGTGTGAGCTGGGAGCAGGGCAGTGAAATGGCGGGGGACCGGGGGACACGGAGGCGATTTGTTCGTGGCCACCCCTTACGGGATTAAGGCGTCTTGCAATAGATAGATGGATGACTGATTTCCTTCACATTTTGCCACAACAGTACCGCAAAAACCAAAACTATTTTTCGTGCGTTAATGTATTCTTTTATCCTTATACCACACTATAGGATAAATTAACACCTGATATCAGCATACAAGGTGAGCGTAAATACCTGTCGAATTCATCATTGTTCCTTATGACCACGCTCTCATCAGTGGGAAAAAACCTGCTGTAAAAAAAAAAAAAAAAAATCGCTTGACCCTTCACCGCTTCTAAGATATATCGTGATTCCTTTCGCTACGGTTGGTGCGTTTGGGTACTGTGTTTTATTCAGGAAAATACTAAAATTCTACTTTCATTTAAGACAAAAATTCAATCCTAGAGTCAAAAGCATCTCGAGAAACCCTTTGATACTGGTTCACTTAGGAATTTGATCAAGAATAATGATAGATATTTTTGATCATTCGCGAGAAATCCATGTAATCAAAAGGCTAAGACATGCACCAAACGAAATGGATCAGATGGAAGAAACTGTGAAGCTAAGGTGCTAAAATAATCTTCTTTATCTACGTGTAAACCAAATCAGTGTCTTTGAGGAGCCCCGGAGGATTTTGTTCAGTCGTGAGATCGTAGCAGCCTAAGGATAAAAACGACGTGTGTTGAATGTGTGACCTGCGTCGTCCCATGGAACAATCGAAGGAGAGAGGAAGTAATGGGCGTGGTGAGACAGGGACCCCTATTCTCGTGGGCTGAGGAGGCTCCCTAACACCTCTTCCTTACCGATTTAATTACCAAACTACCCATCTTGAGGAGGGACTTCTTTTGGCTTTTGATTATCGACATAAGTTGCCTGAATAACACACAAGAATACAGTAACGGGGCAGAATCAGAAATAAACCGGTAAGGAAGAGGTGTTAGTAAGCTTCCTAACCGCACTAGAATAACGCCCAGGAAATTGATAGAATGAGATGGAGCTTTGGTGAGCGGAGGGGCTGTGGCAGGAAAGTAAATCCTGTAAAAATAGTTGTTGTGGTATCAGTGGTTCTAGTGCAGTGAGGATTTATCTAAATTTATCCTCTAAGAATGAAACTCTTGCCTGGTAAAGAAATGAGCGTAGGGGACAAAGAAATGCATGGGATGAGCTGGACTCGTGATGAGGAGTGGGGAAAAGCCTTAATAACCCTGTGAAAATAATGTAGAATTAAGAGCCTCAGGTATACTTCAAGGTGTTTTTCAGCAATAACAAGGACTAATTAAGCTCACGTTGTTCTTACCCACCTGACGTGACACAGGTAAAATTTAATAGCATCACCTTCCCTTTATGCTTTTATTGAATTTAGCTGACAATGTTGCTGACTGACCATTTTCATTCCTTTTTTTTTTTTTTTCCTTTCATCTTCTTTTTATATATTCTTCTGGACATACCTTTTTTTTCTTTTTTCTTTCATCTTTTTTCTTTCATCTTTTTTTTTTATATATTTTCTTCTGGGCATAAATTAAATAGTCCTTTTCCTGAGGCCCAGCAGTCCTCCTACGTGTAACATACCTTCGCATGTTAACGCTTTTACATTAATACCATCTATAATGAATACAGGCTAGGCTTGCTTCATTCAGGACTGGTGTGGTGGTATTAGGTGGAATGAATAATGAAATGATAGTGGGTAGTGTGTAAGATCAGTAAAGGCTTTTAATGCTGTTCAAATACAAATTATTCCCTGTCCTAGCCTGAGATCGAACTAGCATCCTTTCAGACAAGACTGCTACTTTAACCACCGGAGTACCACCTTCCTTTCTAATTCAACGTTGCATTTGTTTTATTCTTAATGTCTCTAGCTTTTTCTTTTTCTTACATAATTTACGGGATATTTCTTAAAGGGAGGCGTCAGTAACTCTAAATCTAGCCCCTCCTGTTGAAAAATTATCTCCCAAGCTTTATAAACACGACTAAGGACACGAGAAATAAAAAATACTATATAAGAAGGAATCCTAGTGAAAGTAAATGTCTTCCTGGTTGAACACTTTGCATTATCTGTGGACCCTTGCACGCCAGGTTCCTGTTCTCAAGTAACTGCATCACCAACCCTGCTATAAAAGGAGAGAGAGAGAGAGAGAGAGACAGAGACAGACAGACAGACAGACAGACAGACAGACAGACAGACAGAGATGAAAACAAGAGTAATCGTAGCGGGAACTGCATAGACTCTTGCATGCCGGGGCCTAAAATCGCAAACAAACTTATGATCAGTTCTCTGTCAAACTTTAATGATTTAGTAGTAGTAGTAACCGTAGTAGCAGTAGTAGTAGTAGCAGTAGTAGTAGTAGTAGCAGTAGTAATAGTAGTAGAAGGGGAGGAAGAACAAGGTTGAGAAAGTGTAGAATCTTTTCCTCTGTCGTGTTCCTCCCTCATTTATATTTTTCACGGATCCTTCCAAGCCAGATTCGGTTCCCACGTGGCCACATCGCTTGCCCAGCCAGCTCACCTCAGTAACCCCTGGTCAGCCCACCTCTTGATAAACGACCGGTACCTTGCAAGAAGCCGCTTCCAGCCTGTCCATTTGCTCAGGCTACGTATTTTTCGGGATGTTAGGTGTATAAAAACATAAAAGGGAAGGCGAGGGTGAAGGCGAGTGGGCAGATTTAGAGAGTTGGGTGTGGGAGGGTGGGTGTGGGTAGGTGTGGATATAGAAAAGTGTGTGTGTGTGTGTGGGTGTGTGGGTGGGTGTGTGTGTGGGTGGGTGTGTGGGTGGGTGGGTGGGTGTGTGGGTGTGTGGGTGTGTGGGTGTGTCCAGTATTATACATAGATGTCACCTGAAAACAGCAACTGATTCGCTTCTTTGTCACATTCTCTGTACATTACATTTACATTTACTTCCTTCATCACTCTACAAGCACATTACACTTCTCTGACGGAACCTTACCTTCACTTGAAGTCACAAATAAGCAAATCTACACCATAACACTGTGCAACACCAATGTCTTCTGTGTCACCGTTTGTTCCTTCTCTCTGACCATCCTCCTAACCTCCACAACACCACTGTCTGATACAACTTACCTGCTTCACCCTGTATCCCGTGCCTCTTCTCATCTCCATCCTTCTGCTCTCCTACTGTGACTATCTTCTGTTTAACTGTCCCCCCTTACCAACACCATACCTGTCTCTCTCACCTCTACCAAATTTTCACCAGGTATCCCCTTTATGTCCTTCTTTCCTTACTTAGACCACACCTCTGCCTATTACCACTATCACCTGCTTCACCGTCTGTGTCTTGTTTCTCTTCTGCCATCCTCTAAACCTACACCAAACCACTGTCCAACAACCTCCGGGATTGAACTTTGACCCACGTAATTACCACCCCACTCTCCTACCTCCCCCTCGATCATATGATGCTTTCAAATACCTTGTCCAATAATGCACTCACTTGCCAATCTACCTACCACTTTATACAGCAATTCTTCTACCTATCCACTTTATGCGTCAGCTTATCTACCTGTCCACTTAATTTTTGACCTACCTGCCCCAAACTTGCCTGCTCTCTACCAACACGTCACGGTCCTTGCTAATCTACCCACCCATCCACCTACCTATCCAGCTACTCAACCCACTGTTCTCCTACTTTCTCACCCACCTAATCACCCACCCATCCATCTTCCTGCCTACCTACCTACTAACCCACCCACCCACCCACCTGTCTATTACGCACCGGTACCTACCAACACATCCACCCACTCATTAACCACCTCTTCATTACCTCACTACATACCAACCTACCCACATAATTACCAACCTACCCACATAATTACCAACCTACCCACATAATTACCAACCTACCCACATAATTACCAACCTACCCACATAATTACCAACCTACCCACATGCCTACCAACCTACCCACATGCCTACCTACCTATCCACATGCCTACCAACCTATCCACCCACCTACCTACCTATCCACCCACCTACCTACCTATCCACCCACCTACCTACCTATCCACCCACCTACCTACCTATCCACCCACCTACCTACCTATCCACCCACCTACCTACCTACCCACCCACCTACCTACCTACCCACCCACCTACCTACCTACCTACCCACCCCATCCAACCACCTACCTTCCTACCCATCCACCCACCTGCCTACCGGCCCAACCACCCACTTGCCTACAGTACCTACCAACCCCATCCAACCACCCACCTACCTACCAACTCATCCAGCCACCTACCAGCATACCTACCTACCTGCCCTTACACCCACCCACCACCACCCCACCACCCCATCTTCTTCCCGCCCATCTACCCACCCACCCACCCACGATACACCCAAAAAATCACTTATCTCGGACGAATCTTTATTACTAATTGCCCTTTGGCCCACTAATCGCACATTAATCTCCCGCCCTTTTTATGAGTAATTTATTCATTGGCCATTAATCCTGGTACTCACGACTGAGGGGATGGGGAAGCTCATTAACAAGGCCCGCGTGCTCACAATCTCTCATAATTTACCCCCCGTTCTGCTCATAATTCCCAGGCCAAAGGTGTCTAGGGATGGGGTCAAGTTATGGTTCAGACACGTTCTACCACCACCACTGCCGTATCCTCATTCTGTTTCATCTTACCTCCCCTTCTTCCTCCCCTCCTCTCCCCTCTTCTCCCCTTTCCCCCTTCTCCCCTCTCCTCTCTCTTTCATTCTTTCCTCTCCCTTTCCTTTTCCTCTCACTCCCCCGTCCCTCCCCCGTCCCTCCCCTTCTTCCCCTCTCTCTCGCTCCCTACCACCACCACTACCCTATCCTTTTTCTGTCTCTTCATACCTCCTCTTTTTCCTCCTCCTTCCCCTCTCTTTCTCTTTCCTCTCCCTTTCTTCTCTCTCTCTCTCTCTCTCTCTCTCTCTCTCTCTCACTTCCATACCCCTTTGCCTTCTTTCCCCCTTTTTCTCTTCCTCTTTCCCTCCAGTTCCTTCAATTTCTCTTCTTTTCACCTACTATTTCCTCTCTATTCTCTTTTTCAATGTTTCATGCTCCAAACCCCCTGTCTTTAAGCTACGAAATCTTGACACATTTCAGTTTTATCTTAATTTATTCTTCATTTTCTATATATTTAAGTTTCATTTCATTTATTTATTTATAGTCTCGGGTACTCTAGTTCCTAATTTTTCATTCCTCATATTTCTGTAATGCCTAAAGCTTAATATAATCATTGTTTATTATATTTTATCTTTTGCTCATATAGTTAATTCATTTTTATTCTTTTTATATCATTTCAAACTTTACGTAAACCACAGTATTGATTCATTTTCTCTTCAACCTCAATCATTCTTTGTATTTCTTTATTGTCTGACATTGACTAAAGGTATATTCCAGATCTTTATCTTATGCTTTTTCTCTACAATTCCCTCATTCCTCTTCTCGTAACATTTATCATATTCTCTTCCCATGTCTTTTAGTTTACCCATTCCTCTTTTCTTTGTGCCAAGTCAGGGTCACTATAAATCATTCTGTTATCTTATTTCAACCCTTTCTCTCTTACATATCGTCCAATCCTCTTACTATAAGGAATCGTATTAACTATTAACATATATCTATTCTCCTCCCTCGCACGTTATTCCTCCAGCCACAGCTCCTCTTCTCACCCACTTCTATCTATCTATAGCCAGACGTCTTAATCCCGTAAGGGTTGGCCACAAACAGATCGCCTCCTTGTCGCCCTGTCCCTTGCCACTTCGCTGTCCCTCCCCGCAGCTCACACCCTCTCTCTCATATACCTCTCCACTTCATCCCTCCACCTCATTCTCGGTCTCCCCCTCCCTCTACCCCCTTCCACCTACTTACCTCCCTGATTTATTGCCAAGTTCGTTAGCTGGAAAATCCGAAAGTGGGATGGTGACTTTCTACTTCCATTATTACGTACAGACTATTTTTATCACCTTGACTCTCTCACTACTTTGACTATTTCACTACGCTGACCATTTCACTACACTATTTCACTACACTGACCATTTCACTACACTATTTCACTGCACTGACCATTTCACTACACTATTTCACTGCACTGACTATTTCACTACACTGACCATTTCACTACACTATTTCACTGCACTGACCATTTCACTACACTATTTCACTGCACTGACCATTTCACTACACTATTTCACTGCACTGACTATTTCACTACCCTGTCTCACTACACTATTTCACTACACTTTCACTACACTGACTTTTACTACACTATTTCACTGCACTGACTATTTCACTACACTGACCATTTCACTACACTATTTCACAACACTGACTATTTCATTACACTGTCTCACTACATTATTTCACTACACTGACTATTTCACCACACTATCCCACTACACTGATTATTTCACTACACTGACTCTTTCACTGTACTGACTATCTCACTACACTATTTCACTATACTATTTCACTACACTATTTCACTATACTATTTCACTACACTGACCGTTTCACAGTACTGACTATTTCACTACACTGAATATTCCACTACGCTGACTATTTCACTACGCTGACTAATTCACTGCACTGACTGTTTCACTACACTATTTCACTACACTCACTATTTCACTACTAACTATTTCCCTACACTATTTCACTACATTGACTATTTCACTACATTGTCTATTTCACTACACTGACCATTTCACTACACAGTTTCACTACACTGACTATTTCACTACACTATTTCACTACACTGACTCTAACTACACTGCCGTACTATTTCTTACTACATTCAAGGACCATCCAGATAGTAAACAGCTTATCTATCAATATATTTTCCTATCCAGTTTAAGTAGTGTATCGTAAAGTGAATAAAATCGCTTGGAAATAACAAGAACAAAGTGAACAGTTGGTGTAGGTGTTATTTCCCTTTTTCTATGTCTGCGTATCTATTGCCAGACGCCTTAATCCCGTAAGGGGTGGCCACAAACAAATCTCCTCCAAATCGCCCTGCCCCTCGCCATTTCTCTGCCCTCCACCCAGCTCACATCCCCCTCTCTCATGTACCTCTCCACTCCATCTTTTTCCACGTGCTAACCATATATACTGCCTTGGGGAACCTGTTAAAGCTACCAAATCCAGATATAAGAGTTCTATTTTGAATTGGCCCAGGGTTTTGTCCTTTCGCAGCATATTTCACGTAGCTCAGTACCAAGATAAGGTAAAACTGTGGCTTTACCTCCCAACCATACCCTTTCTTAGTGACAAGCATAATTTTCTAGGGTTAATCTATTGCAACAAACCCTGGCTGTAGGTACTTCATTATCATTTTCTAGCGTCAGTCTCTTGCTACAACCCGATACCGAAAATGGAGAGACGGCAATTTTAGGACAAGTTGGAGTAAAAAGGGTATAATTCTAATCCTTTCAATACGAGAGATTTCGCCATAGTAAGTACATTTACCTGGAGGAAACAAGAATGAAGTTGGCAAGCATCACTGTGGTTGAAGAGGTTAAAGGAGGCGTCTGGCAGTGAAGAAGTAAAGGGGGATTATAAAAGCCACTTCACTTATAAAAAGCTCACCAACGCTAAATATAATTGCTAGTAGGACAGTAGCAAAAAATATAATACGAAAGGAAGGGGATAACACTTTTTTTCTGCTATTTCCAGAGGCTTTTTCATTTAGCTGAGGAGTAACTATAGAGGTGAGGAAGTTTGATATTTCCTATAAGTGGAAGAAGCAGGGAGCCTAAGATTGAAAGCCTGCAGAATTAGCCTCTTCCAAATTAAAAGAGAGAGAGAGAGACAGACAGAGACAGAGACAGAGAGACAGAGACAGAGACAGAGACAGAGACAGAGACAGACAGAGAGAGACAGAGAGACAGATAGAGGGAGGGAGGGAGAGAGAGAATCAAGATCCTTTAGCTTCTAGATGCCCGGCCTCAGTGCGTTTTAGAGATTGGAAGTCATAGGCAGTGAGGAAGGCAGACTTAGGATAGAACCTTCCATTAACTCCTTTTTATTACAATGAACCTCTTCTTAAGCCAAGTAAATGTCTCTTATAGTAACAAAAATGAAAAAAAAAAAAAGATATATATAAGGGATGTGGTTATGGTCTTCACAGGGATGAAATATTGGGTGAATTATCGACTTTAAAAATATTGCTGGAAAAAAAAAACAATCAGTCATATCCCCTCATACATTATTCGGTTTCTCAGCAATTAGTTGTGACTCATATACTTTTTAATGCCATTGATAGGTTCCAGCTCATCTTCAGGAAGGGAGAGGGGGAGACCGAGGATGAGGTGGAGGATTGGTGGCGAAGGACAGGGGGACATGAAGGTGGGTGTGAGTTGGAGGTAGGACAGCATGATGGCGGAGGACAGGAGACCATGAAGATGATTCGCTTGAGACCACCTCTTACTAGATCAAAGGGTCTGGCGATAAACAGATAGACAGATAGATAGACAGATAGATTTTGGGTCCAGAAAGAGACACCTTTGCTTCCTGAGATTTTCGTATCAAAAAATGAATTTGGTTATTTACTTGCATGCCTTATTACGTTGTCTTTATCCCAAGCCACAATTTTATGCAACTCCTAAACGAGGCCTCTCAGCTTAGGAAGTGCTTCTAGTACTGAAGGTGTTATACATAATTTCCATCACCCCTTTCAGTTCTAGGGCTGTTTAAGAATCGATTATTCCAGCCCTTAGGATTTTATGATGCTTTGGAAGACCTCTAGTAGGGAATGCTAAAAAGTGTTGTTATTATTGTTTGTTCAGTTTAAGTCAAAAATCCTTCCATACCATCTCAAAAGAGTAGCATAATCTTACGGATCTTAGCCAGGCCAGTCACCACTAATCATATGCAATGGAATCTTGCTTTAGTACCTGAACACCTCAAAACAGTAAAGGAATCATTGATGTAGACGGTACGTACTGCTTATATTACTGGCTTATTTGTTTCCACACAGTAAAAACTAACGCAAAAATAAAGTGAAAGTTGTCCAGCGGAAATGATAAACAGGCCTGCCCAGGAACAATATTAGCATTTTAATTTTGATGATGCAGTATCCTTATAATTACCTGGCTCGCCCCACCACATTGCGATAAATTTTAGACATTAATTTATTCAAGCTGCATTTTTGCCCCTCATCAGCGAGCCATTAGGGTATATTTAACCCAGCATTCCCCTTCCCTATTAAGGATGCGGCTCAGGAGTGGCCACTGGATGCAAGCCCTCCAAAAATAACTCCAGCAGAGGGGATGAGGCGAAGCGAATTATAGTGTTTAGTATCGCTGCTATGATGGCTTCTTATTTTTTACCCTCCTATGCATAGACATGAGCCAAAGTTCGCCAGCAATCATCAGCCAGAAGTTTGTCCTGCCTTTATATTTCTCATTCTTCTCCAGAGGACAGCGTATCCTTCCTTTTCATACTCTTTCGTTGTGAGCTTCCTGATGCTACTTTCCTGCCCTCCAAATTTCTCATCCCTCTCCAAACGACACACACACACACACACACACACACACACACACACACACACACACACACACACACACACACACACACACACACACACACACACACACACACACACACACACACACACACACACACACACACACACACACACACACACACACACACACACCGCTAAAGACAAAACAGCCTATGCTAGCTTCGTGAGTTGCGGGCTTAAAAAAAAAGAAAAAAAAAAAAAAAGGGAAGAGCGTCATCATAATTAGTGGGTTTACGAAATCAGTCCTTACGTAATTAGAGGCTTAATTTGCGACTGGCCACCTACGGATAAGCTAAAGAAACTTTATAACCCACACCATCATCATATTCGTCATCATCATCATCATTATTATTTTATCACCATTATTTTTAATATTATTACTACAATTATTGTTATTACCACTACTATGATGATGATGATGATGATTTTATTATTATTATTATTATTATTATTATTATTATTATTATTATATTTTACTACTACTACTACTACTACAACTTTCATTATTATTATTATTATTATTTTTATTATTATTATTATTATTACTTGCCACCTACGTCAGCACAGGCTTGGAAGATAAGATGCTTCTCTATTAACACCAATACGATGCTGTAGTTGCATTTTGTTCTTGGCGTCTACAGATTCATTTATTCAGCTCACAAGTCTTCAAGTTGGAGGGATTACATAGCTCTTATTCACCCTCTTAAAACGAGAAGTCTAATTTAACTTGAATATAATCATCCGGATTTAGCAGGATTTATTTAATTGAAACGTCTTCCAAGGAGTTCATTTCATATAGAGTACATCAACTACCTAATGCATCAATTGACTGAAATCCACTACAGACCACCTCATCAACGGGCCTCATGCGAGTTCTGGGCTACGAGGAAGATGAAAATATCGATATTGATGATTTTGGTAATATTAGCACATAACGTTTAAAACAAGAAAAAAAAATGGGTGAATATAGCTTTGACACAACATCAAATACTTGTTGACCAATATTATGCTCCAATTTTGCCATATATAAGGAAAGGACAATATCGAAGAGCGTTCATTTTTTCATAGCGTTTGAGAAACTGCTTATATTCCTTATTTACGGCTAACCCATAACGTTTTACAGCAAGTATTTGGTTTATATCAAAGCTAATTTCACCAGATAGTAACCTATTTTAAATGCATTTATGGTGATACTACGAAAATTACCATTGTCGACATCTTCAGCTCCCCTTTGGCCTCAGACTGACCAGTGCCCAATTCTACTTGTCGAAATTCTCTCACCCACAAAAGCCGTGTCTTCGATCTGTTGTCATTCTTTTATTTTAGCTGTATATTTCTAGCATCGACATTTTCCCCGTTATGTACACGAGGATAAAAAGGTATAATATGCAAAATAATTCGCTGAGGGGCGCTACGAAGTCCCTTATACTACCTGAGGAGGAAATTAAGTGTTCGTGGATGTAAATTCTGGCCAAGACTAACGATACCATTGCCGTGAATAAACTATAGTATCAAAATTAAAGTTCGCTGCCTCTTTAATGCCGGTTGTGGCGTTGGAAGGGGTTACATGATTTTTTTTATAGCAATAGGAAGCAGACAACATAAGACATTGGGATGGACAAATACTCTCCTACATTCGAGGAGGAATGAGAAATAGGGAAGACAGGACACAGTGCTGGCATGAGACTCTGAACTTAGGCTCATGATAAGAGTGCGTATGGCTCTCTTCTCTTAACCACTTCACAGCCAACGATCCTTCCCCAGCTGTTTGAAATGAGAAGAGCGACATCAATGACGTCTCGGTAATGCACTGGTCTAATCTGTCAAAACTACATTAATAATTTATATCGCCGTGGCAAAACTTTTACTGCAAGTGACGAGAAATAAACATAAGTGATAAGCCAGTCACGTCACCAGTATTGTAAAGAAAATATAAAATACTTGTTACATGAACGAAATTCGACATTGTCTCTTTTATGAAGCCACACACACACACACACACACACACACACACACACACACACACACACACACACACATATATATATATATATATATATATATATATATATATATATATATATATATATACAAAATGTGTGTGTGTGTGTGTGTGTGTGTGTGTGTATACGTAATTCCTTCGATATTACCCGCATCAAGGACACGCACACCTGTTACACCTCTCTTAAGTGTTGGAAAATTTTCCTGGTCTGGTGTCTGGAATGGAAGAATTATTCACACACACTGAAACTTTTTTTATGTGGGTAAAACAGTTTCAGACCGACCTGGACGTTATGAATATACTGTATAATAATTTCGGTCCAACTTGAACCCTCCAGCCCCGGCAGAAACTGTTGCATGTATTTCTCTACGACTCATCTAATCTTTTATTTATCTTTATCTGTTTGTTTATTTCCTTATTTATGCTCATCATCGGCGTAGGGTCTCAGGGCAAGACTATTTAGCCCAAACATTTAAGGTAAGAGTGACCCGCTGCTCATCCCTGACAAGTGTTGTGTGAACGTGATAAGAACATTAAACCCCAACCATTCTTCAGATGCAAACCCTTACTGGCCACATTTGGTTAGAGCGAGCCATTAGACCACCATAATCGTCTCCATCCAACGTAGTTAATGGTTTCCTTGGCCGCAGGAAACCATTCAGCTTGTCACTGAAGGAAGCACAACGTCAGGTTAATGGATTGTGATCGCCCCCACCAACCACAAACTGCTGAGTTGTCACAATAAACACAATTCTTCTTTCGGAATGCTGTATTTCATGTATATCGCCCTATCAATGCATTTAACATTCTTTAATTTCTGTTGTGAGATCATTATGTGTCCTAAATAATCCACAGAGCAAAACGTTAAAAATAACAATTCTTTAAAACGTGGTGTTCATGTTCCTAGAAGAAAACAGCTTTGGACATGAAAATTGTGAGATTATTGGGTGATGACAGAAAGTTGGAGATGGAAGATATATGAATTTCTAAGCCCCGAATGCGATCGAAAGCTAGTGGTGCAGAAAACTTTTAAAAGGTGACACGTGAAAAGAGAAACTAACTTCTGTGACAAAAGGCAAAAAGAGCAAAACTTCTGGATGACCAAAACAGGTGGAAGCAAAGAGGAGCTGTTCAAAAGAAAAAGAAAAAGAAGCAGGCAAAGAAATCTGGTAAAAATGCCCCACCAACGAGAGGTAAGTTTTATGGGTGACTGACAAGAACTGTACACAAGAAATAGTAAATAATGCCGTGTAACAAAATAAAAATAAAATGAGTCGCATCAGTATATTTCTGAGGGAGGTGTGTGTCGCAGCTTGTATACGAGAGATCTCCCATGGTCGGATTGAAGAAAGAATAAGAAATAAACAACGTCACTGTAGGCAAAGCTAAGGACGATGTAGATGTTAAAAATAGAAATGAAAGTTTGTTTTCGAAGCCTGAAACGGTGAGAATGTCAGAGTAAATATTTTGTAAGCTTGCCGAATATAAGATAATAATGCTTTTGAAGAGGTAAAAGAAAAATACCTCGATTTGTTTTTGTCGATTACAGGAGGGTTATAAATGTAGATATATTTTTTGCTCAGTGTCAGTTTTCTCCTGTAATTCGGCCCGCTAAGTCGATACATCCAGGCCCCAAATTGTATTGCTTGATGAATAGACAAGGCGGGGGAGATGCCAGAAGTAGACAGTGGTATGGTGAAAGTTTGCTTTTTTGATTGCTATGGATTGTGGCAGTCGTTGGCGCTCGAACCCACCACTCTACAGTGTCCTCCAAGTGTGAGGCCAACACGAAACCGACCGAACCACCATGTCGCCAAAGGGATGATTTTAGTATTCTATTGCATCCAACGCCAGACAATTTTTTAAGATGAGTGAGTTTAGGCTTTATGAATGCTAATACTATATCATTTTTACTTTAACATTACCTAAAATTGTTGTCTATCCATCCTGGGAGACTAAACTGTAGCAAAAGATTAACACTAGAATGTGATGTAAGCCACGAAGTTTTATGGAAAGGATGGAGAGCTGCAACATTGTCTTTTTCTGCCACTCAGCTACGTGACATCAAAGGATAAAAATCTAGCCCAAATTAAAAACTGTATTGTACCACTGACTCTGATCATTGGGAAAGCTTTAGTATTTTATTTCACCTAACGCCATATTGTTTAACTCACTAAGAATAAGTCCTGTAAATAAATCAGGAACCCCAGAGTTTTGAGTGTGAAGACAGAGGAACATGAAAATTACCATAAAAAATCGAAGTATAAACACTTGCCATCTGTCCAGAACCTTCATGCAGAAATTCTAAAATACTGAAGAGGATTTGGTAACACAGTGACTTGTGCGCGTGTCCAGTGTATGCAAATGTGGAGGAAAGGTGACGAAGCGGAATGAAATCTCTTTACTGGCAGCGGTATAAGTTTTGTTGGGCGCAGGAGGAGTTGCGTAGGGAAAAATTATGGTATGCCAAAAATCCTATATTTTCAGAAGTCAGGTAGTGGTGAAAGTATGCGAGAAGGATTGCAAGATACCTATAGCATTTCTAAACCCTGGAAAATGTTAAAAGGTGAGCATGTAGGGATTATGGAAGGCTTTATTTATACAGTATATGGTGTGAGGGGAACTTGACTGAATGCTGAAAAGTGTGATAGTAGCAAAGAATGAGTATGAGCAGATGAATATTGGTTTATAGTAAATGGTTTGGTGTCAGTAATGGACTGAGACAAGAAAGGAGACTGCCTTTGCGTATGTTAAATTTGTCTGTCTACCTGTTTCTCTGTCTACCTATGTGTTTATCTGTCTATAAACAGATAGATATAGATAAAAAAAAAATTGCCTGTGTACGTGTGCGTGTGCTTGCGTGTGTTTGGGTGCTTGAGTGTTTGGGTATATTTGCGTGTGTCTGTGTGTGTGTGTGTCTGTGTCTGTGTGTTTGCGTGTGTGCATTTGTGGGTTTGTACTTGTGTGTGTGCTTGTTTGGATGTGCTTGTATTTCTGTGCGAGTTTGTATTTGTGTGTGCATTTGTGTTTGTGTACTTGATTGCTCGTGTGTATGTGTGTGTATGCGTGTGTGTTGCTTGTGTGTATGTGTGTGTGTTGCGTGTGTGAGTCTGGGTGTCTGGATGTGTGTTTGGGCGTTCGGGTGTGTTTGTGATTGTGTGCATGTTTGTTTGAGTGCATTTGTTTGTGTATTTGTTTGTGTCTGTGCCAGTGTGTGTTTCTATGGGTCTGTGTTTGTGTATCATTGTTTATGTATAGGCTTGTGTTTGTGTGTGCTTGTTTGTGTGTGTGTTTGTTTGTGTGTGTTTGTTTGTGTGTGTATTTGTTTGTGTGTGCTTCTTTGAGTTGTTTGTGTTTGTGTACTTGTGATTGTTCGTGTGTGTGTGTGTGTGTGTGTGTGTGTGTGTGTGTGTGTGTGTGTGTGTGGAGTCATGAAAGAGGTAACAGTAGTGGTGATGGAAGTGAGACTGTTGATGAAGCTGAGAGGCAGAACACATTATTAAAAGTGATGGATTTAAGATGATGCTGTGTTGCCTCCTACCTGTGAAGGGAATATTTGTAGACTGGTTTAGAGTTAGGAGTGTGGTTGTGAGTGATGGGGTCTGAAAATTGGTGTGTGTGTGTGTGTGTGTGTGTGTGTGTGTGTGTGTGTGTGTGTCTGTGAGTGCGTGCGTGCCATCGTGTGTGTGCATATATCCTTTATGGGCAAGGAGAAAGCATACGGGCAGTGGACAGACAAATACTGAAGGAGGTTCTGAGACACTGATATCTGTAAGGTGTTCAGTGCAGGTAGGAGTAGAGCTGAGGAACTGTTAGGGTGAATCGGGAGGCAAATGGTTCCTGCAGATTTTGTTCAAGATCGGATGAACACCACAAGATTATCTCTATACCAGGTGGACACTAGGATGCACAAATATTACTGGTGAGAGACTAGACGAGATTTTGAGCTAGACATGTTAGCCCCTACACCACCGTCTCCCTTTCTGACTTATCACTGGCACTTCATTATACGCAGTTTTCTATGCTTTGTACGGACACGAGACCTAGCCGCTTCGTTGCTAGAACTGCGTGATTATATATATATATATATATATATATATATATATATATATATATATATATGTCTGGAGATGGACAGCACAAGTGAAAAGGTTATGATGTAAATTGATCTCTTCCTACACTTTGCCAGTTGCTGTGTTGGTTCCCTGGCCATAACTATAACTATAAGGAAACGTAGAACCGTGTTCTCAGTGAGGTGGACGAATCAACACACACACAGAACCGTGTGTTATCAAGTTTGAAAGGTATAGTAGAATGAAAATAATAATGTTTTGATGCAGTTATGGGAATATGATGTTAGAGGAGGTCGATTCACGGCATTATGAAACAAAATGTAGAATTGTCATCATAACTGCTGATGTACTCTATTAGGCCTACAGTAAAGAACCAAGACGGTGAGCACTGATTTACGAACTCCAGTGAAGCGATCATCAGAGACCAACACATTATCCAGAATATTTTGCACGAGATTCATAACTGTTCGACTAATTGTGGAGCGATATTATTGGCTCCAACAGTACACCACAAAACATTACAGGCAGGACTGTTCGATGAGATGTAGCGTGAATGGATGGTACTAAGAGTGTCTGCCGTCCCCGGCAGTCCTTTTAGTGGTGACGGATAAACACAACAGGATATCTAGTCAAAGATGTCGCATATCAGATTTGGAGTAAATCGGGTCAAATTTTACGATTTTATGCCCATTTAAAATTTTGGGCCCGACCCACCTGACATTGACCCCCCTACCGCTAACTGGGGAGTAAGCCCCCTGGTGTAATAAGTCATGTTATAGGATGCAGATTTGAAAGTTGCACTTTTAGGTTTTGGTTTCACGTCGATACGACATTGTTTTGGGCCGACAACCTGAGCCTTGGCCCACCTTGGACCAAAATTAAATCAGGTGATCAGGTCATGGCCCACCATCCCTGTAATTTTAGTCAAGATCGCACCAGTAGTTTTCACGTAAAGTTGATAACAGACAGACAGACTGACAAACAAGCAAAGAAACAGACAAACCGAGAGAAAACAAAACCCGTTCCCGATCCCCTCCTGGGAGGGGACGGGTATGAAACGTCGAGAACACGAGCTGACGACCTAAAACTTTGCTCAGTATGCCATAGCCAAGCCTTGCACACAGATTTGCCTTACAATATCCATGACAAGGTTCATTGTGGGTTGAAAGGAGACTAAAGAAAAATTAAGTCAACCCCATTTGACCTTGACCTTTGATCCCTTGACCTGTCTGACCTAATCAGTTTATTGTCCCTTCGTATTTTATCACGGACAAAAGTATGGTCCAAATCCGTGGAGGGGTTCAGGAGATATCCCCCCCAGACCCATATGACTTTGACTTTTGACCCCATCACCTTGCTGATATAATCAGTTCATCGTCCCTTCATACAGTATCACAGACGAAAGTTTGGTAGAAATCCGTCAAGAGGTTCAGGAGATATCGCGCCCACAGTGGTACACTAAGTAGACCCCATAATTATGACCTTCACCTTCGATCTTTGACCTAATTGACCTAATTAGTTCATCTCCTCCTCATACTGCATCACTGACAAAAGTTTGGAGGAAATCCGTTGATAGGTTCAGGAGAAATCACGCCCAGGAAAGTGTTACGGAAGCACGTAACAATGCACGCTTGCACATACGGTCAGTCAAATAACTTAGTGCCTCCTCCACCATAGATGGGAGGAGGCATAAAGATCGCTATTGCGTGCGATACATTTCCTCTGCAGGTATTTTCGTACTCAGATAACTTGTTGACAGTGTTTCACTTAACTTTAGTTTGACCTAAGAAGCAAGTTGGTTGCATTTTCTTTATTCCCAATTCGATAGAAAACGGTTAGGTAGCCGTCAGAGCGTCAAATGACGTCATAACATCACGTCATAACAGCAGCTCTGCCAAACGATTCACTTGAGTTCAGGAGAGACTTTTCCGACAGGAGGGGTTGTATGTAGCCTTCAAAGCCTTTCACAGCCAGACGTCTCCCTTAAACTGAAAGAAAATCGCCTGCAAGTAGCGAGAACAATACAGAAAATTACTTAAAACAGTAAGCCAGAGAGATTCAGTGTTTCGTAAGACTAACTCACGGCAAACCAGTCAGATTCGGTGGTTCGTTTGCACAACCCATAAGTCTAGGGAGATTCGATGTTTCATATGACCAACTGTAACAACAAACCAGAGAGATTCGGTGCTTCACGTGAACCACCCCAGCATTCCTATCCAGTATCAGTTTGAGATGAATGGTTGACGTGTTAACAGTGTCTCCGCTCGGATCCAAGTGTATTGCCATTTATTCACTATGGGGTTATTGAAATTGTGTGTGAAAAGAAAGGGAACTTATTTACAAAAGCAACATTAATGTGAAACAGAACTAGCAAATACTATGATAGTCTAGGGATGGGAGGCGGCGTAGTAACTTAAGCGAAGAAAGTGAAAGTGGCAACAGTTTGACCACAGCAACACGAGAGCGAAAGTTAAAGAAAATGAAAATGAAATGTTTCTCAGTGTACACGATAATACTGAGGCTACTGATACGGCGTTCAGAAGTACCCGGTACCGCTTGTGGGACAAGAAATTACCAGTGCAGTGTATCCCCGTTATAAGTGATATTATTACGTGGTTTTCTGGTATGAAGTTCACAGTAAATTATACAGAATTTTGATCATTATTCCCTTCAGTCAGAGGACAAAGTTAAGTTTCTTCTTGCTACCACTAAACTAATGAATTCAAGTTGAGAGTAATTCCTTTATGAGCTAATGAAGGCAATAGAATTTCTCCTCCTTGAAAAGAACGAAAAGAGATGCACAAAATTAAAGAGCATCCGAAACTGAATAACGAATCTCGTACTAAAAACTCTAATATTTCATTGTTACTAAGAAACCTGGAATGTAATAATAGTGGAAAGTGTTAATATGTTTTGGAGATCACACCTTGCCTACAAAAACGACTGACTATTCGTTTATCGACGCTGAGCAGACTATGCAGTAAATAATCACGAATCAGTTCATTATACATCATTAGAAGCCTCAATACGATGACCTGCAAGATATATTACGCGTGCTACATTGTGTCAGCGCCTTTCATTCCATTTCGCCAAACATCGCTAACATGGGCATTCATTCGGAGTATAGTGTAAGTGGCAAAATAGTTATGATATTAAGAATGACGGAAGAGAAAAAATGGGAATAATGAATTGTGCCGAAAGGAAATCGAAAGCCAAATGAACTAAGTGTGGAGCATACGAGACCATATCAGTAGAGTGTGTGTAAGAAATTTTGAAACGAATTAATTTGTAAATCGCAGAATGTGTAATGAAAGTAATGAGCCAAGGAACACAGGAAAAAAGTTGAGAAAAGAACAAAAAAAAAAAAAAAATACTGGAAAAGTCGGAACAAAAAGAATGAAATGAAAATGAAGACTAAATGACCAAGAAAAAAGGCAGTTAATCTGAAGAAACACTTCCTAGTTTGGCAAGGCATCAACAGCAACGGCATCATCGAAGAAACAGCAACATTATCGACAACAAAACAAGGTAGGTTTCAGTACGTTTATTTCGCCTATAAAAAAGGAAATTTCTTAATGTTTTGTCTTTACACCAAATTCCCTTATATTAAAGCTGTAATTTTCTTAAGTTAAAAAACAAAAACAAAATGTGCTGACTTCAAATCTGAAATCCATTCAGTTTACATTTAATCATACCATAGTATAGGTAGACTTTTGAATGAATGGTTCCAGGCACATAGGTATCACTGTATCACTAAAAAATATTCAAATACATTAGTAGCAGTAGTAGTAGTAGTAGTTACCAGCTAGCGAGTGCAGCGAGCGAAGCAATGTTTACGTTCAGCTGAGAAATGAGCGGCCCGACACGACATGGTATGACCGTGAAGGTTTTAAGAGGCTAATAACTTTTATACTATGTGAGATAGAGAAGAGAGTCGTTCATCAGGTAGTAGATACATTCAGTAAATTTTGTACTTTTCAAGGGAATGTACCGAGGGCTTCAATTGACATGCTTCACTATGAAGTCGATTTAAAGCACTATGAAAGTGACACAAGCGAGGTACGAGTTGTTTTTCACTTCAGATGTGTGTGTGTGTGTGTGTGTGTGTGTGTGTGTGTGTGTGTGTGTGTGTGTGTGTGTTGTCATAAAACAGGTAAAGGTGTCAGTAGTGGTGATGGAAGAGAGACTGTTGATGAAGCTGAGAGGTAGAACATATTATTAAAAGTGATGGATTTAAGATGATGCTGTGTTGCCTCCTACCTGTGAAGGGAATATTTGTAGACTGGTTTAGAGCTAGGAGTGTGTGTGTGAGTGATGGGGTCTGAAAATTGGTGTGTGTGTGTGTGTGTGTGTGTGTGTGTGTGTGTGTGTCTTTGCGAGTGCGTGCGTGCGTCTTGGTTTATTTACTGGTGTGTGTTTTTATGTCTATGTTTTTGTGTGTCCTGTTTGTTTGTGTTTATGCGTATGTGTTTGTGCATTGTGTGTCTGTGTGTCTGTCAGTTTGTATCGGTCTATTTGTCTCTGTTTGTATTGGTCTGTTTGCGTCTGTTTGTGACTTACTGTGTGTGTGTGTGTGTGTGTGTGTGTGTGTAATTCACCGGGTCGGTCAGGATCACTTGATGGTCGTGATCGTCAGCTTTTACCCTCCCGGAAGGGAGCTGAGAGCTCATATTGTCCGATCTAGGGGCAAGGCTGTGACCTTCACACACGCACACACCCGTCCCCTTGCTCGAGGAGGACAGTAACCACCCACTTCGTCAGTGAAACTTTTCGCAACCTGAGCGAGGCACGAACTCCCGTACACCAGTTGGCAAGCGGGAACGTTACCACTGCACCAGCGAGCGGTGTGTGTGTGTGTGTGTGTGTGTGTGTGTATTTCCTTTATAGGCAAGGAGAAAGCATACTTGTAGTGGACAAACAAACACTGGAGGAGGTTCTGAGACACGTTATCGATAAGGTGTTCAGTGCAGGTAGGAGTAGAGCTGAGGAACTGTTGGGGTGAATCGGGAGGCAAAAGATTCCTGCAGATTTTGTTCAACATCAGATGAACACCACAAGATTATCTCTAGAGCAGGTGAACACTAGGATGCACAAAAATTACGGGTGAGAGACTAGAGGAGGAGAGTTTGAGCTGGACGTGTTAATCCGTACACCACCGTCTCCCCTTCTGACTTATCACTGGCACTCCATGATAAGCAGTTTTCTATGCTTTGTACGGACGCGAGACCTAGCGGCTTCGTTGCTAGAACTGCGTGATTATATATAGCCTATATATATAAAGAAAAAAAAAGTCTGGAGATGGACAGCACTACTATCCATTTCAGAGGCGGAGTTGCGCTGTTTTTCGCAAATATCTCTTAAGCGAATCGTTGGATCAGTATGATATTTCAACACAGTACTTTTGACATCCGGGCCTAATTTATGACCCTTAAACCATACTGCTACATATGTTACATTAGGAGTTTACTGAAGGATATTAAGCCTAATCCAGTCATCAAATCTAAGGTGTTATACAAAATCGGACGAGTGCGACTGTGTGGGGTAGCTCCTCCACTAACACCCTGAACAACCCTCTGACCATTCCTTCCCTACCCCCCAATATCGCGTTCACCCCCTCCCCTTTTCCCTCTTCACTCCCAGTCACACCATCCCTCTCCCATCTTTGCACTTCCGTTTTCTTTTTTCATTCTAATTGCATACATAATATTTGAAAATGACAGTATGTATATACTTATCATACATTAGTAATATTATTTAACACAGTTACCTACTGTTGTGTGTGGCCATGAAAACCAGAGTGGGTCAAACGATCATAAAATCATTGGCTAATTACGTTGTTATGGCCGTATCATTACCGATGTATCTACGGTTACCAAAAATATGAAGTCAGTTTTGGCATAGCTTCTATTACATGTACGTAATCATCCTGATGTACAGTACTTTCTACGCGAAATACGACTTGCATCCATTGCAAATAATCATATCAATACGTCTACAGCTACATAACATTCTTACATTATAATACAGTGCTGGGATAATGAGGGAGGGACACAAGAGTGATGAAGGAGGCGAGGAGCTCGGGGAGAATAGGAGGGATAACGAGGACGAGAAGGGGGAGAAGTAGGGGTAGTTAAGGAATAGTTTGGGAGGGTGTTGGGGGGGCAACACTTTCCTTCGAATGCGTCAACATGACTAGTCGACTTTGTTATTTTTCACGAGTAAACTCCTCACATAACATAAATAGCAATATGGTTTAAGGGTCATAAATTAGGCCCGGATGTCAAAAGTAGTGGGTTGAAATACCATACTGATCCAACGATTCGTTTAGGAGATATTTGCGATAAACAGCGCAACTCCGCCTCTGAAATGGATAGTAGTGAAAAGGTTATGTAAATTGATCTCTCTCTACCAATACACTTTGCCAGTTGCTGTGTTGGCTCCCTGGCTACAAATATAACTGCAAGGAAACGTAGAACCGTCTGTTATCAAGTATGGAACGTATAGTGAATGATAATAATAGTGTTTTGATGCTGTTATGGAAATATGATGTTAGAGGAGGTGGATTCACGGCATTATGAAGCAAACTGTAGATCTGTCATCATAACTGCTGATGTACTCTATTACAATAAATAATCAAGACGGTGAACATTGATTTACGAACTCCTGTGAAGCGACCATCAGAGACCAACAAATTATCCAGAATATTTTGCACTAGATTCAGAACTGTTCGACTAACTGTGGAGGGATAGTATTGGCCCCAACTGTACACCACGAAACATTACAGGCAGGACTATTCGATAAGATGTAGCGTGAATGGAAGGTACGGAAAGTGTCTGCCGTCCCCTGCAGTCCTTTTAGTGGTGACGGATAAACACAACAGGATATCTAGTCAAAGATGTCGCATATCAGATTTGGAGTAAATCGGGTGAAAATTTACAATTTTATGCCCATTTAAAATTTTAGGCCCGACCCACCTGACATTGACCCCCCTACCGCTAACTGGGGAGTAAGCCCCCTAGTGTAATAAGGCATGTTATAGGATGCAGATTTGAAAGTTGCACTTTTAGGTTTTGGTTTCACGTCGATATGACGTTGTTTTGGGCCTACAATCTGAGCCTTGGCCCAACTTGGACCAAAATTTAATCAGGTGATCAGGTCACGTTCCACCATCCTTGTAATTCTAGTCAAGATCGCACCAATAATTTTCGCGTAAAGTTGATTACAGACAGACTGACAAACAAGCAAAGAAACAGACAGACAAACCGAGAGAAAACAAAACCCGTTCCCGAGCCCCTCCGGGGCGGGGAGGGGTAGTGAAACGCCGAGAACACGAGCTGTTGACGCAAAACATAGTTCGGTATGCCTAAGCCTTGGCCTAAGCCAAGCAAGCCATGACAAGGTTCATTGTGGGTTGAAAGGTGACTAAAGATATACTAAGTCGACCCCATATGACCGTGACCTTTGATCCCTTGACCTGTCTGACCTAATCAGTTCATCGTCCCTTTATATTTTATCACGGACAAAAGTTTGGTCGAAATCCGTAGAGGGGTTCGGGAGATATCGCCCTCACACCCATATGACCTTGACTTTTGACCCCTTCACCTTGCTGATATAATTAGTTCATCGTCCCTTCATACAGTATCACAGACGAAAGTTTGGTCGAAATCCGTCGAGAAGTTCAGGAGATATCGCGTCCACAATGGTACTCTAAGTAGACCCCATATGACCGTCACCTTCGATCTCTTGACCTAATTGACCTAATTAGTTCATCATCTCCTCATACGGCATCACGGACAAAAGTTTGGTGGAAATCCGTTGATTGGTTCAGTAGAAATCACGCCCAGGAAAGTGTTACGGAAGCACGTAACCATGCACGCTTGCACACACGGTCAGTCAAATAACTTAGTGCCTCCTCCACCATAGATGGGAGGAGGCATGAAGATCGCTATTGCGTACGATACATTTCCTCTGCAGTTATTTTCGTGCTCAAATAACGTGTTGACAGTGTTTCACTTTAGTTTGACCTAAGAAGCAAGTTGGTTGCATTTCCTTTATTCCCAATTCGATAGAAAACGGTCAGGCAGCCGTCAGAGCGTCAAATGACGTCATAACATCACGTCATAACAGCAGCTCTGCCAAACGATTCACTTGAGTTCAGGAGAGACTTTAACGACAGGAGGGGTTGTATGTAGCCTTCAAAGCCTTTCACAGCCAGACGTCTCCCTTAAACTGAAAGAAAATCGCCTGCAAGTAGGAAGAATAATACAGAAAATTACTTGACAAAACAGTAAGCCAGAGAGTTTCAGTGTTTCGTAAGACTAACTCACAGCAAACCAGTCAGATTCGGTGGTTCATTTGCACGACCCATAACAATCTAGCGAGATTCGATGTTTCAAGTGACGGAGTGTGACAACAAACCAGAGAGATTCGGTGCTTCACGTGAACCACCCCAACATTCCTATCCAGTATCAGTTTGAGATGAATGTTTGACGTGTTAAGTGTCTCCGCTCGGATCCAAGTGTATTGCCATTTATTCACTATGGGGTTACTGAAATTGTGTGTGAAAAGAAAGGGAACTTATTTACGAAAGCAAGAGTAATGTGAAACAGAACTAGCAAGTACTATGCTAGTCTAGGGATGGGAGGCGACGTTGTAACTGAAGCAAAGTGAAAGTGGCAACAGTTTATTTGACCACAGCAACACGAGAGCGAAAGTTAAAGATTATGGAAATGAAATGTTTCTCAGGTACGTTATTATACCGAGGCTACTGATGCGGCGTCCAGAAGTACCGTTTGTGGAGCAAGAAGTAGCAGTGTAGTGTATCCCTGTTATGTGTAACATTATTACGTGGTTTTCTGGTAAGAAGTTCACAGTGATTTACGCAAAATCTTTATCTTCCAGTAAGAAGAGGAAATTTTAGTTCGTTTTTGCCAACACCAAACGTTCAGTACAGCTACAGGGCGCAGCAGTTCCTTAGCTAAATAGCAAATGAAGGCAATGTATAACTTCTCCACAAAAAGAGACGAAAAGCACAAAAATAGAGGCTCCGACATTGAACAAAGCATCCGGCAGTAACAAACGTGTTATCGTACTGAAAACTCTTATATTTCAGTGTTACTAAGAAACCTGGAATGTAATAATAGTGGAAAGTGTTAATATCTTTTGGAGACCACCCCTTGCTTACAAAAACGACTGAGTATTCATTTATCGACGCTGAGAAGACTACGCAGTAAATAATCGCCGAATCAGTTGATTGTACATCATTAGAAGCCTCAATATTATGACCTGCAAGATAATTTCGCTTGCTGCGTTGAGTCAGTGCCTTTCATCCCACTTCTCCAAACATCGCTAACATGGACATTCATTCAGGGTATATCGTAAGTGGCAAAAGTTATGTTACGAATGACAGAAGAGAAAGAAATGGGAATAATGAAGTGTGCCAAAAGGTAATCGAAAGCCAGATCAGTTAAGTGTGAAGCATACAAGACGATAACATAGTAGAAAGTATATAAGACATTTTGAAAAGAAATAATTTGTAAGTCGCTCAAACTGTAATGAAACGAATGACTCCAAACACGGGAATTAATGTGAGAAAAGAACAAAAGAAAAAATAATTGGTAAAATCGGAACAAAAGAACGAAACGAAAGTATGACTTAAAGGTCAAGAAAAAAGGTTGTCAGTCTTAAGAAAGGCTTCTTGGTTTGGCAAGGCATCAACAGCAACGGCATCATCGAAGAAGCAGCAACTCTACAGCAAAACAAGGTAGGCATCAGTGCGATTATTTCACCTGTAATAAAAGGAAATTTCTTAATGTTTTACCTCTACACCAAATTCCATTAGGAGATAAAAGGCGTCATTTTCCTGAGTTAAAAAAAAAAAAAGTGTGCTGACTTCGAACCTGAAATCCATTCATTTTACATAATAATCATACCGTAGTATAGATAGACTTATGAACGAGTGATTCCAGGCACATAGGTATCACTAAAAAATTCAATACATTAGTAGTAGTAGTAGTAGTTACCAGCGAGCGAGTGCAGCGAGCGATGCTGTGTTTACGTTCAGCTCAGAAATGAACGGCCTGACACAACCCGGCCTGACCGCGATGGTTTTCAGAGGCTAATGAGTTTTCTTCTGTGTGAGATAGAGAAGAGATTCTTTGAGCAGGCAGTAGATACATTCAATAAATTTTTTTAACTATATGTTTACTCATGAGACCAAAGAAACCCCTTGGAATCCCGGCTTTCCAAGGGAATGTACCGAGGCCTTCAGCTGACATGTTCCACTATGAAATCTGTTTAAAGCACTGTGAAAGAGAGACATACGTGGAATGAGTTGTTTTTCATTTTCATATACTGATTGTGTGTGTGTGTGTGTGTGTGTGTGTGTGTGTGTGTGAGAGAGAGAGAGAGAGAGAGAGAGAGAGAGAGAGAGAGAGAGTATTTAGCTCAGTTATTCTTCTGTTACTGTTCAACTACCTCACCAGAAATGTTGAAAGCTTACACCAAGATGAAATTATGATGATAGACGTATGTACAAACGTTCGCTCGCTCGCCAGCGCTCGCAAAACTCATTTTGCTGGTAGTAGTAGTAGTAGTACAGTATTCTCAATATTATTATTAAACCTTACTCAGGGCTCCTGGGCATTGACTTACTTGCATTAATATGAAATCGTCAGAATGTTTACAGTGCCCTCGACAAAACTCTGGCATAAACATCTTTTTAAATTTAATATACGAGAGTGCAGCAAATGACAGAGAACAGGTGAAGGGGAGTTGGTTGGAGGTAAAATTAAGAGAAAATTTAATAGAATATCCACCTTTACTCTCACCTTTTTTGCTCATTTTGGTAAACATGCCAGAATGATGCAGAATTAACCCTTGATGTAGAAGGGGTAATATGAAGAAGGATAAACAGATAAATTAGGAAAGATTCTTCGGTGTGTCTGGGGCTTAGTGCCATTTTTCATCTTGCTTTGAAATTGCTTTGTTAAGAGCTTTTGTAGCAGTTGCGTGGGTTCAGATGCATTCAGTAAATAATACCAAAAATAAAGAATAAAGACATGAGTAAACTGAGGGGCTAACTAAACAGTAATTTTATCTCTTCATAGATTAATATTTTCAGAGCAAATATGTATCGTCCTCGTGTGCCCATAAATAGTAGTATTTGCCACAGCCTTGCATGTTTTTTTATAAATTTATTGATACATACTAGACGAACGCGTACTATTAAGAGAAGCCACATATTACATTAAGCTGCTAACATCCCTAAGAATAAGACTACGATAATTAAAAGGTACAGTGAATTATCCTCTACAAAAGCTTGAACGAAATCTTATCCTGTTCACACTCATGGTAGGAACGATGTTAAGATTCCACTCCAGGATAAGCCAGACGATTTTATTCAGCTGAGAGTATGAGGAGCCTGACTGTTCTTAGTACTTATTGTCTATCTATCTATTGCCAGACGCCATAATTCCGTAAGGGGTGGCCATTTGACTTTGAGTTATTTGTTTTACGGGGAGGGCCACTAACCCTCCACCAACCCTCTTGTTGACACGTAGGGAGCACGTATGGTTTGGTTATATGGTTACCACCCAGCGTTGTAAATGGTTTCTTGGCTTACAGGAAACCATTTGGCTTGTCACTCAATGTAAAGCCATATGTAAAGGAAAGAAAAGCAATAAGAAGTGACAGGAAAGATGGGAGAAATGGGAAGAGAGGAGGGCAGGCACAGAAAAAGAATGATAAAGGCTAAGGAAGAAGTAGGCAGCTCTACGTCAAGTGAGTGGATGATGGTCGCCACCACCTACCACTAAGTACTTATTATACGTGGCAGGATTACTGGGTCTTTTATCATATGCGTTCCTGGGTCTATCTACAGCCTATTCTAAATCTGTTAAGAGACAGCGCAGCAAGAAGGCTATTTTTTTCGAGTGAATATATCGTCATTCGCCAAATAAGAATGATAAATTTCATGCTTCTTACCTGTAATAAACTTTGTCCTACAGGGTCAGTGTGTGTGTGTGGGTGTTGTGGGTGTGGGTGGGTGGGTGTGGGTGTGAGTGGGTGGGAGGGTGGGTGTGTGCGTGCGTGCCCAGCTTCTCCATTGTCTAAGCAGAAATCTCGCGTTGTTTATATATAGTTGCTTACATTCTCAACAAAAAGGTTCTTGAGAGACGGTGGATGTGTCAAAGGTCATCACCGCAACCCTGACCTTCACCGCGTGTTGTCCTGCATGATAATGAAGCGGTCTCTAGCTTAAATCTTAAAGTTCTCTCTCCTTCTTCTTAGTAAAGCTCTTTGACAAAGCTTATTTCTCCTTTTGTCATTCTGTACCCACGAAGGCGCCTATTGTGGATTTAGATTTAATAGTGACTCTTGTTTGGTATTTTAAGGGAAAGGTAAGACTTAGAAGTAACTGATTGCTTTAAGATCTTAGCGTAGTCGATAAGTTTTGATATGCACAATGTTCAGTTGATTGAAAGGATTTGTTTTAATTCCATCTTTGCTACAGATAGATTTTATTCAGCTTAGAGAGAGAGAGAGAGAGAGAGAGAGAGAGAGAGAGAGAGAGAGAGAGAGAGAGAGAGTTTTCTTTACGAGGAGTGTTTTCAGTTCTCACAAAACTAACTCTTTTTAAACTAGAATGATCATAAAACATGGATGTACAATTCTCAAGGATCATCATTTCCTCATCAGTAAGTGTAAAAAATCAATCTTCTCGATTATCTCTCTAACTGTAACATGCAAACTTTTAACTAGAGAGTCCTGTCATAGCGTAAAGGATAAAATATTTGTCAGTTAACGCTTCAACCAAGAACTGAGAACTCGGTATGTTATTCCAGCTTACTGTACATGTGATTATTATATTTAAGAAAGAAAAATTCAACTCCGCCAAAGTTTCCAGATCATATACAGTAGTAGTAAGTTATGTCTATGTATTGTATCTATCTGTATGTAGCCAGACGTCATAATCTCTTAAGGGGTGGCCGTTTGACTTGAGTTAGTTGTTTCACGGGGAGAGGCACTAACCCTCCGCCAACCCACTTGAAGACACGTTGGGAAAGCGTATGAGTTGGTTATATAGTTACAACCCAGCTTTGTAAATGGGTTCCTTGCTTACAAGAAACCATTAGGCTTGTCACTCAATGTAAGGCCGCTAGAAAAGGAAAGAAGAGTAATAAAAAGTGAAAGGAAAGATGGGGGAAATAGGAAGAGAGGAGGGCAAACACAGAAAGAGAATAATAAAAGTGAAGGAAGAAGTTGGTAGCACTACATCAAGTGGGTGGATGATGGTCGCCACCACCTACAAAGTTCACACTTACTCAATTCTCTACGACGAACCACATTGCAGTATTTAATAATAGTTTCAAACCCCTTCAACCTCGGGACATCTCTCCTTAGCTGACTAAAATCGTCTGGCATGAACTGAAATGCTTAGAAATGGTATAATAATTGGTCAATATTTCTAACCGAGCGAACACGTGAACATTTCTAGTAATATGAACAAAATCGTCTGGCTTGAACTGGAATTAAATAAGACGGTGAAGGACTAGGGGGCTTAAAGAGTGGCAAAAATAGCGTAGTAATTTAGAGAGAAATTCAATTGTAAGTTGCCAACAAGGAGAATAAATCGTAAAAAACAAGTTGCATCGTAAATCCATGGTGGAGGCTGTCGATCAGGACTTGTTTACAATCCACACAGCCGGCCCTTTAAACATGGCTATTCTGATGACGTCACTCTAGCCTGCCCCTCTCTGCTTTTATGCATCAAATATATTACCCCAGCACCTGCCCATTACTCTGTCAAGGTGGTTAACTTATCACAAGAGCTTGCTACGCTTGCCACAAATGGGGTACATAAAGAAGCCTAGCAACTGTAAAACCATTAGCTGATGGCTTGCTGCTTTCAACGGGCTGACGTGTTAGGCTTGCTCTTATTCTTAGATGATGGTGCCCAGAATTCACTCGTTCATTGTAGTGCTACGTTCGGATGGCTTTACACTGAGGGAAATCCAGCTACACTCAGTTTTTTTTTTAAATCGAGGCGAAGATGCACTTGACATGTTGGTGATGATTCGCTGAATGCAACATTACTTCATAATCTCTCTACTTGTTAGCATTATTGATTGACAACATATATCTGAGGGGGAAATTTAAGTTTGTCAATGTTATTCAGACATGTTGCATTTAGCCAGTCATCACAAACCTGTCATGTGCATCTTCGCCTCTGTAAAAAAAATAAATAAATAAATGAGTATATGTAGCCTAGGAAGTAATTTATTGCGCTGAGTGGTAATCATATAAATAAATATACGCCAGGTGGTTTGGTGGGTTTAGATGCTCAGACTGGACGTGTCTTAGAAGGGTTTACATTCTTAAGGTGGTTGGGGGTTTATTGTTCACCGTATGCTACTCAAGGGATAGTGTATGGTCATTCTCACTTTAAATGTATATACTAAATTGCCTAGACGTTGGTTTTCTTCCAGTGTACCATTTTTGCTTTTTTTTTTTATCCAGGAGAGTCTAGATTAGGTTAAGTTTATTTTCTTGGGAACAGGTTACGTATGTGTTCTAGTATTAGGTTAGGTTTGTTAGTTAATTGTTAGACTAGGTTGGGTTAGAAAGTTAGTTATTTGAGAGGAGCGTGTGGAGGTACATGGAGAGACAGGCTGGCAAATAAGGAAGTGAAGGAGCGTTCTGGTGTGGATGTGGATGTGATAGAAACCGTAAGGAGAAATACACTGTGGTGGTTCGGCCATGTGGAGAGCGAGAAACTAACTAGGAGAGTGTGTGTGGGTGAGATCGAGGGGGGAGAGGGAGGGGGAGGCCAAGGATGAGATGGAGGAATGGAGTGGAGAGATATATGAGAGAGGGAGGGGAGGGGTGAGCTGGGAGCAGGACAGTGAAATGGCGGACAGGACAGGACGACATGGAGGCGATTTGTTTGTGGCCACCCCTGACGGGATTAAGACGTCTGACTATAGATATATAGATAGATGATGTAAAAGGATATAGTGTAAAAAGAAATCTACCCTAGAGGATGGTTGGCATATGTTTTGGAGGCTTTCTAGTTCCAAAAGGAGTTACCACATAAAGAGTCATTATTCCTACATAAAAACAACTGCGTTACTTTGTTTTCATACGATCCTGGACTTCTCTTGCACCTTCATAAATAAATAAATAAAATAGAGATATAAACGATCTTTCCATATTATTTTTGCCACCATTCGACAGTTTTAAGTGGCATGGGAAGGACCATTCTTAGTGAAAAAGGTATATCGTTAAGGAAAAGGTGAAAAAAGCCTCAGAAACCCAGGAAAATATGGCCCAAAGAGAATATAGTTTGTATTTACCTCACCATAATTGCACCTCGTCACCCAGCAGTAGAATTTTGGGTTGTTATTTTAGGAGAAGATTGAGGCTTAGAAAAAAATGTCTCTGTGCTGTAATGACCCTCGTGCTGTCGATAACTTTTAACCCTTTGAGCCCTGGGATGACAAAAATAAATTAAACATATCACCTGACGTTTTTTCTCAGGTAAGGGTAGACTTATCAAACTTGAGCCGAGTAAATGCACAATAGAACCATTCAGTTCGACAAGCCAATCTTAGGTTAAAGAAAATCACATGGAAGCAGCCAGAGTCAACTAGAGCGTCGTACGGATCCAAAAGGTTGATCCTGAACCACCACTTCCTTCAGTTGTATCGTACCACCTACCACACTTTCTTCCCTCAGTACAGGTAGCTTGGACTGCACTGGCTATTACACGAGTACTTGGTGTCCGGTTCCTTGGCTGGAATTAATAGCTGCGTCTTTGTGAACCCTCTTATTACCTGCTTTATAACGAGTAGCACAAACGATGGGCATTAATTGAATGAGAGCCATCTAGAGATATTTGAGTAAGATATCATCCCGCCTAAACACGCCCCCTCGTAAATGCTACTGTCATCCGCGAAGAACACACAAACTGTGCTAATTTATTGCCTTAATGTCGTGGTCATTTTGGGAAGCTGCTGGCAAACAGAGGATACGAGACTTTGATGCCTCAGTGTAAGAGAGAAAAGATGTTAAGTTTTGCGTTCCTAGGTCGCGTCCACACCAAATGCTTGTAGGCGCTGGTGTGTGTGTGTGCGGGAGGGAGTTTTGATCACGGTAACCCATGCAAGTAGTCTCACTGAACGGGGGTGGGTATAGGCGGGGTCTTCTATGGGTTACAGTGATGCAGAACTCCCAACCGCCACAGCAAGCATTCGATATGGACGCGACCTTACTCCAGTCCTTACTACTTAAGGGAGGTGGTAGTGTATTGGTTAGTGGGACGAGCTTGCGACTATGAGAGTGAGTTCGTTTCTCGGAATGATTAGACTCTTGGGCAAAGTCTGTCTTCCCCTTCTTCCTGTTCACACAGCACTACAACTCATAATCTGGATGTAAACCGACTACTGAGGGTCATGTTCTAGAAGATTGGGACTCGGCAGGAATTGATTGTCTACTTAAATCTCGTATAAACAGTTGGCATTAATCTACTCGTAAGCTTACTTTTTTTTTTCCTTACCACTTAACTAAACAACCTCCATCACTTCATACCCATAAACTTTCACCACCTTACTTGCCATGCGAAGTGATCACTATTTCTCGCTGATCAATGTGGTGAGAATAGAGACGGTGGAAGCTAAGCATAAACGTATCCTGCGAGAACTACCAACACAGTGCCCAGTGAAATGGTCATATATCCATTAACTCATCTCTCAAGCCTTCGTAATCCTTGGCTCTGCCTCATAGTCCAAATGTTCCACAAGAAAAGATCTATCTATTGCCAGACGCCTTAATCCCGTAAGGGGTGGCCACAAACAAAATCGCCTCCATTCTGCATAATACCTTTGGGAGGGAAGCAGCTCCTTCGGTTGCCAAGTTGAAATGGGGCTCAGTCATTACCTAGTGCATCTCCATACAATTACCTGTTTCACAGATCCATTGTAATCATTCAACAGTTCTCTTGTTTCCCTGACTTTCTTTATTCACCTATTTGCTTGTCATATTAGACCTAATCGACCTTTCTCTTCCTTCCACGCTTCCTATTCCCTTACATACTGTATACATTTTTTTTTTTCACCTTTTACATCCGTTCTTGTTTAAGTGCTGGTATGTTTTCGTTTATTCATTAATCAGCAAGCTTCCATACTTCAACATCTTTTACTCAATCTTTCATTTCGTAACTGATATAACCTTCACAACCCATGTAATTATCTTAACCCCATTTCCTTTTTCCTCACCTGTGATTTTTTTTATTTTTTTATTTATGCCGTTCCAGATTCTTACATCGATGCGTTATGTTGGCACTAACACACCTATGCAGTCCTTTTGCAGCCTCTGTGCTTAGGTGTATCTATTGTGTATCAAGGCATTCATAGCGCCTTCCACGATCCTCCCGTGCACCACTCTATTCCTTACTGTTTACACATTTCCCTTTCCTTTCTACGTACTCAAGCTTTTCCACAACATCGTCTTCCACTTTTCCCCGACATATTACGGTATAAAATTTAATGACTGGATGTTTACAATTCACACGTTTTATTGGTACTAGCAGACTCCTTTTAATTTCGAGTAAACTGTATGAAATTGGATGGAATATTATGTAAGATTATCCCGATCATGCGAAGGACAGCGGTGACAGTATAGACACTCGCATATGACGCACTCTTAGCTGTGTAAAATCCTATGCCGTGAGCTGGAAAGAGTACCAGAGTTGCCCTGATCATGAGAAGGTTCAAAGTAATCTCAGTGTACAGCTGCGGCCAATCGATCCCATCTTTACCTAACAATAATGAAACCCTTGCAAAATATTCTGAAAAGTTGGGTGTGTTCCGGAGATCGCAGCACTGATTTCCCAAAGCCATCGCTCACTGCCTCGTTATTCATCGTAAGGAAGTGGGTCAATATTTGTGTCCTCAGTTGTACTTCAGTTCAGTGGCGTCCAGCGCACTTTATTCTTTCTAACGACATACTCGTACTGTACAGCTGTGTTTAACTTAGCATAGACATTCCCTTAACCTCTTTGATCTTGGGTAAGTTGTTTTTCATCTCGTACTTTGTCCCCAGATGATTTTATAAGCTTTGCAAGGACCTGTAGTAGTGAAAAAAGTGTATGAAGGCTACAGCTATTCCCCTCTGGTCAAAAAATATCTCCAGAGTTGAACAGAATATCGTTTAGTTGCAAGAATAAACTGCAGGAGGGCTTAATGAAGGAGCGTACGTGGGGTAATTACAGCAGCTGCATTGTGAGATATTACATCCTCTGATAGCATGAGATTTTTTTTTTTTTAACTACCGGTACTTGACTATGATGAAGTCTTTTAATTCCTTTAGCAAGTACATCCTTTGAGTAATTTATTTTTAATTTTTATTTCGTATTGCGACTAAGCTATTTTTTTTTTATCTTTCGAAAGGAACACGAATTGTGAAAGACATTATCTCAATCACTTCACTGCGAAAGGTCTTCCATTAGCTGAATATCATGTCCTGGTGATATTGAAAATAAAATATAAAATAGGTGATTTTCAGAAGTTTCAGTTTATTTTTTGACAACCACAGTAGTAGTAGTTGTAGTAGTAGTAGTAGTTGTAGTAGTAGTATCTTAAACTGAGTAAAATCGTCTGGAGATGGCAAGATTAAAGTGACATCAGGTTTGGAAGATTTACCTGTTCGGTCCAGTGTGTCTGTCTTAAATTCTTACCGACTCCAGACGATTTTTCTTCAACTGAGATTTGTTTTAATGGTGAGCTTACATACACGTATAACCTTCATTCATCCCATTACAGCAAGATAGCAAAAAATAGTGACAGCAAGAAATGGTGGAAAAAAAAAAATATAAGGAATTCAAGAGCTTAATATGATAAACTGAGGCTTAAGTGAGCATAGCAAATTCTGAACTACCCAACCATTTTACTCTATCACAACCTGTTACTTGTTTGGGCTGGGCTGTGGGTGGCCGAGGCTTATCAAAATGTAAGGAAGGAACAATATATTACTCCCTGCACTTTGTTTGGCCCTCCTCGGCTTTTATATTGAGGGTTTATAGAGCTGATTTGCATGTGGGACTCGCCTCACTAGCTTAGTTTCTCCTCTCCCCAAACTTCAGCTCACAGCAGGTAAAATCCAGACGTTACAGATGCCTAATTAATGAGTCGAAACACCTGTACTCTAAGTATCTTTTGTAGTGTTTTTATATCATGTTTATCATCTGTAAAATAATAATAATAATAATAATAATAATATAATAATAATAATAATAAACAAAATTTCAAAATAATCTATACTAACTGGGAGTAGAAAATGTCCTGCAATATTAAGAAAAATATAGAATTAATACCAATTGGCTGATCATTAACCCTTCCACTCTGATGACGTATTCTTCCACCTTATTCTTGCTACATGCAGGGGATTTTTTTTACATTTAGAACAGACCTCTAGTAGTGAGGGGATTAATTAAGGTATATCTAATCCCCCTATCCTTGAAATCCAGCCTGACCTGATTTAAATCGTCTGGAGAGAGTAGGATTGAAATATAAAATGCCAGGGTATTGATCATGGCCCACAGTCTAATTTGTAAGTCTTAATAACCCCTCTAAATTTTGACCCGCAGTCTTCGGTGTTAAATCCATGTCCCTAAATATATTCTTGGGTGAAAAAACGGGAAAACAAACTTTGTCCGAACAGTCTGACCGGCCCAGAAACCTAACTCGTGTTCTACCAGTTGCGATCTGCACGTCTGACCAATGCACCGTCTGGTCCCCTCGCACATTTCTCTCTCGTATTCACTTTATTTGGCACCTTCGCGTGGTGGCACCGGTATAACTCAGCGAAACACACACACACACACACACACACACACACACACACACACACACACACACACACACAAACGTCCCTCAATTACTTCCTTATCCCTTGGTAGGAGGATAGCAGACTTCAAGAGCATTGTAAAAGACTACTACTACTACTACTACTACTACTACTACTACTACTACTACTACTACTACCACTACTACCACTACTACTACTACCACTACTACTACTACTACTACCACTACTACTACTACTACTACTACTACTACTACTACTACTACTACTACTACTACTACTACTACTACTACTACCACCACACACACACACACACACACACACACACACACACACACACACACACACACACACTCTCTCTCTCTCTCTCTCTCTCTATCTATCTCCACTAAATGAACCACAACTAGATGGCAAATTAGGGATAGAACTTTCAGCACTCAGGTGAGGACGTAGAATTGTCTGAGTGGGACTTGAAAAACAGAAACCGTGCAATATTTACCATCCCTAGAATTTTCTCCCCAGATCAGGTAAGACAAGAAAAAAGGAAAAAAAGTAGGAAAGTGAGAAAATCCGCATTCTCAAATTGGTCCTGTGATAATAGGAAATGAACTTGCAACCTTTCAGTCCTCATTTCGTTCCGTAACCCAGCCGGCCACTATTTTCCTCATGCACGACCTGGCTCCTGACCTTGTTATTATACTGAGGGGCCAACATGCCTAATTACAACCACTGAAGGTCACTGGTAAACAATCGTGTTCTATTAACGTCTTCATTACCGTGGCGCCTTTTCTGGTATTTTGCTCCGTAACGCCACAAGGACCTAATTAGGGAGAAGCCTTTCATAGTGGTGTTAGAGGCAGCTTCCTCTAACCCCAAAAGAACTGTGATAATTGCTGTTCTATCACCATTGTTATCTTCATCTATCTTACCACCGAGTTTTTCCAGCTTCCAATAAATCTCGTGATGAAGGGACTGAAAGTTAGAAATACTCGTGCAATCGCTGTTTCTTTTATATCTCTACCATATTATCATCGCCTTCAACATTACCATCACCATCATCATCATTACCATCGTCACCTTCCTTACACTCAGTTTTATAGCAATTATCATCACCCCTCATCACTACCATTATCATCATCATATATACTGTTAGGGCATGTGTGTGTGTGTGTGTGTGTGTGTGTGTGTGAAGTTATATGATTTCATTTTGCCAACCAGAGTGAAAATTGTGTGTGCCGCCTTACTTAGAAAACCAGTTAGTCTTCATGTCCAGTTACTCTTCATGTTCATTTATTATTGCGACGATAAATAATGCTAAATGTTACTGAACACTTACTTGTGCCTTCAACGGAGTCTGTCATCCAGGCCTAACTTAGTGTTCATCTTAAGGGCCAGTTTCTTTAGTCAGTCAGGCTCGTGCACAAAGTTGGTTTTCTCATGTCTTCTACCCAACAGTATATATGGGGACTTGGACGTAAAATCCACTGCTCCCGGTCTTATTCTAGGGTAAGAGAAGTATTTGGATAGAACTGAATGTTTACCTTCATGCCATTAAACTTAGTCATATAAGCCGGTATACCGGTATATTTTATACACGCGGGCGCGTGGAATACTTTGTTTCCATTTCTTCTCTGTGGGTACCAGCAAATGTATGAATCACATACAGTTAATTGAGACGTGGCTTCCTGTCCTAATTGGCCCAGGTTCGACTCCCGGATGGGGCAGGGAATAGTTTAAGGAATTGAATTTCATGAAATGAAGTCAGTGAATGTACAATGAGGTTGGATGAGGAGGAAATGGAAAATGTGAGTGCATTTAAGTATTTGGGTAGTGCGATGAGTAAGGATGGAAGTTTAGAGGGTGAAGTGCTTGAAAGGATGCAGCAGGGAAGAAAGGTTGCCGGTTCCTTGAAAGCATTGATAAGAAACAGGGCAGTGAGCATGGGAGTGAAAAAGCTATACTACATGACAGTATTGTGATACCAACTCTAACGTATGGAAGTGAAGCTTGGACCTTGTTGGAGGAACAGAAGTCAAGAGTGAGAGCAGTGGAAATGAGTTATTTGAGAGGAGCATGTGGAGTCACATGGAGAGACAGACTGACGAATAAGGAAGTGAAGAAGCGTTGTGGTGTGGATGTGGATGTGGATGTGATAGGAAGCGTCAGGTGAGGTGGTTTGGACATGTGGAGAGGATGGAGAGCGAGAGACTGACGAGGAGAGTGTATGTGAGTGAGGTGGAGGGGGGAAGAGGGAGGGGGAGACTAAGGATGAGATGGAGGGATGGAGTGGAGAGGTACCGGTATGAGAGGTGGGGGGGGAGGGTGAGCTGGGAACAGGGCGATGAAATGGCAAGGGGCAGGGCGACATGGAGGCTATTTGTTTGTGGCCACCCCTTACGGGATTAAGGCGTCTGGCAATAGATAGATAGATAGAAATCAGACTTTACTGATTTACCAAAAGACTCGCCGACATGTAAATATCTATCTATCTATCTATATACCTAGGCTGCTTCCCCCAAGGAAAGGGAGGTAGCCGAGACAGGACGACTCGCTCTCCATTTACTCATCCATTCAAACACATTCATTCGCATCTTAGCCCCAAAGGGGAGAACGGACAGATCCTCACCGCATCACACCGCACAAGGGTCAACTGTGCAATGCAAGCAGTGACATCCACAGCAGGGCCCGACAGCAGAACTGGTTTACCCCTGCCACATCATAACAGACCCATCCCCTTACCCGCACCTGACCTGACTAGCTGATCAGACCAAATGCGGGAGAATATCCCCTCAGGGCTGCGTCATCACTTATTCATTCACAATTTCTCTCCATTTATTTCTGTCACGCACAGCCACTCTTCCTTGCTCAACAGACATCCCTCTCGCATCCAGCGCTCTCTTCACACTGTCCATCCATCCTATTCGTGGTCTTCCTCTCAGTCTTACACCTCTCACATCAGATCTAGTTATCTTTTTCACCAATCGCTCATTATCCATTCTCTCCATATGCCCAAACCATTGCAACACCCTCTGCTCAACTCTACCAGCCATCTCCCGAACAACTCCAGTTCTCCTTCGCACTTCATCATTTCGCACTCGATCCATACGCGTCACTCCACACATACTCCTCAGACATCTCATCTCCATTACATTCAAACTTTTCCTCTCTGCTACACCCATATTCCATGTTTCAGCCCCATATAATGCAGTCGGTACCACAACCCCCTCATACAGCCTTCTCTTTACATCCATTCTAAGCGAACGACATTTAAACACTTTTTTCATTCCTCCCAGCACCTTTCCTACTTCATTTATTCTAAACTTCACTTCTGCATCTATTCTTCCATCCACAGCAACATGTGACCCTAGATATTTAAAACAATCTACCTCCTCAAGCAACTCACCATTCAAAACTATATTCATCCCCCTACCATCTATCAACCTCGTACACTTCATCACTTTACTCTTATTCTCATTTACTTTCAATTTCCTCCTTTCACACACCCTTCCAAACTCCTCTACCAACTGTCTCAATCTCTCCTCTGAATCAGTCACCAGTGCAGTATCATCTGCAAACAGCAGCTGCTTCAGATTCCACTCTCCTCCATCAACATTTACCAGACTCAGACCACCTAAAACTCTTGCATTCACCTCCCTTACAACACCATCCATGTAAATATTAAACAACCAAGGCGACATCACACATCCCTGTCGCAGCCCCACTCTCACGGGAAACCCCCGCTTATACCAGTACATCAGTCCTGAATGAGACAGCCCTTAGCATGTATTCAGTATGGACTGTGGGTGTTCGCGTCGAAGTGGTGACATGTGGAGGTGTGTAGGAGGACTACTTGGCCTTGGGATTGGCCCTGAAGCATTTGCCCAGAGTAGGACACAGTAAATATATATGTATATGTATATTTATATTGACAGATATAGAATTATAGATAGAGATAGATATAGATAGATAGATTTAAAGTTAGATACATAGATATAGATTAATAATTAAAATAAGAGCAAGGCGTTGCTCTCAAGCGTGTAGAGCCTGACAGTCATTTAGGCAGGCGTGATGGAGTGCGACACGATAAGGCAGCGAAAAATTAATTAAGAAATTACTTAGCGGTGCCTAGAAAGTCGTGTGGGGCCAGGTACCGCTCGACCTGAAAGTCATCACCTAATGCGTTTACCAAAAGAGTCGACTACCTTAACGTTTTTCACTCGACCATGACACAAGTAGTCCAAGTGAGAGATAAGTGTAATAATTTGTAGTGGGAGTGGTAGCATGAGAGGGCTTGTAAGTGTTTTGTAAGTGCCAAGGTGGTGATGGTGTTGATAGTGATGGCTGGTGTGATGTACAGTAGATGAAAGATTGTTGGTAGTGGTGATGGCTTGATGGTCTGCTAGGCTGTAAGTGATTTTAGGGATATAATGATGGAGGTGGCAGCAGGTAAGGGCTCGAATGTATACTGTGAGTGGTGGTGGTGGTGGTAGTAGTGGTGGTGGTAGTGGTGGTGGTGGTGGTGGTGTAATTGATGGTGCTTGAGGATGGTCTGATGTGTTTTGTAAATGGACTTGGAGGTAAGAGGTAGTGGTGTAAGTCGGAGTGTGGTGGTGATGATAGTTGTGGTTGGTGTGGTGAGGTGTGGTGTGGTGTTAGTATTTGTGTTGGTAGGATGGTGTAGTAGGTTATAAATAAAGTAAATAAATAAAGGGATAAGAGCGTGGTGGGAGGGGTACTTAAGGGCTTGTAAATATAAGTGACGAGATGGTGTTAGTGTGTATTGCATGTGTGGTATTGGTGTTGGCGGTGGTGGTAATAGGAGAGTTTATTGTGCTGTAGGTGATTTTATGGATGTGTTTGTTTTAAGTGGTATGCAGATAGTGTTTTTTTTTTTTTTTTTTTTTTTTGAGGCGTGGAGTATATAAAGTGACAGGATGCTGGTGGTAGTGGCAGTGGAAGGAATTTTTAATATAAGTGGTTCGAGGGATAATTGGGAACTGTAAGATGTAAGTGGCTCTAGAAGATAGGCAAGTGTGTTCCAAGTGGCATGGGAAAAGTGTAAGTGAAAGGGTTGGTGTCTTTTCAGAGCCAAGATGCTGAGAGGGATGGTAGGTAGATGGGTTGATATGTTAAGTAATTTCAGGAGTAAGATGGCTTGGGAAGTTTTATACAACATTAGGATTAATTTTTGGCCTGTACTATGAGAGACACCTACAACCCTCTCTTTTGCTCCTACCTTCCATATTTGTCTTTCCTCCTTCCTTCACCTGCTCGTTTGTAATGGGCTTCTTACTGATATCATATAAGATTTCATTTCACACCTTTCATCGTATCTGCCCCTGGGGTATGTCGGCAAACTTTTGATATGATGGTACACTCGAAAAAAGAGCACACACACACACACACACACACACACACACACACACACACACACACACACACACACACACACACACACACACACACACACACACACACACACACACACAGCTGGGTAGGATGGCTTTCTGAATGAGTCCTATGATTTTTGTCAACTCGGCATGACTGTTAAATCTGGCAGTGAAGCGTGTGTGTGAATATTTCCGTAATAATGTTCGAAGCTTTTCCTTAAAATACATACCATCTCTTGAACGCACTCATTAATTATAGTTACAGAAGAGGTGTTTTCACATTTATTTTCGTTTGTTATATTGTAAGACTTATAGGAATTGGATGTAATTAGTATATAAAGAGGCAAGAGTACTGTGTGGCTTACAGTCGATGGTTTGTTTGGAAGGTCTTGCGTGTTGGTTGTAAGAGTATAAATAAACTCATCAGAAATTGGGAGGGCAGGTAAGTTGATTGTATTATTATTATTATTATTGTTGTTGTTGTTATGATTATTTTTATTATTGTTATTTCTGTTATTATTATTATTTTTATTATTATTTTTACTACTACTACTGCTACTACAAAGGAGGCTTGAATAATATACAGTTGACAGCTCAATTTCACAAGAGATGGTGATTACAGTCGTCCTTCTAAATTGCTATTAACTTCGTTGCCCCTGCATCCTACCTTCATTCATCTTAGGTCAGCACTAGAATTGGGTTGATGATGATGATGGTGGTGGTGATGATGATGGTGATGATGGTGATGGTGATGGTGATGGTGGTGATGATGATGATTAGCATATGTCCAAATTAATTATGATGATTAGCTGTATGGATGATGCTATTGGTAGCAGTAGTAATGGTATTGGTGGTGGTAGTGGTAGTAGTAGTAGTATTGGTATTAGTGGTGGTAGTAGTAGTAGTAGTAGCAGTAATAGGTGTGTTTGTGTGTGTGTGTGTGTGTTTGTGTGTTTGTGTTTGTGTATGTGTATGTGTGTGTGTGTGTGTGTGTGTGTGTGTGTGTGTGTGTGTGTGTGTGTGTGTGTGTGTGTGTGTGTGTGTGTGTGTGTTTGTGTGTGTAGATGTAATGTTAGTGGTGGTGTACGTGGGTGGTCGCGACAGGACGGTGGTGTGGTGAGATGCCTGAGGGGTAACACACCTGGTCTCCGGAGCTGATTAAGTGGCGGTGCTCACATCTACCTGTGTGGTGGTCGCCGCCTGATTTATGGTGGGTGGGTGGCAGGGGTGGGGAGGAGTGTGGATGCGGCGTGTCTCCACCTCCTCTTGTAAGATTAGAATTCCACTTTATCCACTCCACACTGAGCAAAATATTCTCTTGAAGTGATAGGGATGTTCATGAGGCATATCTACACCTCTTATTGTAACAGAATTCCACTTTATCCACTCCACACTGAGCAAAATATTCTCTTGAAGTGATAGGGATGTTAATGAGGCATACATACACCTCTTATTGTAACAGAATTCCACTTTATCCTTTCCACACTGGGCAAAATATTCTCTGGTGTTAGGGATGTGGATGTTGCGTGTCTCCACCTCCTCTTGTAAGATTAGAATTCCACCTTATCCATTCCATACTGGGCAAAATTTTCTCTTGAGGTGGCAAGAATGTGGATGTGCCGTGTCTCTACCTCAGTATTATAAGAACAGCCTCCGATTTTCACCTTTCAGTAATACATAATATTCTCGTCCTGTAGCATAGATGTATTGTCTTGAATCCTGGACATACCGGTACTTTATTTTCTTGTTGTGGCAGATATGAATGAGGCGTCTCCACCTCATTTTAATACTACCCTCTCACCTTATTTCCTCAGTATGCAATATTTACCTCTTGAAGTGGCTATATGTGAATTTTATCTCCAATTTATATAGCATTTCCCAGGGTTTCTATCCATCCCAAAATAATCGTGAATAATTTCTTGAGGATAAAGGTGTGGATATGGCTTCTCTTCACCTCTAAGATTGTCCTGACATTAACCTAGCAACTTCGAGACAACTCAGGTATTCTTCTCTCTCTCACCCCCAGACGATTCTATTTACCAGTGTGTTAGGAAAGTTTAAGAAGTCTGATCCCAAAGTCTACCCAGTGACATCACACTCCACCACTTGGGCACTGATACCGACTCTAATATGCACTGGACATTTCTTTCCCTTTTGAAGATGGCAAGATATAATGAACAAGGAATCACTGTAGCAGAGAGGTTCAGTTTTCAGTAAGATGGTGTTCCTATTCTTTCATGCTTGGTAACTTACAGATGATTTTGCTCAGCTGAATGGAGACAGACAGACAGACAGACACCTGAGGGTTTAAATACGGCCATAGTTAATCCTTTAATTGCTATAGAGAAGTATAATCGTTGACTAAATCGATAGGTGGTTGTTTAAAGTGACAATGAGCCCTTTGAGTTCAAGCATCGTGTGGCCTAAAGTGGAACCAGGAATCTCTGACTAGAATAGATTAATCCATCTGTAGATAAATCCATAGATAAATCCATCCATCCATAAATAAATCCATAGATAAATCCATCCATCCATCCATAGATAAATCCAGCCATCCATCCATAGATAAATCCATCCTTCCATCCATAGATAAATCCAGCCATCCATCATCCATCCATCCATCCATCCATCCTTTATCCATCCATCCATCCATCCATCCATTATCCATCCATCCATCCATCCATCCATCCATCCATTATCCATCCATCCATCCATCATCCATCCATCCATTATCCATCCATCCATCCATCCATTATCCATCCATCCATTATCCATCCATCCATCATCCATCCATAGATAAATCCATCCATCCATCATCCATCCATAGATAAATCCATCCATCATCCATCCATAAATAAATCCATCCATCATCCATCCATAGATAAATCCATCCATCATCCATCCATAGATAAATCCATCCATCATCCATCCATAGATAAATCCATCCATCTACCCATCCGTCATCCATCCATAGATAAATCCATCCATCCATCCACCCATCCATCCATCCAATCCTATGTCGCCCCATGAGGACCGTAGGAACTCGGGACTAGGCAAGTTGGTCCTGACATTTAATATGAATGTGACCAGCCTCACCCATCCCTGAGTGGCATTACGTGAGCTATAAACCCGCCACCTCTTGGATATAAACCTATACAGGCTTACTCCGATTGGAGCACCTTAATTACCCACCAAACCACTAGGTGCCATTATTTGGTAATATAGTTACTACCCAGTGTAACAAATGGTTTCCTGGTGTACATGAAACAGTTTGGCTTATCACTCAGGGTAGGGTCACCCATAGGCAGAAGGAAGAGGAAAGAATGAAGGAAAGAAAGACAGAACAAGGAGTGTAAAGTCACCCGTAGGCAAAAGAAAGAGGAAAGAATGAAGGAAAGAAAGACAGAAGAGGGAGTGTAAAGTCACCCGTAGGCAAAAGAAAGAGGAAAGAATGAAGGAAAGAAAGACAGAAGAGGGAGTGTAAAGTCACCCGTAGGCAGAAGAAAGAGGAAAGAAAGAAAGACAGAAGATAAATAAATCGAACTCAGGTAGAAAGCATAATTCCCACATTAAGCAGCATCGTATTAGGTCTCACTTAGAATAATAATGAGATCACCTGTGGTATGTAAAGCTTCACTAGATATAAGCAAGGTTGGACACAGCACTGAGTAAAGACAAAGATCAAAAGCATTCTAAGTATGATAAATAAACTGTGGTATGAAAACACTGTACGCTGATGGCATTTCAAACTTTCTCTACAATTACATTCTTATCTCTGGCAACAAAGATAAAAGTTATATACTCAGCCGTGTCTGTCTGTCTGTGTGCACGATATATCAAAAAGTTATTATCGGATCTCACTGAAATTTGGTGAATAGAAGGGCAGTGGGTGATGGAAAAGTTGATTAGATTTTGAAGTGAATCGAGGTCCGGAACCAGGAATAAATCGTTAATTATATTGGTGCCAGCCGAGGTATGCGCTCTCAGAAGACTGTCTGATTATTACTGTATTATTATTATTATTATTATTATTATTATTATTATTATTGTTGTTGTTGTTGTTGTTCGCTGTTATTCTCGTTGTTATTATTATTATTAGTATTAGTATTAGTATTAGTATTAGTATTATTAGTATTAGTATTATTATTACTTGTTGTTATTGTTACTATTACTGTTTTATTATTATTATTATTATTATTATTATTATTATTATTTTTATTATTATTATTATTTTTATTTTTATTTCCTAGTGGCTACCTGCTTGCTATTATATCACCTAGGAAAGACTCCATTCCTAGATGATTTTACAGCCTGTTTGTACGTCATTCAGTATTATGTCCATTAGTGTTGTATTCCTGTCATTTCCACGAGGCTATATTCAGCGTAGGAAAAATATTTTGTATTATTCTCTTCAATTTTATAAAGTTAATATACGTCAATATACTCATTTCCTCAGATTTAAACCCTTCCCCACTTCGTAATGACTTAATTAAGCTTATCTAATCTCCACTCTCTTCAAAACTAAATAATTGCCTGGAGATAGCAAGGATAATAATTACGTCGGCAGAGTAAGGGGTTATAATTCTAATCATTCTTTTCCTGTTGCCTTCACGTTAACTCCAAAAAGATTACATTTTACACACTATTCCTGCCAACCCCAGACGATTTTGCTACCTTTGGAGGTGGTGTTTGTAGTGACGAGGCTGGAAAAAGCTCCTTATAGTCACCTAACCACCTGAGCTCTTTCCTTTAGCTGAATAAATCGTCTGAAGGCAGGAGTAAAAATATAAATCATTGGAGTGAAGTCATTAAGGAAGATGTCTGTACTGAAGAGTTAATTTGCTCCCTTTCATTTTTCCTTGTCTTAATGAGTCTGTAATATTTTCTGATGGCATAATTAGTATGATGGAACGGTAATAGGTAATAGCATTTGACCCCACAGAGGGGTAGGGGGCCGAGGCTAGGCTAATGTTGTCCAGTGATTGAAGGGTAGATGACCAGGCTACTTCCCTTGATGGCATTACGTGATCGATTAACCCCCAGTCACTCCTGGATCGAACCTACGTACATTTTAGACCGTCTCTCTAGTAAACCAGCACTGAGATCTCTTAAAACTCTTTCCTATTACTCTCAAAAGTTTGTGTTCAAATTAAGAATCACCTTTCGTACTCAAAGGATGATAGAAGTTGTATATTACCCTTATAACCCAAAAATTATGTCAGTTTGAATAAAATTGTTTAGAGATTGCAAGAATAAACCAGCAGAATACATAATGTAATTCAAGAAGTTAATGTCAAACGTTGAATGGTGAACTCTGGGAACTGTTTTTCTCAAGCTGTACTTCCCTTTGCCTGTGATCTCCAGTCTTTTAAACGCAATGTGTCTGGACATCTCGAAATGAAAGGATCTTGAATTTGACTCGCTTTTGATTACCTTTTCACTGGGAGGTCGACTTTGAAAACTTCTAGCATTCGGTTCTTTCTTCTTTGCACAATAAATATAGTGTCTATCTCCTTTTAATCTGCCAGGGAATTTTACTTACCTAGACATATATTTTTTGAGCATGAGAGGATGAAAATAGCCCTCATTAATTCTTTTTTATTGCTTGAAGTGTCTGAGTCTCATAAAGGCGGTTAGAGGTAGCAAGAATAAGGCAAAAATACACGCTCTGCCTGAAAGCGGTTGTATCCACAGATAGGAATGCCGACGCCTTAATAACAAGCAATTAACCGGTATCTCAGAGGAACAAGCTGCTCTGAGTAGTCATCTGATGTTGTCGAACTTGGGCTATAATGCTCACTCAGGTCACGAAAGTCTATCATCGACGAGCATACATTTCCTTATCAGTATGTTAATCTGTTTACATCCTTATACGAGGCTGTGTGAGTTAGGATAAGCCTCACATGCATCCACTGATTTGATATTTACCCAACTGTGTGGCGGTGAAGACTTTAAAATCCTCTTTTTTTATTGGATTCCACACCACCACACATCTACCTCACCTCAGCTTATTTCGTTAGTAACTTCAGATTCCTTTCTCGGTGTCTAATTTTACTCACCACACTTTCTGTACTGAACCTCCCCTTTGCATTCTTTTACTTATATTAACTTTATTTTTCTTCCTTCCTCTCTCACACTCCACCCTACCACATCGCCGTTTTACTTAACCTTTACTGTATCTTTAAATTGTCTTTTTTTTCTCACACTTCTTCCACAAAACCTCCCCTTTTAAAGTTTACGTTCCTTCTTTCCTGTTAACCTAAAATTGTTTCCTTTCTTTCCAGGCTTCCATCCCCCCCCACACTTCTTCATCCTCTCGTTTTTAATTTCAGATTCAATTTCTTCTATGTCAGAGTTCACCCGGACAAGCATGTTACCTCATTTCAAGTCATTTCTTTTGTCACTGATACCACTCTAACACACCTTTTCTAATTAACTTGATATTATTTTTATATTCCTTTTAAATCCCTTCTTCTTCTTGCCCGATGTCACCCCAACATTCCTCTCCCTCATCACAGGTTACCTTTTTGGCACTGGGTTGATATTCCTTGCCTTCATATCTGCATTCCACCCCAGCACACGCTTCGTACTCCACATTACCTCACTTTTCTTTTTCTCTACCTTACTATACAACAAGTTCCTCTTAATCCACACCATCTCCTCAGTCTCACTTCCTCCCTCCTTCCTCTTTCTTCCTTCCTCCCTCCTTCCTCTTTCTTCCTTCCTCCCTCCTTCCTCTTTCTTCCTTCCTCCTCCCCTCTTCCTTTTCCCTTCTCCTTCCCCCTTCCCTCCCTTCTGCATTTTGTTCCCCACCCCACCTCACCTCAGTATTATCCCTCTCTACCCCACCTCACCTTCGTTACATCCTTCCCTACCCCACCTCACAGTCATTACATCCTTCTCAGCCCATCTCCTTTGTTCCTTCTTTTCCTCATCTCTCCTGTTTTCTCCCCTCTCTTCCTCACCTTTCTTCCAGTTCTGTTTCACTCTTTCTCTCTCCTCTTTTCCTCTATCTCTCCCTTCTGTCTCTCCTGTCCCTTTATCCCCGTATCCCTCTCTTCCACCCCTCCTCTCCCTTTTCCTCTTTTTCTCCCTACCCCATCCTCTCTCCCTCCATCCCACTCCTCTCCCTCTTTTCCCCTTCACCTCCCATCCCCCAAAGCCTCCATCTCAACTTCAAGCCCCACCTCCTCTCCTTTCCCCAGTCTCTCTCCCCTTCCTTTTCTTTCCTCTCCCCTCTTCCTTTTCTCTCCTCTCCCCTCATCCTTTTCTCTCCTCTCCCCTCATCCTTTTCTCTCCTCTCCCCTCATCCTTTTCTCTCCTCTCCCCTCATCCTTTTCCTCTCCCCTCATCCTTTTCTCTCCTCTCCCCTCTTCCTTTCCCTCCTCTCTTGCGTCTTCTCCTCCATATTCATTTCCTTTCCTCACATCCCCCAACCCCGTCCTCACCCTCCATCACCTTCACCTTCACCTCACCGCCCTCTCTTCCTCATATCCAATCCTTCCGTCCTTGCTCCTCCACTCCACTCCTCCTCCTCGTCTTCATCCCTCCTCCCCCACTCCACACCTCCTTCTCCACTCCACACCTCCTTCTCCACTCCACACCTCCTCCTCCACTCCACACCTCCTCCTCCACTCCACACCTCCTCCTCCACTCCACACCACCTCCACTCCACACCTCCTCCACTCCACACCTCCTCCACTCCACACCTCCTCCACTCCATACCTCCTCCTCCACACCACCAAAATATGCAATTCCTTCAGATAACCAAGAGCGTTACACACCATGCTACCGTGGAGTAACAATGGGGTGAACTTCTGTAATTAGAGAGAGAGAGAGAGAGAGAGAGAGAGGGGGGGGGGAGACAGGCAGATTCCATGAGAGAGAGAGAGACAGAGACAAAGATTCCAAGAGAGAGAAAGAGATAGACAGATTCCGAGAGACAGACACACAGATTCCAAGAGACAGAGATTCAGAGAGTTAGAGATTACGAGAGAGAGACTTTGAGAGACAGGAGTACTCTGAGATTGTTTTTAGATTTGAAATGCTGAGACAGGAACTGAGATACAGAGACAGACTCGAAAAGACAGTCTCTGGAAGGCACATACAGTACAGTCTGAGACAGAGAATCTGAGACCAGAGACAGACGCCGAGAGACTGAGTGGCAGAGACTCTGGGGGACTGAGTGGCAGAGACTCTGGGGGACTGAGTGGCAGAGACTCTGGGGGACTGAGTGGCAGAGACTCTGGGGGACTGAGTGGCAGAGACTCTGGGGGACTGAGTGGCAGAGACTCTGGGGGACTGAGTGGCAGAGACTCTGGGGGACTGAGTGGCGGAGACTCTGGGGGACTGAGTGGCAGGGACTCTGGGGGACTGAGTGGCAGGGACTCTGGGGGACTGAGTGGCAGGGACTCTGGGGGACTGAGTGGCAGAGCCTGGGGGACTGAGTGGCAGAGACTGGGGGACTGAGTGGCAGAGACTCTGGGAGACTGAGTGGCAGAGACCCTGGAAGACTGAGTGGCAAAGACCCTGGAAGACTGAGTGGCAGAGACTCTGGGAGACTGAGTGGCAGAGACTCTGGGAGACTGAGTGGCAGAGACTCTGGGAGACTGAGTGGCAGAGACTCTGGGAGACTGAGTGGCAGAGGTCCTTGTAGACTGAGTGGCAGAGATCCTTGGAGACTGAGTGGCAGAGATCCTTGGAGACTGAGTGGCAGAGATCCTTGGAGACTGAGTGGCAGAGATCCTTGGAGACTGAGTGGCAGAGATCCTTGGAGACTGAGTGGCAGAGATCCTTGGAGACTGAGTGGCAGAGACTGTGATAATGAGTGGCAGAGACTGTGATACTGAGTGCCAGAGACTGTGATACTGAGTGGCAAAGACTCTGGGAGACTGAGTGGCAAAGACTCTGGGAGACTGAGTGGCAGAGATCCTTGGAGACTGAGTGGCAGAGATCCTTGGAGACTGAGTGGCAGAGATCCTTGGAGACTGAGTGGCAGAGACTGTGATACTGAGTGGCAGAGACTCAGAGACAGTCCCAGAGCCTCGTAAAAGGTAAAGCCTGTTATTCTGAGCCACGCTTCCTGATAGACATAAAATAAGATTCAAAAAGGCAGATTCTGAGTGACACAGAGGCAAGAGATTCTGAAAAACCAAGTCTCTGTGACGGAGAGAGAGTGAGTCAAATTTTGAGTCAGAGAGTGAGACGACTGAGAAAAGGATGAAAAGTGACTCTGAGATAATGACTAAGAGGGAAAAACAGAGAGAGAGAAAGGTTAAAGGAGTGACAGGAAGACTGGAACGCCCTGAGAGAGAGAGAGAGAGAGAGAGAGAGAGAGATACCTTAAGACTGAAATTTTAAGAGAGAGACTGAAACATGAACATTTTATATATAGCTCAAAAACATAAGCCTTCCATAAGTGACGCCATCATCATCATCATCATCATCATCATCATCATCATCATCATCATCATCATCATCATCATCATCATCACCACCACCACCACCACCACCACCACCACCACCACTACCACCACCACCACCACCACCACCATCACCACCACCACCTCATTTCAACTTATCACGTCGTATATATAGTAAAAAAAAAAAAATCTAGAGATCAGAGAAAGCAATATGAACAACTATTAAAAGCTTTCAAGAGACCATCCAGTGAATTAAGCCACACTTCCACACTTCCATTAACTCCCCACTCTAGCTTTGGAATCCTTGGCGGGTCTCCAGAAGATCGCCATCCACAGCAAAAAGTCTATCCCTATCCGCAGCTGGAGGACGAGATTTTTCACTTAGCTCTTCGATTACATAGATGGGCAGCCCTAGTCATATATATCCTCTTATCGACTTCCTCTATTCAATTCTGTGGTTGTCAGTGAACAGGTTGATTTCCTTACACTGCGTATGCGTTACCATCCATACTAATTTTCTCTTCGTTTGATGCAATGAATACCTTAAAGCCCTACTCGTAATCTCTCTTAGTTATCTGCCTCACTGCTGATAATGTATTCACACTTCCCATATCACTCTGAAAGCCACCCAGTTCATTACTCCCGAGATAGTTTGATTTTCGATATGTTTTCGTCACTGTTATCCCATCAGTAAAAATATTTTTCACTTTTCTTCAGTAGTCAGCTTTACCTTTCATTTTCCCTCCAAAAAATGAACATGATTTCACTATCCTTCCCATATATCCGTCTTCTTAACTATTCCATTACTATTCTTCCGCAAACAGTACTAGTGATCAGAGTTCAGTTAAGAACAATGCTGTTTATTTTTCCTCCACATACTGTATCCATCAGACGTGTTCATTAAAAGTTGTACGCTTTCTTCGATCACGTTTCCTGCACTTTTGTAATCAGGTACAGTTGTTGCGATGTTTCCATTCCATTGCTGCAGGCTTACTGGAATGTTTTTTTCAATTGTTCTTTGCAATATCTCATTATAGTTTTCATTTTTAAGGGCACTTACTTTTCATCGTAATCAACGTTGGGAAAAGACTATTCAGCTCGTCTCCCTGCTCCCTTTCCATCCTTCGTCTGTCTCATTTTTTTTCTTTAATTTTTTGAAAACTTTATCTTACTTTTACAACTTTCACCCCTGCGCAGCTTGTATGTGGAATACAATTTATATTTGAGTGGAGCTTGGCAAGGAGGGGGGGCTGACCACGTTCAGCCCTTGTATACAGGGTAGAGTCAAAGGCTTTTCAACTAATCTTCATTAATACTACTCCCATCCCTCAGCCTGTCTCTTCCTTACCGCTTTGCTGCGTCTTTATCCCAGTACCACTAATCATTTCAGTGGTCACCGCTCTTTTGATTTGTCAGCGGGGCAAAACACCCGTCTGGCAAAACGCTCTCGCCCTTGTTTTATCCAAGTCTCTGGCGCAAGAGTTTACCGATACTCTCGTTTCCTTCATATATCCAATAAGTTAACTACAGAAGTCTTCCTCAGTAATTCCCTGTATCTGTAACTTCCAGCCTTTTAACTGCAATCTGTCCGGGCATCTCGAAATGAACGGATCTTCAATTTAGCTTTTTTTTTTTTCTTATGGTAGTCGTACATGTAAAGAACAAATTCCATTCTTTCGAGCTTTGGTTATTTTTTTCTTTCCTGGTTGAAAACATAGGCTTAATTTACCTTTTGAGTACCTGAGATCCATTCAGAGCTTAATGAGAAACCGTGATCAGAATTATTGTTGTTGCTCAGCATCGATCCTGCTGATCAAGCAGATCCGTCGACCGCAGCTAAACAACTGCCCCTTTGGGGTTATCCCATAGTTTCCCTAAACCGTTAATGTTTTGTTTGCGTCTTGGTGTGGCATGTGTTGTTCAGTGCACCATTATGTGTTGCACAATGTGGACCTATTCTACAAGCTGGGTACGTGTCAGCTGTGATACCACCCAACTCAGATCTAAGCAGGTAGCTGAGGAGGGTTGGGTGATGCCCTCATCTAAGCCTCAATAGATGAACTCAGTCTTATCTATTAAAGGACACCTCCGATGACTGGATATCAGGAGGGATGCTTGTTATATGGTGTTCTGATCGGTGTTATACTGCCCTGCACGTGAAGTGATAATGTAGGTGTTTCTTCAGTGCTAGTGCTGGAATGTCTAGAGGAGAGATTTTGTTTTTAATGGTTCGATAATGTTTTCGTGGTGATTGTTCTAGGTGCCTGTGTGTACTGTGTCTGTTATGTAACGACCGGGGTGTTGTTTATTGGCACAGGATGCTACACAGAACTGAGGGCCTCTTATATCAAGGTAGTCTCTGACAGGGACGACTTAAGTTTCAAAGTGTAAGTGAGCTGCGGGAGTGGGTTTGGTGCAGACACTAGTGATGTGTAGGGCGTTGACTTTATGCTTTGCAAGATATTGTAGTAAGTATAAGATAAGATGGAGCCCATGTCGGGGAGGCATAAGAGGCATGGGGATCACTGATCTAATGTACTGTTTGTAGAGTAAGAAGAGTTTCGTTTTGTTGCCCATATTGTGACCCTTTAGTTACCATGATACACTGAGTGTGGGTTTGTCGTAAGAGACTACTGTGTGACAATACCACATTTGACGTAATAGTACAATCTCCGTCCTCCTCCGTAAGTCATATCGTTGAGTCCTAGCGTACACCTTCCTCAGACTAGAGTCCTACTTGTGTATTATCGAGGCACAATAACGATGTCGAGAAAGGTGAGTTACCCTTATTGCTGTAACCCCAGGCTCATCTTACGCGAACACCGTGGACTGCAGGCTGAAGCTGTCCTCCTGCAGTCCACCATTTTTCTTTCGGGGTAAGGGGGAGGGAAGCTAAAGGGCAACGACGCCACCCGGTTATTAGTGCCACTGCATGAAGGCGCTCCTCTCCAGCACCAGGTGAAATATAATGAGGGCTTACTGGACCCTTTCCCGCAATCGTAAATATCAGGCAGGTGTGACCCCTTGCCCTCCCGTCAGCGGTGGCTTGAGTAAGATAGTGGAGGTGCACCAGGACGCTTTTTCGTTTTACATTCGTCTTCCTTTATCCATTTTATTCCTTTATCAATTATATTCATCGTGGAGAAAATTACTATATGCTTCTTATTCTACCTTGACCTAAATTGCTGTCTTTCCATCTTGAATTCTTAGGTCAAACATCAGATTAACGATGGAATATGATGCTGTTAGCGAAGGGGTGTCATGGAAAGGATGTATAGCCATAGCATTGTCTTTTTCTTCCACTGAATTGCGTTAGATAAGCTGAAAAAGGACGAAAATCTGGACCAAGGACGAAAATCTGGACCAAGTAAAGATAAAAGGGAAATAGTAGTTAAGGAGTGAATGAAAGCTATATTAAACTTCTCCACATCGAAAACTCTCACCTGGGCTTAATTAAATCGTCTGGTGATAGAAAGGGTACAGAGAAATTAGGGAAAAACAAAATCCTCGAGCGTAAAAGGTTAACAAGAAATAAGAACGTCAAGCGAAGCGACTTATAACGAGTGCTTGGTGGGCTCTCTCCTAAAGTCGTAAGTTTCAAGTACAAGAGAGACCCCTTAACCTTTTCTCTTGGCGGTGACGTGAGTACTGTAGCGAAAGAGCGCGATAACATTTTTCCCTCCTTCCTCCAGACGACTGTATTCAGCTTAGGAAGACTCTCTCACTATGAAGACCTTAATGAAGACTATATCTAACCCTTGTAATTCAATATGTCTCTCGTAAAATGGATTAAATAGTAGAAAAAGGAAAGAGGAATGTAACGAGAATTGAAATTGTGAAAGGGGCGTACACGGTAGAGGAGAAGCACTTGACAGATCGATCGCTTTGTCACATGAACGGTACCGTACATCTCTGGAGTGTGCTATAGATTGCCACTGATTTTGTGGGATGTACGAGAACTAACAAATGTCCCCAGCTCTCAAATAATCAGGCTTACCTCTATCCACAACCTGCCATGACTACTTCCATCTTTTGTCTCATTGCCTGTGCTGTGTATATTTCTCCAACATACCGTTCTCTACTGCAACCACTATCTTCCTTAGCACCGTCTGTGTTACAAGTCCGACCTTCTTTAACTAGATAACAGTTTCTTATATTATGGTCTTGTATATCACAGTTTTGCCTTGCTCTCTGTCCTTCCTTGCCCCTGACAATCACTATACCACTGTCCACTACTTGTAGCTTCTGTGTCACCATCTGTGTTGTGTATCTGTCCAATACTCTTTCACATCCATCTGTCCACCACCACTCCTCTGTTTCACTGTCTTTGCTTTATTTGTCCTGCACTCAGTCTGTCCTGCTATCTCTCTGTCCTGCACTCGTTCTGTCCCGCACCCTCCCTGTCCTGCGCTCTTTTTGTCCTGCACCCTCTCTGTTGTGCACCCTCTCTGTTGTGCACCCTCTCTGTTGTGCACCCTCTCTGTCGTGCACCCTCTCTTTCGTGCACCCTCTCTGTCTTGCACCCTCTCTGTCCTCCATTCATTGTCCTGCACTCATTGTCCTGCATTTATTGTCCTGCACTCATTCTGTCCTGCTATCTTTCTGCCCTGCACCTGTTTTGTCCTGCACTCTTTCTGTCTTGCACTCTTTCTGTCCTGCACTCTTTCTGTCCTTCGCTGTTTTTCGTCCTACACTCTTTCTGTCCTGCACCCTCTCTGTCCTGCACCCTCTCTGTCCTGCACCCTTTCTGTCCTGCACCCTTTCTGTCCTGCACTCTTCTGACCTTCTACTACTTGACAATCTTACAGTCTTCCTCTCAACACACTCAGGTCGAGGACATTATTTTGATTTCCTTCCTACCCTCTACCTGAACGATTTAATATAACCTGGGAGAGCACCATCTATCTATCTATTGCCAGACGCTTTAATCCAGTAAGGGGTGGCCACAAACAAATCGCCTCCATGTCGCCCTGTCCCCCGCACTCGACCGGTAAATAAAATCATCTGGTTAAAGCAATCACTCTGACAGGGTTGAGAAGGAGAAACGAGCAACAACAGGCCAAAAAGGGTGCCAAAATCCCAGGCCTCCCATGAAATATAATCTAATCCCATTTTCCAAGATACTAAGCCCATTTTTCTTCACTTACACTACGTCTCAATATCTCTTCCAGTCCTTGTATTTTTTTTGATATTCAAGTCATGGCCATTTTCCCAGTACTATTAAAGAGATTTTTGGTAAAGCTTATAAAAATAGGAGATAGTAATGAGTGGCTGGGAATATTAGTAAAGAAAATTATTACTGAGTGAGGTGATGGTAGTAATTAGAACGATAATTGGCGGAAGTTAGATTAGTCTTGTGTAATTAGATGAGAGAAATGACCTACTGGGAAATGTTATTGAGGGAGAGAGAGAGAGAGAGAGAGAGAGAGAGAGCGCAAAGACAGAGACAGAGACAGACAGACAGACACACACACACAGAGACAGGCGGACGGACATAGAGACGGACAGACAGACAGACAGACACAGACAGACAGAAAGACACAGACAGGCGGACACAGAGACAGAAAGAAAGACGGACAGAGACGGACAGACAGACAGACAAAGAATGAGAAAAAAGTGAAAAGAAAGTAGACAAATGAGAATGGGAGAAAGTAAAGGAAAAGAAGGAATAAAAAGAAAGGAAATAGCAAGGAGAAAAAGAATAATATAAAGTAGAGAGAAAAAAGAAAGACTAAGGAATAAGTAAAAATGAGAAACAAAGGACAAGGAGAAGTGGAAGAGAAGACGAAGAAATGAAGAACATGAGAAATAAATCAGAAAATGAAAGAGAAAAGGAGGGACTGAGCAGACAGCAGAGTCAGTGGGTGAGCAGCTTGAAGAAAGTTTGAGTAAAGAGAGAAAGAGAGAGAGAAGGAAGGAGAGAGCAGAGAGCAGAGTCAGTGGTTGAGCAGCTTGAAGAAAGTTTGAGAAAGGGAGAGAGGAGAGAGCAGAGTCAGTGGTTGAGCAGCTTGAAGAAAGTTTGAGAAAGGGAGAGAGGAGAGAGCAGAGTCAGTGGTGGCGTAGCTCGTTAGTTTTTGCGTGGGGTAATAGATTATCGCGTAACTCGGACACGCTGTAGTGGTGAGGGGTGCTGGGCAGTGGAGCGTGTTGGGTAGACCTGCAACACAGCCAAACCCCCCCTGGATAATTGCTGCTTCCATGTCCGATCCTCGTTCTGGCATCTCTTAACCACTCCACTAAGATTACGTTGTGTGTATTTCAATCCTGCTGTACCTCCGGATGATTTCCATTAAGCTTAGCCGCAGGAAAGTAGGAATGTTTGAGGTTTTTCGTGTCTGAAGGGTGAGAAATTTTTTATCTTCGTTAACTACTAGAAGTCCATCCCAAGTTGAGTCAAATTACCTATAGACAGCAAGAGTAAAATGAATATAGTCGTTACCATATATAAGGGATCAGTGGAATAAGGCATTTCGTATTAGGCCTACTTATTTCCAGATTTATCCTCTGTTGCAACTTAAATACGTTATTGATGCCAAAAATGTCGCTACAGAAGAGATTTTGATATTATATAAAAGGATATCATGGTCTGATATGCAGATTAATCGCCAAAGAGGTCTTACAAAGTCTCCCATGAATGAATAATTTTTGTAGCATTTCCACATATGACACTACCTGCCTTGGAAGGAAGAAAAATAAAGTTGGGAAGAGAGTAGGACGAATAGAAGACATAGCTGGTAAGAAAATGATTGTGGTCTGGGAAGGAGAAAAATAGTTAGTGCCATATGGGGTTAGTAAGAGAGTAGGAGAAATATAAGGCATAGACAGTGCATAAGAGGATAGTGGTAGATAGAAGGGTAGGAAAGACAGAAGGCGTAAATAGTGGAACATATGATATTGTTAGTTCAGGGGGGAAAGGACAGTGAAACAGTAGGAAATGGTAATAGACAGTGGAATGGTGTTGGCTGGTTGTTTTGAGTGTTGTGGACAGGAGTTACTATGACGAGAATCCACGACACAAACTCTCTAAAGCATCCCTTGAGCGCTAGACTATCGACAGACTGAAAGAACAGCCGAGTTGCTGATATATACCGATGCAATTACAGTCTGTTCCGCGTTCCTGCATCACTTCCTCCACACCTAACATGGCTTAACTCCTAGGCCGGTCAGACTGTAGGGCAAAGTTTGGTCTCCCCCTGCCTCGTGTTCCTTAACAGAATAAATGGGGACCTGGAGTGTAAATTTGACAGTGGCGAGTCATCTGTTAGGGGAAGATTCAGACAACAACATTTGATCCTCTTATTGGCTGTCATGCGTTCGCAAGACATAAATTTGCCTTTTTTCTTAGTGTCAGCAGGCCTAGTAAATCTGTCTATCTATCTGTCTATCTATCTATCTATTGCCCAGTAAGTCAACATTTTATAAAACAAGGTAGGTGTGCAGTTTCTTTCCTTGCATAGAGAGAGAACGTGGAAACTGCATACCCAGCCCCGCGATATGCACGTCTGTTTGAAATAATTACAAAATAATAATAATTGTCATAAAACAGGCTCGTATCCCGGTGTATGAGCCACATGATGGCAAAGGTGGCACGTGTGAATTAAATGTATTACAGAGGATGTCAGAAAAGTACGGAGTTTCAGCCAGATTATCCATGTGTACAACGTGCACAAAGACATCAAAGCGATAGTTGCTCTTCTTCCCCCATTCTTTATCCTTAATTTTGGACGGGGCTGACTCCCGTAAAATAATTGTGTAAAATTTTATGTAGTGGAGAATATTATCAAAGAACCAGACAAACTGACATGAGAAGATTCGTCGAAAATCATTTGCTCACTTTTCGTTATTTTTTATTTTTGGGTAAGGCTGACCCTCCAAGAACCACTGAGGGGGTCACGCTCCCTAAATATCGCATTACGGATTAGACACCACTATAAACCTAGGCTAAGTTACCAGAGCCATAATTATTTGCTGTCCTGTCACTACTTGGGAATTTTTTATTTGGTGAAAGGAGTGACCCCCCCTGAACATCAAGGCTGAAAATTTATATATAGTAGTAGACCTTAAGAGTGATCAGATGAACTCATATGGGAAGTTTCACTCAAATCGATCAAATAACCTAGGAGGAAATAAGACACAGACAGACAGACAGACACAGAGACACAGACGCAGAAACACACAGACACAGGCAGAGTGACAGAGACAGTGACAAAGACAGACAGTGACAGACAGACAGTGACAAAGACAGACAGTGACAAAGACAGACAGTGACAGACAGACAGTGACAAAGACAGACAGTGACACAGACAGACAGTGACACAGACAGACAGATTGAAACAGACAGACAGATTGAAACAGACAGATTGCAACACACAGACAAATTGATAGGGACAGACAAACACAGACAGTGACAGACACAGTGACACAGACAGGCAGATTGTTACAGACACAGAGAGACGGACAGACAGGCAGACAGGCAGACAGACAGACAGACAGACAGGCTGAATCTCGCGCAACGGCGTAGGACGAGTTGCCGAAAATATACCATCCTACTTCGCGGGATTAGTAACAGGTTAATTGACTTGTACAGGTGTTTAATGCGTAAAAAAAAAATAGATTACTACCTCAAAATTATCCAAATATTCTTACAAGTTACTATCCATGAAATCTCTATCCTTAAAATTGCCTAATCTTAACTAGGGATGACTGATAGACGGTCCTCCTGTGCCTGTTATTCATTAATCCACACACTCTCTCTTGGGATGGGGTCGAGTGAGTTCTTGATACTGAATGCCATCTCAGCTGACCTTCTTCGCTACTCTGATGCCCTTGAACCCCATCAGAGGACGTCATATGTAATTTTAATATTGCTGATACTAGATTTGATTCAGGGTAGAGTCCCCTGGGAGTTGAAGGAATGGGGTAGGTTTTGTATATCCTCCCGTGGTAGAATAGTCTCCCCTGCGCTAAAGAATTCTCTCTAGAAAAAATAAAGCAAAGAGGTCATTGGACTTAAAAGGTGAAATTATGTTGTTACTGCCCAACGTTTTATTACGGATTTGTGATGGGTTATTGCCTCTATTAATGGCTTCAATGTTAGACGTTTTCTAAGTTTAATAAAATCATCTGGTCGTAGTCCTATGAGAGAGAGAGAGAGAGAGAGAGAGAGAGAGAGAGAGACAGACAGACAGACAGACAGACAGACAGAGACAGGAAAGGGGAGAGAGAGGGGGGGAGAGAAGGGGGAGACACAGACAGACAGGAAAGGGGAGAGAGAGAGGGGGAGAGAGAGGGGGGGAGAGACACAGACAGACAGACAGAGACAGAGAGACACAGACAGACAGACAGACAGGAAAAGGGAGAGAGAGGGGGAGAGAGGGAGGGGGGGGAGACAGACACAGACAGACAGACAGACAGAGACAGGAAAGGGGAGAGAGAGGGGGAGAGAAGGAGGGGGGAGACAGACAGACAGACACAGACAGAGACAGACAGACATAGACACAGACAGAGACAGACAGACATAGACACAGACAGAGACAGACAGACAGAGACAGGAAAGGGGAGAGAGAGGGGGAGAGAGAGGGGGGAGACAGACAGACAGACAGACAAGGGGAGAGAGAGAGAGGGGGAGAGAGAGACAGACAGACAGAGAGACACACAGACAGACAGACAGACAGAGACAGGAAAAGGGAGAGAGAGAGGGAGGGGGGGAGGGGGGAGACAGACAGACAGACACAGACAGAGACAGACAGACATAGACACAGACAGAGACAGACAGACATAGACACAGACAGAGACAGACAGACATAGACACAGACAGACAGACAGACATAGACACAGACAGACAGACAGACACAGAGAGAGAGAGAGAGAGAGGGAGACACACAGACAGACAGACAGAGAGAGAGAGTCATATAAATTATCGTTCACCACATACACATTGTTCATATATGTGGGTCATGTTGAATTAGCCCACGGATATCTGATGGCTTAGATGATTTAATGGTGTATCAGGAAATGGGCAATCAAATATTAAATAGATAAAAGTCAGTCCGAAGTATATTGTAAGTTATCAGTTCTCAACTTCAGAATTTTCCTTTAAACTGAAGGTTATAGAGCCATTATGTTAAAAATAAAATCCTATAAGCTCCATTTTATTTTTTTATTTAGTCTTTAACTTATTGTGTTCAGATAATTTACGAAATATCAGCCTGTTTTCTTTATTTTCTATCAATTCCTTAACCTATTATGCTCAAATGTCTGTATGTTCCTTTTCTTTATTTTTTATATATTTTCCTTAACCTATTTTGTTCATATAACTCGTAGTATATCATCCTCTTTTCTTTATTTTTTACTGTTCTCAGCCTATTATGTCCAGATGAATATAGGATTCTTTTTACTTTTTTAATCTATATACATCTTAACCTACGATCATGCCAGTGGCGAGGTGAGTCTGGTCAGTGCTGGAGGTCTGTGCAGCTTAATTTAACCTACAAATGATGTAAAATTCCCAAAAGTTCTATAAAAAGAAGATTGATATTGTTCAAATAAGCATATAATCAATGTTGCAAATATATAAAAGTCTATGAGTGACACACAGTAGAAGAGTCAAAACCACAAACACTTTCCGCTTTATTTGTGAGTTTGTGAGAAAAAACTACAATCATTTTCCGCTTTATTGGTGAGTCCTGATGGGAAAACTCAAATCGTTTCCTTTTTTGTGAGTCTTGTGCTTCTCAAGTTGCCTGCCTGACGACTCACTTTGGCTCCCAGGACATGAACAAACGACCCAGTGACGCTACAACCTTCTCACCTCGTCACCCTGCCCACCCCAAGCTCGCAAATATGGGCTGGTTAATTTACAGCCTCATCCAGCATCCTTTCCTTCTCCCCCGCCCCCTCCCATCAACCTCCTGCCCTTCATCTCCCCCCCCCCCTCTCTCTCTCTCTCACACACACACACACACACACACACACACACACACACACACACACATACACACACCTCGTAACAACAGCGTGCGATATATATTCTGTTTGTCTGTAACCTTACAAGAGCAGTTATAATTTACAGCCTCATCAACATCCTTTCACTCCACCACTCGCCTCCCACAAGCCTCCCACCCCTCTCTAGTCCCCGCTTCTTGAAAGACCAGTGTGCAATATCCATTCTTGCTCTAGTCTTGAAGTAAGTGTAATAAATCCTACTTAGACATGAACTAAGATGCATGACATTTCTAACAAGCTATTTCTTTCCAGGTATGATGATCACCAGCTGTCGATGTCTCCTGTGCACTATGGTAGGTGAAACGAAACTAGAATTTTCCTTCCCCCTTTGACGACGACAGAAAGTTTAATTATGCCACCACCTGAAAATTTTGTTCATCTTGTTGTATGCATCTCCTAAAGGTAAAGAATATTCACCAGTAACTCTCTGACAACTCCACAGATCTTATAGACTATGACAACTCCACAGATCTTATAGACTATGTTCTTGCTACTACCAGACGATTCAGAAGTGGCTTATCGTCGTCAAAGGGTTAAGTTAAGCAGATATACGCCTAGGCTTTCTCTCCAGTCGCCCAGACAACCTTAGCATAGGGTTCAGCCATTTTATTTGTGATATTTGAAAAATTTCCGTGGCAAACTTCAGCATTACTTCTTGTTAGATTTCGATACCAATGGAAGTTATTTAATCGACACAAAAGTAACACCAAATTTAGAGCCAAAGTAAGGCGAGGGAAAAATATTTAAAGATTTCATATGGCGTCACCAGAAGTTTTATTGAAAGGTAAACAGAAGCTAATTAACTTACCGTACAAAGGTTGAGAGTTACCTTATTCCCGGACTTTAGATTAATTCGTTCTTTATTGTACTGAAAGGGAATCAACTGTGCTTTAATTACGTGTCTGTACCAAAGTAAGGAGTTTTAATTTACGGGGACTTATAGTGATGTCAGACTTTAAGGGGTAATAGTTTCGACAGTGCGTTCCCTCAAGCCACAGTGTTCACTAATGTTCACAGAGAGGGAGGTGGGCTGGAGAATGGGTGTTATCACGTGCGAATAAAGGTATATACATGTACACACACTCAAAAAGGTATCGTTACACCTTCGCGATACAAACTGACACCACGAATAAAACGTTTGATAACACCCTTCCTTCAGCCCTACCCTGACTGCTGGATTTTCATTCTGGAACTCATCGGACCCCCCCTGTAATGATACTTTTTTGAGTGTGTACGTATGTATGTATGTATGTATGTATGTATGTATGTATCTTTATGGATGGATGGATGGATTTATGTACGGTATGTGTATGTGTTATGTATGTTATGTATGTATGTGTATGCATGTATGTTATGTATGTATTTGTATGCATGTATGTTATGTATGTATGTGTACCTATGTATGTATGGATGTATGTACTTATGTATGTATATGTATGTATGTATGTATTGCAGCAGACCCTTTGCAACATGAATCAATATTAGGTTATCAACATAGGCGCCATTAAGTTTGTCGTTCCTGTACAGTAATGAAGAAAGCTATAAATGGGATGGTACACAGGTGCACATGCAATTCACTTACCCTTTACGACCGGATTTATTTATTTATTTATTTATTTTATGCAAGGAAGGAGGAACCAAAGGCCAGATGCCAGTAATATTGTTCCCTCCAAGAAAAAAACAAAAACAATAATACTGATCCAAATTCAAGATCTGTTCATTTCGAGATACCTGGACACACTGCGTTTAAAAGACTGGAGGTCATAGGCAGTGGGAAATACTGACAAAGGGAGACAGTTCCAGAGTTGACCGGTTGCATACATGAAGGACTGGGAGGAACACTTGCATGAGAGAGCTGGAATTTGCTACACCTACGATTTTCCAGGGACTATTTCCCAGCGTACCGCCCTTCGTCTACGGGCTTATAGTTGTGAAGTCATAGATACAGTTTATAGGGTGTCACAGCAACTATAAAAACGTTTTTTTTTTCTTCATATCACCGAACGACTTATTTGTCATGCTAAATAACAAGAGTAAAAGTTAAGTAATATTAACTGCTCTTGATTCTTTCTTCAGTGCAGGACTTGCATAGTAAGATAGATAGATGGATAGATAGTTGGATAGATAAATAAACTGATGGATAAATTGATGGATAGATTGGTGGATAGATTATAAATGGATGGATGGATGGATGGATGGATGATGTGAGAATGAGGGAGTGAATGAGTAGGTAAGAGTGAGTGAGTGCGTGAGGAGGTTAGGGAGTGCGTGAGGAGGTGGGGGAGTGAGTAGGTGAGGGATTGCGTGAGGAGGTGAGAGAGAGAGCGTGAGAAAGTAAGACAGTGAGTGAGTGAGTGAGCGAGAGGATAAGTGTACAAGAAGAAAAACTGGGACAGTGAACCTACCACTTAGTAAGAGTCTCCATATCAAATGTAAGAACGTTCAGGTACAATGTGCATCTGCCTGCCTGCCTCACATCTCAAATTACATCTTGGGGTTAGGCAGAGAAGGTCCTTAGTCCTGCCTGTCCTCTTTTGCCTACCCTTGGCGAACTTTTATACGTACCTAACCCTTGCTTTCATTCCTACATCTTTCCACCTTCACCTGCCTCTCTTTTCGTGTCTGCCTTAATTATCCGAGCCTCATCTGCATACCGTACCCTTCCCTGGATTCCTATTCCTGCCTTACCCTTTCATTCCCTATTTCATCTTCCTACCTTACCTTTCTCACCTGCTTATCACCTGCCTACCCTCACCTGCCTCACTTCCCAGCCTGCTCTTGCCTTCCTTCCATGTTTGCCTAACCCTCACCTTTCTTCCTGCATTATCATCCCCACCATCTGCCTTTCTTCACCCACATCAGCTTCCTCTACCTCGCTCTACCTACTCCCAATACCTGCTCGCTTTACCTGCGTGCACTTCCCTAAGATAATTTTCTGTTGATTGTCCTGTATTCCTCCCTTCACTGCAATGTAATCTTTTTAATTTTGCTTTTGATTCTGCGGAACTATATCTTCATGGGAGTAACTTTTAGCTCGATTTGTTAGCTGTTCCTTTAGTTGACATACTGTAGTTCCCTCGTAGACTGGAAAAAAAAATGCCTGGAAGTGGCGAGGATTAACCAGCACAGTGATTCGTGTTATTAAATTAGTAAAAGAAGCTTAGATAACTATTTAGCATCTGATTCCCAGCTAAAAAATTTACTCATTCTTTTCTTCTAACTCATGGAGGATACATCATTATTTTGCAGTTATTACTCTTCACCTACAAATAAAGATAGTGTTAAATATGTCTTCCATTCATTGTCTTCAAAAGTCGATAATTGTTTTTCCATGCATTATGGCAGTCCTGTCTGTTTCCTGCAAAATTAGACTTGAGGAATTGGTGAATGGAAGAGCCTTCATGTTTTACTATCTATAATTGACTTCTAGAACAGATAATGATTTCTGCTTCCCTGTTTACCCCTTTATCTGATGACTCTAATCTTTATCATCATCAGCATCATCCAATCCTGTGTTACCCCAAGAGGAGCGTAGGAGCCCGGGGCTAGGCAAGTTGGTCCTGACATTTAAGATGAAAGTGACTCTAAGATGAAAGTCACTAATCTCTAAATGAATTGAAAGAAGACACACACAATTCCAGCGTTCGAAGACATGAAACCAGAGTGATATTTATCCTTTGTTTATTTATATATTTTCGGGACATCACGAAAGGCTGAGTAATACAAATTTGGCCTAACATAAATACACTTTTCTACGGAGTGACAAAAAGGTAAAATACGCTAATAGAAATAGGAGATAAAGTACTATATTTATTTGCGTCACGTTCTGTATCCAAATATGAGGCACAGCAGGAGTTTGAGCATTTTCTCCTTTGTTTTTATTTATTTTTTTCCCCCTGCTGATTGAACCTGCTTATAAATCCCACCTCTTTAACTTTTCACTCTCAGCATCGTGTTCTTATCTCTGTGTCTTCAATCAATATTTTTCTGCCAGGTGGATTGGTCTGGCTTGATAATGTCTGCAAACTTTACCGTCAAGAAAAAAATATAAGAGCACGCAACATCCCGCGAGCATACCATCACGCACGCACGCACATTCTCTCTCTCTCTCTCTCTCTCTCTCTCTCTCTCTCTCTCTCTGACACACACACACACACACACACACACACACACACACACACACACACACACACACACACACACACACACACACACACACACACACACACACACACACACACACACACACACACACACACACACACACACACACACACACACACACACACACACACACACACACACACACACACACACACACACACACACACACACACACGTACGTACGTACGTACGTCCTTATACCAGTTGAACAAGAATTAATTTTTTCTATGCCCACACATACATTGGCCATTTGCAACATGGATTCTCAATTCATCTCAGACTACGTTCATCTTACTCTGCTTAGACTTAACCCCACTTTGTTTGCGTTCACACTACATCACACACAGAAAGAAATATAGTTCTTTTCCGTGAGTTTATTATGATCATCCCCTGTACCATTTCACCTGCTCTGTACAGTGACGTGCTGTATTAATCAGTATAACGAAGCCAAGTGACTGAATTTTATGTTACTCTCGTGTGGTTGTACAGAAGATAACCCAAGCATATGCGGTGATGCATCAGATAGCTAGAGGCGGTGCCAAGGCACAGCAGATCCGTCCCCCCGGTAGGCATTTTAGTGGTGACGTATAAACACAGCAGGATATCTAGTCAAAGATGTCACATATCAAATTTGGAGTAAATCGGGTGGAATTTGACGATTTTATGCCCATTTGAAATTTTAGGCCCGACCCACCTGACATTGACCCTCTCACCACTAACTGGGGGGTGACCCCCCTGATGTAATAAAGCATGTTATAGGATGCAGATTGAAAGATGCACATTTAGGTTTTGGTTTCATGTCGATATGGCGAATGTGAAGAGTTACGGCGAAAAAACTTTTTTTTTTTTCCTTTTTTTTTGGGGGGGGGGGGCCTACAGCCTGGGCCTTGGCCCAATTTTTTCCCAAATTCAAGCAGGTGATCAGAAGGTCATAGCGCATCCTGGCTGTAATTTTAGTCAAAATCGCACAAGTAGTTTTCGAGTAAAGTTATTAATAGACAGACGGAAAGACAGACAGAGAGACAGACAGACAAACTAACAGACAAACCGAGTGAAAACAGTCCTCATCCCTGAGCCCCTCCGGGGCGGGGAAGGTAATACTAGTATATAAAGTTTAAATAATAATAGTGTATAAGCATCATGAATTGAAGTAATTTCCTATACTACATTAATCAGCTAATTCTTCTATTCAGACTTACCGGTATGTAATAATGTATCATTAACATTTATAACCTTGAACAGGTTATGAAGTGAGGTGCACAAAACAAACAAGTCTTGAGAGGGGAAAAACATTTAAATAAAACAAGAACGTGTGGTTAGTGACTATGCACAGAATATAGGAGCCTTAAGAGGGAAAACTAAATAAGTGTGTGTGGTTAGTGACAAACCGATCGAGCCCTCAAGTCTGCCTGAGAGGGTAATGTGTGTCATGCCCCCTGCCCTTCACCCACCTGGCGGACCAATACACATGTGAGCTTTGCGCCATACAGGGACGACCCAGACCCTTTATGGAGTCAGCTAATGGGAGGGGGGACAGAGACATCGCTGGTGCCTTGTGTACTTAATCTCAGTATCAAGAGAGTTAATGGGATCACTCCGGGAATGAAAGAGCAGATGAGAAAATCAGTCCTTTGAAGCCCAGGACATCTAGTTCAGTGTCTCTCTCAGATTATTTACCCATCTTAAAGGAGAGGTTTCGAGATGGAGAAATTAGAAGAATCCTTTATTAACCCCTTCTCTACTACGATGAGCTCCTATGCTGAATAAGGTAATCTGAGTCAGAAAAATATACTCGCAAAGGACGTCGTCAGGTTGAAGGGAGTTAGTCTCAATATAAAGGGAATGTGATCACCCCAGGAGAGGCAAGACATGAGACGATAAATGTTACCCCAATCAATACACGGGCAGCTTCCTTACCTGTGCCGTGACCTGAAAGTGTATATATTAACCCGAATCGATTAACGTAACTAAAGGGACCTGAAAGGATCAAGATGGCTTAAATTGTTACCTCATAGATAATTGCACCGATAGGGCTGATATTGTGGCATACTACTTTATACTCTGGAACTGTCTCCCTCTGTCTGTATTTCCTACTTCCTATGATCTCCAGTCTTTCAAACGCAGTGTGTCCAGGCATCTCGAAATGATCGGATCTTGAATTCGGCTCTCTTTTGTATTGTCTGTTTTTTTCTTGGAGGGAACGGTTTGCGGGCTCCTGGCCTTTGGTTCCTTCTTCCTTGCATAAAAAAAAAAATACATGACCTGAAAAGACCTGACGACACCGAAATTATCTGGTGCAATGTTGAAATTATCTGCTTTCGTCAGAACGTGGTTAAAATGAGTTTGGAGTCGAATGTATCTCAGCTGACCAAAATGAATGTGACTGGACATCAGTTTATCTGACTGGGTCCTACTGGTTACAAAAACACTTAAAGACTGTAAACTAACCTGACTTCTTAGCCTGTATGAATGGGTAGCAGGTGAATGGACATAAGTGGCCGGAATGGGACAAACTGGACATGGTTAGACTTGAAATGACTAGATAAAGCCGGGGTGAATGTGATGACCCAGGCTTGACTTCAGGTGGCATAGATAATCTTGAACAGGTCTAATTTGATCTTCATTAACCTGACTCATTAAGCACCCTGAGTTCACCTGAATGATGGGACTGACGAATTTTGGCCACCAGCAAATGATAATTACGAATATTAAAAAGGAACTCTCGCACCGAAAGGGTTAACAGGATAGACTGAGCTTAGATATTATAGACAAGAATTGAGATCTTTGGTAGAGGGTGATCAGCATATAGATAATAAAAAAAGGATAGCTGTACAACTCATCTTTCCCCACCCCCGTCAGGTATGCTTGAGTGTAGAAATGAGGTATGTCACATTCATGCTCTTTGACTCAATATCTGTAGAAAAGGACGCTGAATTTTTGGTGTGGTTTGTCAGTCACTGTGTCACTTGAATCACTTGCAGATAAACTAAATGGCCTGCAGATATCAGGCCACTTCAGCTGAGCCCTCCCAGAGACCTTTTTGTGGGTTATTTTGGTTTTTTTTCCATTAATGCCAAAGGAAAATGATGCACTAAAAATACATATTAACAGCTCATTTTACAACCACATTTCCAGTATATCTCAAGGGGGTTTTGGAATAAGAAAAATAATGTCAGTTCTGTATCATCCCAGTTGTGATATCGAAGATGCTATGGGGAGGAGAGAGAGGAGACTAGTTTACCTTCATCCAGATCATTTAAGCCATCGGGGACCATCCTACGTTCCTGGTACCTTTTGAGGGATAGAAATTCCTCCAGCCTCCTCTTGGCTTCGAACTGTGGTACTCTTGCTTTCTCCCCTCCGACCTAAGCACTTTACCAATCATGTCACCAGGGAATTTGTAAATAAAACATAGGAATAATATTTTCAGACGAGCTTGACCTAATACCCTGAAGGGGCCTTTTGACCTAGCTATACCCTTTTTACCCTAACTTGGCCCAAAATTGCCCTCTCTCCATCATGAGTGCTGAGTTGTAACAATAAATTAACACTAGAATATAATGCTAGTCACGAAGAAGTGCTGTGAAAATTACGTGAAGCCATAGTGTTGTCTTTTTTCTGCCAGTAGGCTGCGTGAAATAAGCTGCAAAAGGATGAAAATCTGGGCCAGGTTAGAGTAAAAAGAGCGTAGAAAAAAATATATTACCAGGGCCTTACAAAAAAGAAAATCTGTCTTCACATAAAATATCGTTCTCACCTTAACTTGCTTGATCTTACTATTCTTTTCCCTTACCTGCCTACCTCTACCTGTAATCTTCTCACTCACCTGTCTCTGTCGCCAATATTCTTCCATTCTGTCATTCCCGTTCTACCAGCCCATCTTCCTACCAATTCTGCCCCCCTCCCTCCCCACCATCCCGTCTTGATACCATTTCTGCCCTACCTGCCATACCATCTTCCAACTATTCCGACCCGTCCTACCCTCCTCTCTTCCTTCCATCCCATCTTCACACACAGTAAAAAAAAAAATAATAATAATAATAAGCTTAAGCAGGTACAAAAATATTAGATACCGGAGCTTCAAGGCCCTTCGGTTAATATCTTTTGTGGTGTGGTGTGGTGTGGTGTGGTGTGGTGTGGTGTGGTGTGTGGTGGGGTGTCCTACTTTGAAATACATAAACGTTTATATCGTACAAATTAGTGCTTTACAAGGGAAACGTTGCTATAAACAGATGTCTTAATGTACCAAAATATCAGTGAGTTTTTAACGGAGCACTGCATTACTGCATTGTTGAACTTAATAAATTATTGTTCTCATACACAAATGTTGTATGTGCTTCAGAAGTGCTATAATGTGTGTTTCTCAGTGTGTATTTTTCGCAGTGACGCATCGACTGACCATCTTCCCCACCTGCGTTCCTTTACCAGTTTGCCTTTCTTGCTTCCTGTCTTACCTGCTTCAATCTTCCTACCTTCTCACCTGGCTACCCTCATCCTCCTCCTTCCCACCTGCCTCTCCTTACCGTCTTATCCTTTCACCTGCTTGGCCTCCCCCTAGCCCCCTTATACCTGCCATTGCCGTCACCGTCTAACCTTTTCTGTCTACCTGTGTACCTGTCTTTCCTTTCAACCCTCCAAACCTGCCTCCCTCCCACCCCACGCCTCTGTCGCCTCCCAGTTCTATCATCTTCCCATTGCCCCTCTGTGCATTTCCTTCTGACCAGTTCGTCATTATTCTCCAGCCTTTTCTGTTTAACCTTGTACCTGCCTGCCCTTTTATGCAGTCCAACCCCTCCGCCTCCCTACCCACCCCCATCATCTCCCAGCCCTCTGCTTACATTACCCCCCTTCAGCAGTTCTATCATCCAACATCCTCATTATCGCTGTCCTGCCTTTTCTGTCTATCCTTGTACCTTCCTGTCTTTTTTTAAATCTCCAGTCATGACCTACTCCTTCACCAACCAGATCTCTCTCTTTATATCTTCTTTCCATTACCTCACATTGCACTGGCTTCATCTGTCACCCGCCTTGTCTCCGTCCTTCCTTTTCTGTTGTTCTTTCCAACCCTGCAAACTTAGGACCATTCTCCCTCCTTCCACCCTCTCTCCTCTCTCCTCTTTCTCTTCCCTCTCTCTTCCTTCCATTATTGTCCTTTTCAACCCTGCAAACTTACCCTCCCTCCTCATCCACTTTCTCTCTCCTCTCTTCTTCCTCTTTCCTCTCTCTTTCCTTCCACTATCCCAGTTTTCAGTTCCATGACCCTACAACTTCATTACTTCCTTTTCTGTTTACTTTTTTCCTATGTCATATTCTAACACCAAAACTGCTCTCCCTTATCACGTCCCAGCTCTCTCTTCGTCCAATTCCCATTTTGAAGCTTTCCATTCTACCAGCTCTTCGTCACTGTCCATGACTTTTCCTTCAGCTCTCCTTTTTAGACCTTCAGGCATCACAACTGACCCTCACCTTAAAGCTCTCTCCCTCCCATTACCCCAATTCACAGTTTGTTTACTCAATATCCTCTTTTGGCTTTTTTTTTTTAACCCATGTACAATCTTCTGCAAAAGTTCCGGTCCTCCTCCAGCCCTTCAGGATCTCATAACATCATATTAGTTTGGGTAAAGTTTATGTAGTTGGTATAATCTTTCTGGCTGGTTAAGCAGTTACTCTTAAATATCATTGCCATTAACTACCAATACTAATGTTATGAGCTACTGAGGGGAAAGAGGAGGAATGGAACTTTTGCATTCAATTGTACAGTCGGTGAAAGCAACACCGTACTATTTACCTCAATTAGCATTCAGGTGGAGAGTGAGAGACTGACGAGGAGAGTGTATGTGAGAGATGTGGAGGAGGGGAGAGGGAGGGGTAGGCCAAGGATGAGATGGAGGGATGGAGTGGAGAGGAATATGAGAGAGGGGGGTGTGAGCTGGGAGCAAGGCAGTGAAATGGCGGGGGACAGGGCGACATGGAGGCGATTTGTTTGTGGCCACCCCTTACGAGATTAAGGCGTCTGCCAAATAAATAGATAGATAGATTTAGTGTATTGGAAACTGCATTAAGCGACTCAGTGTAAAGATGTTATGTAGTCCGAAGTAACAATTTAATAGATCCTTCTGGAATTTGTCAGTTTCGTATACGTCATATTCCACAGGTGCGATGCTTATTCATTCTTGCTTTCTTGCCTATCCTCTTCCCATCCCCAAGCTTGCCATTATTCTCCCGCTGTCCCTTCACCTCCCAGACGCCTATCCTTTCCACCAAGATAGTTACTTTTCTATCTATAGCACCTGCCCACCACGGCCCTATCTTTCCTGTCCGCCCTTTCACCTACTTGTCCATTTCAACCCTATAAACCTGCCCAACCCCATCCTTACCTCTCAGCTCCCAACTCTGTCTCTCTTCTTCCAGCTAACCTACATAGAAATTGGAAAGTTCCTTCACCTTATCACTCTCCTGCCTTTTCTGTCTCCCTTTATAGTCACCTCGAGTATTTCTTTGCCCTTTTGAAGACTCAGGTATACTAGCGGTGAAGTAGCGGTGTTTGAAGAAACGTATAAATAAAGATAGTGTATATACCGTGTAAAGTTTATATTTGCTAGAGTCATTATGAACGTTGAGATGGCTATACACACCTATCCTTTTTGGACTTTCAGACCTACCTTACCATCCCGCCCTCTCACCTTCCCGCCCTCTCACCTTCCAGCTCTCTCCTTCCTCCCCATTACCCCACTTTGCAGTTCTTTCACCCTGTCACCTCCCCGCCCACGCATAGCCTTCCCACACCCTCCATGGCCCTCCTTCATTACCTGGCCTCGTGTCACATCACACACACGTCCACACACACAGTCATCATCATCATCGTTCCAGTGCCCGCAATCCTCCACCCATTTCTAATATCTGCGTCACTACCTCGACGTATTAGCAGCGAAAATGTTCTCATAACCCTCGTAACTATTCTCCAACACAATCCTCATCTACTGCCTCGAATGATGTTGCTCGTCGTCCATGTTACGACTGTGTACGTTATCCCTTCAACGTAACTTTTTTTTTTAATACTATCGGACGTTTTGTTCAGGTTAGTAGTGTGTCCTAGTAGTGAAGCTGTTAATGAAAGCTGAATCAAGTTCCACCATTTCAGAGTTTATCCTGTTGCCTACCATTGCCTTCAGATAAAAAGAGTATTGTACGTCACCCTGTTAAAGAGACTGAAACGTAAATCAGGTAAGGAAAGACAAGCCCCTCATTTTGGTGATATCTTAATGAAGGTAGAACGTATTTGGCCATTGTATCATTGCAAACTCTATTCTGTAACGTGTAATAGAGGATATTCGCCTCACAACCAATGGCGTTCCACAAATGTCCGTCTAATTCCGTCATACCCTGTGGACTGCCTTCCTCTTCGCGATTACAATATTCAGCATATGATCTTTCTACTCAGTAAATTGCTATCATCATTACTGTGCAGGATTTAATAGTTTATCTCTTTATGACTGATATCATTGCAAGATACTGTATTCTTTTTTGGCTTAGATTTTGTAACATCTCTCTTTCAGTGATGGATTTTGCATATTACACTTTATCATCCTCTACTTTGTTGGGGTACACTATCCCGATTTACAAACACATATAGTTAATGACATTCACGATAATATTAATGAGGTGTAAGCAAATAAAAACTGATGAGGTACAACAAAGTCTCCTGTATCAAAGAAAATACAGTACTGCTCATTTAAGCACCGTTATAGAAACAGTCAATTCACATTACCACTTTCTAGATGTAGGTGCCCAAGGCTAGGCTGGAGTGGTTCAGTACATTTACCCACTGTACTACGTGTCTCTCCTTTAAGATAACTAAAAATCGTCTCTAGTAATAAGAATAGACTACTAAAATTTGTCGTTGTGTAAAGTTAATGGACTGTTGAATGTAATCATCTAGGTGTAGTGTGGATGAAGAATAAGACGTCACCGTAGGCAAAGGCTTAACCATCGAGACCATGTGCATGTCTAGGCCTTTATTCGGACTGGGGTGTTCTGACCACTACACCACCAGGAACCCTACGTACTCTTGTGATTGTTTTGGACCCAGGCTTCTCTGAACTTGGACCTGGTGAACTGCAGGCTAAAACTGTCTTTGTCCTGCTGCGCGCTATCCTTCTGCTGCGCGCTATCCTTCTGCTGCGCGCTTTCCTCCTGCTGCGCGCTTTCCTCTTGCTGCGCGCTTTCCTCTTGCTGGGCGCTATCCTCCTCCTGTTCACTATCCTCCTCCTGTTCATTATCTTCGCTTCGGGGGATAGAGAGGGAGATGAGAGACGTTTGGATAGGCAACGGATACACCCAGTTATAACGATGCCACCACGTTGATGTATTCTCCATCTCCACCACCTTACCTAATAGAGTGCCTTACACATATCCTCTTCATCAGGATAAGAAGAGATGCTGCGATATTTATTCTGTCTTGATTCTAACTGCGTATTCTATTATTTACTGGTTTTATCAAGACTTCCCTCCATATGCGTGAGGTTTGAACTCTGGAAATGGAACGACAACCTTCTTACCTATCTAGAGTTGGTTTGCAAAATTTCACTAGATTCTGACATGGTTTGGAAAGAATGCAAAAAGACTAAATCTTGTCTCTGCATATCCATAATTTTTCCTCACAGCTTTTCAACACTGCCTGGTTTATCCACTCACCCTCAGTTTCTCAGTCATTTCCGTCAAGATCATCAAAACTTTCTGATTTTATGCGACAGGTTGGCCACAGTGTTTCAGTACCCACGAGTTGACTGATTCGTGTACAGTCAAATACAAAAGTCCGTTCGCCTCTTCTGCCTCTTACTGCTCGATTCGTACGTGCTTGTAGGAGAGGCAGGGGACAAAGGTACATGTTATCACCCACAAATGATTGATAATATGCGCCACAATCCATGTCTATAAATCCAGCAGTGAAAATGTGGCAGACGAGAACGAACTTTACAACTTGACTGGACAAGAATTAAGGAAAACAATAGCTACTCAGTCCTTTGGCTTTCTGAGAACTTTGCAATTTTATAAACGTACTGTTATGTGCCGTTCGTAACATCAATAAAATCACTGCACTGTACTTTATCATACGAATTATTTCCTGGGGATTAACCTTTAGGATCTTTATTATTCTCGTCAATTCTTACTAGACCATGAACGCACCTGTAATTTCCCTACCTGTCAGCTCTTATCACTCACCAAAAGTCAGCGTTTCCTACTATTCATTCTTTTCAATTACAACTTCTGTCTATCTATCTATCTATATTGTCAGACGCCTTAATCCCGTAAGGGGTGGCCACAAACAAATCTCCATGTCGCCCTGTCCCCCGCCATTTCACTGCCCTCTCCCCAGCTCACACCCCTCTCTCATATACTGTACCTCTCCACTCCATCCATCCATCTCATCCTCGGTCTCTTGCTTCCTCCCCCCCCACCACCACACTCACATACACTCTCCTTGTTAGTCTCGCGCTCTCCATCTTCTCCACATGGCCAAACCACCTCAGTATATTTCTCCTAACGCTTTCTGTCCCATCTATGTCCACACCACAACGCTCTTTCACTTCCTCAATTGTCAATCTCTCTCTCCATGTAACTCCACACGCTCACAACTTACCGCATAATATTTCCTCTAATCGTCAATTCATACTTGGTCAGCATGGATTTCGTCATTCCATATTAGATCCTCCTAATTCCTGTTAATTGTCTACCTGGTAAATTCCATCTTCCTAGCCACACAACACTTCTTACAGCTTCTCCCTGTCATCGTTACTAAATGCACAGTTACAGCAATCACAGAAACTCCTGCTGTTCTTTACGTTTTGAAACACAGAATGAAGATCTTAAATTTAAAACTTAATAGACTGGCTTCTATGTTTTTTTTTTCTTACTCAAAATTCCCGGACACCAAAATATGTGGATAAAAATAGCTTAGGTTCTGTTTCATTCGACGTAATTACCTGGATATTCTCTCTCTCTCTCTCTCTCTCTCTCTCTCTCTCTCTCTCTCTCTCTCTCTCTCTCTCTCTCTCACACACACACACACACACACACACACACACACACACATTGGGGATCAGTATATTCACCTTTTCATTCATCCACACTGCAATGGACACAGTTTTATATTTGCGCCAGGCTAAAAGCAGACTATTTTAATTATAAGAAAGAAACCTTATCATTTAGCCTTTAGAGTATGCCAATTAACCCTTTTATATTTATATTTGGCCATGTGGAGAGGATGGAGAGTGGGAGACTGACGAGGAGAGTGTATGTGAGTGAGGTGGAGAGGGGGAGAGGGTGGGGAAGGCCAAGGATGAGATGGAGGGATGGAGTGGAGAGGTATATGAGAGATAGAGGTGTGTGAATTGGGAGCAGGGCAGTGAAATGGCGGGGAACAAGGTGACGTGGAGGCGATTTGTTTGTGGCCACTCCGTATAAGGGATTAAGGCGATAGATAGATATATGTAGAACCATTTTTTTTTAATTTATTCAGGGTAATAGATGATTTTTGCCCACCTCTTTTTGCTAATTGGAGAAGGCGATAGCAGTAGCCAAAAATGTTTAAAAAATAGTTTACGTGTACCTGTGTGTGTGTGTGTGTGTGTGTGTGTGTGTGTGTGTGTGTGTCTGTCTGTCTGTCTGTCTGTCTGTCTGTGTCTGTCTGTCTGTCTCTGTCTCTGTCTCTGTGTGTGTGTGTGTGTGTGTGTGTGTGTGTGTGTGTGTGTGTGTGTGATACGTTGTTGGTCATGCTTTCGCTGTTTCTGGACCGTATTCTCCTCGGTTAAGGAAGCTCCCTAACACCTATTCCCTAGCGATTTATTTTTGGATATGACTGGCTAATATCCTTTTGTACGCTATTTATGCAGAGTAAGTTGATATTACAATGAATTAGGTGACACAGAAGAGGACGGGAAGGTGTGACAAGCCAAATAAATCACTTAGGCAGAGGTGTTAGGGAGAATTGGTCCTCTGAGTCAGTAGTAAAGCAGATAATGAAACAGGATAACTTTATTGGGGATTAGGACTTTATTTAGAGAGGTGAATGGGGAGAGAGGGAGGGGAAGGCCAAGGATGATATGGAGGGATGGAGTGGAGAGGTATATGAGAGAGGGGGGTGTGAATTGGGAGCAGGGCAGTGAAATGGCGGGGGACAGGGTGACGTGGAGGCGATCTGTTTGTGGCCACCCCGTATGAGGTTTTTAACTGAATTTATTATCCTGATGTTTGTGGGAATAAGATGGAATATACAACTTTGGGTTGAGGAGGTTAACTGAGTGGTAAATGATGACTTTCAGCCCCAACATTCAATAATAATAATAGCAGTAATAATAATGATAATAATAGTTGTAGTAATTTTTGTTGTTAAGAAAGCGCCCTAACACCTCTTCCTAAGCGATCTATTTGGCTTATTACACCTGACCGTCCTCTTCTGAGGTACTTAAACTTTTCTGATATCACCATACATAGCATAGATAGCGTACAAAACGATATTAGCCAGCCGTTCCCAAAAATAAATCGGTATGGAAGAGGTGTTAGGGAACTGCTTTGGGGTCATTGAGACAGGCAACTGTATCTCCCCAGTCCCAGTCCTCTACTTTTTTTTTAATCCAAGGAAGAAGGAACCAAAGGCCAGAAGCCCATAAGATTGTTCCCTCCAAGAAAAAACAAAAACAATATAACAGAGAGCCAACTTCAAGGTCTGTAATAGTTGGTTTAGTTTAGGTTCCGAACTGCACTGCTGGGTGAAGGGGGACAGAAGGGAATGATACTCTGTCACCAATTTGTCCTACCCGGATTTTGAGCTCGTGTGCTTCCAGTAATGAGCTGGATGTCTTACCAGTGCACCTCTGACTGCTCCCTTGCCCACCCACCGACTCTCACTAGCCTCAGGAGATCACACAACCAACATCCCTCCTTCACGTTCCTTTTTACCTAGAACTTGAGAGGACGAAGGGAAGGTGGCGGTGAAGTGGGTAGAGCAGTGGCCTGGGGACTGTTTGACTGAGGGCTCTATATGTGGTACTGCAGGGCTATACTTGGAGTGCTGCAGGACTCAGTACCTTAAATTCGACGTCGTTGTTCTCTGCTCTTCCCTGGCCCTACTGACAGGTCATAAAAAAATCCCTACTAATACCAGCTTTGAATGTTTATCCTTAGCGTAGCATGACAAAGATGGTGGATAGTCGTGCATGATTTGTGAGGGCTCCAGGGGATCAGCTTTCTGTGGCTGTATCGTAGGTAGACTAAAAATGCCCAGCTATGAAACAAAATATACTCAGGAGCAGACACTGAACACCAGACAGCGGTAGCAATAAAGTAACATGGCCATCCCCTTACCTACAACAACACAACTCATTCCTTCATTGTCTTCAGTATCCTTGGGGGATCCTCTGACTTGGGAAGATCACATTACTTCTCGTGCAAAAACAGCTTCGCAAAATTTGTGTGTGCCGAACTGAGTCCATGCGCTCTTTAACCCCACTCAGTTGCTGGCTTTTTATAGAAGCCTTATTCGTCTGTGTGTGGAGTGAAGCTCTCATGTGTGGAGGGGCTCATTACAAAGAAGAGGTTTAAACAGGGTGGAGTCAAAAGCTTTCGTCTCATCAACTCTTCTCCTCTCATTGACTCTCTTCAGTTGCTTTTTCCTCATCAGAATCTTTCATCTTTATCCCACTTCTACCACTGACACTTTCGTCACTTCTGACCTCTTTGCTTGCAATCTTCCCCCACTACGGTGGGCATGCAGCACCCACTAGCTACACACGATAACACCTTTTCTATTCAACTGTCTAATGTAATGCAACTGGTCGACTCTGGAACTGTCCTCCCCATTCTGTCTCTCTCACTGCCTATGAGTTCTAGTCTTCTATATGAAGTGTAACACGGCATCTTGAAACAACTGGACCTTGATTATGGATTCCTCTTTGTTTGGGTTTCGTCGGAAAGGACATATTTTGCAAGCTGTTAAACCTGGAGTCTTTTGTGTGTGCATAAAGAAAAGACCCACATGGAAAGAAAAAAAATGACCAACTCGGCTAAAGTTTGTAAATATGCCGTTGGGTTCCGTTCCTGGCGCTGTCCACACACTGTAATTAGACGCTCTCATCTCCGCTCAAAATGTCATGCTACACCGCTGGACAAAAAACACTGTGTAATAAAAAATATGGTGAGGGAGGCGGTCATGTGCTAGCTGGGCGCTCGCTACAGCCTGGGTGGTCGAGGCTGGCTGACAAGGAGAGAGGGAGGAAGAGGGAGGGAGGGAGCAGGAGGGAGAGGGTGGGGGAGTTGGACATGGAGAGGGGGAGGGTAGAGATGGAGGAGGGTACGGAGAGAGAGGGATGGAGGGAGGAACCAGAGGAAGGGTGTTGAGAAGGTATGAGAGAAATGGAAGGTGGACAGAGGAAAGGGAAGGAACTGAAAATGAAGAGAAAAAAGACTGAAAGGGGATGAGAGAGAAACAGCAAGAGAGAGGAAAGGGGAAAGAGCCGGGAGAAAGAAGAAGAAAAGGAAGGGAGAAGGAGTGAGAAAGGGGAGAAGGAAATGGAGGAGAAGGAAGAGAGACAGCTGGAGATAGAGGCGGGTTTAGAGAGAGGGAAGGGAGGAAGTTTGGGGAATTAACTGAGTGCACCTGATTTGATTCGACTACTGGATAATTTGTACCTTCAAATAATTCCAGTCCGAGATCAAATTCCAGTCTAAGATCTCTTGGTTTTCATGTCAGAGTAAATGAAGTATTTTTTTATTTACTAATATATAATTGGATAATACTCAGAAAATGAAGAGTGAGAGTATAATGTATGTTATTATGAACAGCACATTTCTTGTTGAGGTATACAAGTTGGATGTGGTTTGTTATTGATGGTATGTAGACACCCACCATTCACTAGCTAGACGTAGTGCTACCAAGAGTATAAGTGCCGCTACAGTCCCTTAATATACTACGTTGGATGATAGACTTACAGACAATAAATGAACACCTGTTGGTCGTGTGGGCAAGGGAGGTCCAATCAGATGTGGCCTATCAGGAGTGCTCAGGGGTGGATGACTATACTCCTTTCACGTTAGCTTGGCCCTGATTTTCATCCTTTTGTAGTCCAATGCACATAGCTCAGTGGTAGAAAAAGACAATACTAGAGCTCCACATCCTCTCCACAGCTTTTCTTCTTGACATGCATCATCGTTTACATTAAATACATAATAATAGTTGCTTGGATTTTCCTTATCAGTGCAAATACAAATGTAGTCACACACACACACACACACACACACACACACACACACACACACACACGCACACACGCACACGCACGCACACGCACACGCGCAAGCACACGCACACGCGCACGCACACGCGCACGCACACGCACACGCGCACGCACACGCACACGCACACTCTCACACTCTCTCTCTCTCTCTCTCTCTCTCTCTCTCTCTCTCTCTCTCTCTCTCTCTCTCTCTCTCCATCAAGGACCAGTTTTACGCAATTAAAACTTTCACGGCAAGACAAAGCAACATCATCATCAGTATCAACAGTAGTATCAACATCCTAACCTTATTCTGAACAAAACAGTAAGATAAACGGAATCGTGTAATGGAGAGGAAAAACACAATCATAGAAGTATTAAAAAATAAAGTGCCATGTTTACTGGAAAACACAGTAAAGACAGTAGCTAATCATCATCATCATCATCATCATCATCATCATCATCATCATCACCGTCACTGTCATCACCGCCACTGTCATCATCATCATCATCATTATTATTATTTTCCTGAACCTTTGAAGGATGGAGTGAGGTATGAACTAGAAGCAAGGAAAGATTAGGCACAAAAATGCAGCAAACTCAGCGAAATGACCCACACATTAAATCACACATCCCTCAACGCACGCTCGACATAAAACACAATATTCTCTCGTAAAGCCAACATAAAGCAACCCAGACGAAGCGCTAGCACTGAGAAACAAGCAGGCAGGCGCAACAAGAGCAATTCGCCACACTCGGCCACACAATTCCCCTCCACCGTCGCTAAATCGTTGGGGAAAAAAACCTGAAAGTACAAAAAAATACACTTTTCTCCCCCACCATTTCCATATTGGGTACTCGTGTTGTTTATTTGGCCTTGTTCTCTTCTGGTGGGCAGGGTTCGTACTCACAAGTTTTCTTGGGCTTGAGGTGTGTATAGATTTACTTCGTGTTCTTGCCTTGGGTTAGAAATCTTCCCAGCACCTCACAACTTAGCAAGAGTGAATATTGTGCGTAAGAGTTCTTGTTTGCGTTTTTGCTTTGACTCATGCAGCTAGAGAACACTGTGGATTAGATTACTTGCTTGTGCTCTTGCCTTGACTTATGAATCTACCAAACTCCTCACAACTAAGCAAGAGTGAATACTGTTTGGAAGATTTCTTGTTTGCGTTTTTGCTTTGACTCATGCAGCTCTGAAGACTGTGTATAAGATTACTTGCTTGTGCTCTTGCCTTGGGTTATAAATCTACCCAGCACCTCACAACTAAGCAACAGTGAATATTGTGTGCAAGATTGCCTATTTGCGCTTTACCACTCACGCAGCTATCCATCACTTCATAACAAACAAGAGTGAATACTAAGCAGTGTGTAAGATTGTCTGCCTTGCTCTTATCTTATTCATGCAGCTACCAAATGCCTTACAACGAAGCAAGAATGAATATTAGGTGTAAGAATGAATATTAGGTGTAAGATTGATTCAGTGCTCTCGAGTCTTCACTTATAATTATCATACACTTTTGTCACTAACCTAAAGTGAAGTATTTATATTTGTATCAATTCTTGTTCGTGCATCTTTTCTCATTCAGGTACCAGACACTTCACAGCTAGAGTGGATAGTTAGGGAAAAATACGAGAAACAAAAATATTCCTTAAGATGATCATGGATACCTATTTAGCCTAAGAATTATGACACTTTATGAATACGTTCCCAGATCTGAGAAGGACGGGAGGGAGGGGAAAGAGTGGATGGACTGAAGGCAGGATGGGGAGGATGGAAAATGAAGAAGGTTGATAAAGGTTGAGGTATGAAAAAGGGATTTTTAGATATAGGAGGATCTCTAGCGGCTGGTCTGTCCGTCTGTCTCTCACTAATGATTTTCAGACGCAAGGTAAAGAGACACAAGTATCTTCCCAAAGTCTGACGAATACATAGCGGAAAAATTGAACCATATGAAACACGCACTAGGAGAGTTAAGATTGTCACTGTTTTTCGTCAGTTTTAAAATTTCTACAGACTAAATTGGTAAGATAGTTGTTTCTGACTGTACTTCATGCCTCTAGACTTTAGTGACTTTAGTGACTTTAGGGAAATCAGTCCATAGTACACATCGCATCACATCTCACTACACACCACACCACACCACACCACACCGCCCAAAATCACCCCCTCACACCACACTACACTAAGGGCATTAACCGAAGAGCCTTGAATTTACCTCAAGTATTTTTGCACCCTTTTTATCATGATTATTATGTTTCTTTATTATTGGTGGTAGGTGGGGGCGACCATCATCCACTCCCTTGATGTAGTGCTGCCCACTTTTTCCTTTACCTTTATCATTCATATTTCTGTGTCTGACCTCCTCTCTTCCTATTTCTCTGATCTTTCCTGTCACCTTTTATTACTCTTCTTTCCTTTTCAAGTGGCTTTACAATGAGTGACAAGCCTAATGGTTTCCTTTAAGCCAGGAAACCATTTACAGCGCTGGGTGGTAACCATATAACCAACACACATGCTTTCGTTACATGTCAACAAGTGGGTTGGCGGAGAGTTAGTGCCCTTCCCTATAAAACAACTAACTCAGACAAATGGCCACCCCTTACGGAATTATGGCGTCTGGCTATAGATAGACGGATAGAATTATTTACCATTTAGCACAAGCACCAACACTCAGAACTTTGTCGCAGAAGGCCAAGTAGGAATGAGCACAGTGATTTACGAACTACATATTGGCAGATACAGGGGGAGGGGATGAAAGTTATTACAAGGAATGACACGTACACAGAAAATGACATTCACATGTCAAGTAGCTATGGCACAATATCGGTAACTTGAAGACTAAGACCAAACATTACGAACAACAATAGTGATCAGAGGAGAGGAGGACAATGCATGGAATTTAAATATTCATGAGTATAGAAGGAAAACACCAGGAGGGGAGGGGGAGGAGGAAATGAAGAAGGAATGAGGACTGAACTGGTAGGATAATCAAGCTTTTTCCCTACCAAGAAAACAGCTAGCTACATTGACGAAAAATTAGACAGAACAAGATAATAAAAAGCAATGATTAATAGGCCTAAAACTCACTTGTTCTCCCATTGTCAGTCTTCACCGAGTAATAATGTTAGGGATCTGCTTGTAGTATCGACTTTTGCGAGTAGTATTCTTGGGGAAAATTGGGACTTTGAAAAAACGTCTGCCTTATTGCCCCTGTCGCAGTTAGTATGGAAAAATATTGATTCCTCGTCTTCTTGGACAGGTAGGAAGATAGGAGGAGGTGGAAGGATAGGAGACCAATACATGCCTAGGAATGAAAAAGGGGATAGAAATCTGAGTCAAGAAGGAAGTAGAAAAGACTAGGAGGATAGTATGCACAGGAGGAGAGGCTGTAAAAGGAATAGGAGGAGGTTGGTACTGATTAAGGAACGAAAAAGGGATTGAAATGGGAGTTGGGAAATGGTTAGGAATGGTTATATAGACGGCAATGGTGGTGGGAGTGCATGGATAGGAAGGGGAATTATTGGAGGTTGTTACAAGCTAAGACGAGAAAGAGATAGAAGTGAATAACGAGAGACAGACTGACAGACGCAGGCAGACACAGGGACAGACAGACAGAGACAGAGAGAGGGGGGGGGAGGGAGGGAAAGGGAGAGACAGACAGACAAAAGTGGAGTGAGTTAGGAGGAAGGAAGAAGAGGAGATAGAAGAAGAATTCACAGTACAGATAAAGGACCAAGGAAGGGATCGCAGACAGAGACAGGGACAGACAGACAGACAGAGAGAGAGAGGGAGAGACAGCCAGACAAAAGTGGAGTGGGTTAGGAGGAAGGAAGAGAAGATAAAAAGAATACAGCGGGCCGAAGAAGGGAACAATCAAGAGAGACTCGACCCGAAAAAGCAGGGTGGATGTAAGGCACCGAGTGGAAATTTGTACAGAAACTCGTAACTCTCTCCATGATGACCACCGGGAACACGGAACACGCGACTGAGAGAGAGAATTTGGTAAGGGAACAGGGCAGTATTTCCAGCCCCAATAACCTGCTATGTGTCAGGTCGTGGCCGTGAGCAATTTGTGATTTGCAGTGCTGGATCTTTTTTGGTCGACCTTTTCGCTGAGGGAAGAAGAAAAAAAGGTTAATACGAAAATGTGTACCTTATATCTAGTGGAGGTATAGATTAGAGGTTTAGTTGGTGATGATGATGATGATTGATGATTGATGCTTGATGCTTTTCACTGAGGGAAGAAGAAAAAAGTTTAATACAAAAATGTGTACTTTATTTCTAGTGGAAGTATAGATTAGAGGTTTGGGTGATGATGATGATTGATGACTGATGACTGATGACTGATGATGATTGATGGCTGATGATGATTGATGGCTGATGATGGATGATGATGATGACTGTCTTTCATTGCGAGTAGGAGAAACAATGATAATACAAAAATATCCACTCGTACAGGAAATAGGATCAAGATGGTGATGATGGTGAAGAGTAACAATATCACTAAAACACCCAAGCAACTGGTAAGGAATATGACTTGGGGACTGTTAAGAAAAAAAAAATGCAAGAGAAATTATTAGCAGAAAAATGAGATGCAAAAGGGGGGAAGAATAAGATAAAGGAGGCATAAGAAAGAGTGGAGGGTCGGGGAAGAAGGGAGACTGATATAGAAATTAGAAAGGTTGGAAGAGTAAGGAGGGAAGAAGACTGGATGAACAAGGATGTAGGAAGAATGGGGAGGTAGAGGGTAAGACAGCTGGAGAAGGAGAAGAAAGACTGGAAGAATAGAGAAGAAGAAAGAATAGAGAAGGAGAAGAAGAAAGACTGGAAGAAAGACTGGAAGAAGAAAGACTGGAAAAACAGAAGAAGTAAGATGAAGATTAGAGGAATGAGGAGAAGGAGAAGACAAATGGACTGAGGGGATGAACATGGGAGAAATGGACGAGGATTGAGGCAGAGAAAAGAATAAGACAAAATGGATGAACAAAGAGTGAAGGAAGACTGAAGGAACAAGGAGGGGAAAGATAAGAAAACCTGGAGAAATTGGAAGATAAGGAATTGGATAGAAAGAGTAATTTGGAGGAAGAAGAAAATTGGAAGCTTGTAAATATAAGGTGTAGAGAATTAAAGGCTAGAGAAATAAAGACATAGTAAAAATATTCAAGAAACTACAAGGGGAGGGATGAGAAAGTTTGAAGGACCAGATGGGTTGGGAGTAGGGGTAGAATATACGAAGATTGGAGGAATGAGGCGTAGAGATATAAAAACTAGAGTAAAGAAATAGAATTACTGAAGGAAGAAGAGGAGGAAGGACGAGAAAACCTGAAAGAACAGAGAGGTAGAGAGGAAGGGACCGAGTACAAGGAGTAAAGAAATAAAGACTAGGAAATAAAAAACTGTTGAATTATTGGGTGGACGAGAGTGGGAGGGATGAAAGAGCACAAAGGGATAGGGAGGAAAGGGTTGAATATGTGATAGAGGAATGAAAATAGTGGAAATATTGGATGCACAAGGATGGGAGGGAAGAACATGAAGGAACAAAGGGATAGGGAAGTTGGAGTCGAATATAAGTGGTAGAGAAATAAATATAATGGAAATATTGGATGCACAAGGATGGGAGGGATAGGAGAGCTTCAAGGAACAAAGGGATAGGGAGGTTGGGGTCGAAAGTACATGAGACACCGTGCATTTTGTGTCGACCCTCGTCTGACACGCCTCGCCCCTCTCCTCAATTAGGGCCACAGCCGCGTTTGACCTCCGTGTTAAATTACATTATCAACACTATACGACCCAGCCAGGCAGAGGAACGGGGGTGGGGAGAGGGACTGGAAAGCGAGAGAAATGGAATGATAAATGGAGAAGGGAAAAGATAATGCGAAGTGAAAAAGATTGTATATGATGACAAAACCAGCTTATACATGGGAATTTACACACACGTACACATACACATATATACACCTCACATGATCAGCACTAAAGGACATCCAGGTACAGGAAGCAGAGGTGTAAATAGAAAGCCCGTAAGATGAGGGATACAAAAAGGATAAAATGAAGAGGAAGAGAATAATTATGTAATGTCGAGGGACGTAAAAAATGAGATCTTTTATTTGAGAGTTTTTGAGCCCGCTTTATACACATAGCAACCCCATGTGCTCAAAAAAATACAATAAAACAGTAGTATATGAGAGAGGAGGGTGTGAGCTGGGAGGAGGGCGGCGAAATGGCATGGGACAGGGTGACATGGAGGCGATTTGTTTGTGGCCACCCCTTACCGAATTAAGGCATCTGGCCGTAGACAGACAGATAGAAATAGAAATAGAAGTATACTGCTCGAGAGTGAGGCGGCATGCTAGGGTGCAAGAATACGTAAGTGAAGTTGGTTATACGTCGTGGTAAGAGGAAGGTCGTTACTTAGTAGGGACAGAAATGCCTGAATGTCGTTTCTAGGAGAGGATAAATTAATTTGACCAAGAGAATGCAAGGGAGGAAGGTGAGAAGAAAGGTCGTATAATTGATTTAGGACGGAAACTTGGAGATCCTCTTGCAGGTGTCAGCAGGTAAGATGAGTATGAAAAAATTATGTCGTGGTAAGAGAGGTTGTTATTGAGTAGGGATAGAAACGCCTAGAGCTGTGAGGGCATGGTAGGAAGGTGCTCGTGTGTCGTGGGAAGAGGGTGGTCGTTACTGATTAGGGACAGACTCACCTGGAGGTCCTTTTGTCCAGGTAAGAGATAGATTGATATTGACAGTGCGAGTTAAGTGAACGCGACCCAGACCACCAAGATAGCACCTGAATCTTGTTTCTCTCTCTCTCTCTCTCTCTCTCTCTCTCTCTCTCTCTCTCTCTCTCTCTCTCTCTCTCTCTCTCTCTCTCAGGTGAAGGCATTAAGTAGATAATTGACGGCAATCAGGTTGTTAGGTGAAGGGAATTAGATACTAAGATGAGGGCAATTAAAGTGGACAGGTGAGGACAAAGAGGTAGTGAGGTGAGAGCAGTTACGTAATTCGGTGAGTACAAACAGGTGGGGGGATGGGTAGGTGAGGACATGCAGGTGAAGGGGTGGGTAGGTGAGAACAAACAGGTGAAAGGATGGGTAGGTGAAAGTGAGCAATGGGTAGGTGAGGTTGTGAAGGGGTGCATAGGTGAGGGTGAGTGAGTAGGTGAGAGAATGGAGTTGACAGGTGAGTGTGTGGGGGTGGGTAGGTGAGGGCAAGGATATGGGAAGGTGAGGGTGTAGGGGTGGGGAGGTGAGGGTGTAGGGGTGGGGAGGTGAGGGTGTAGGGGTGGATAGGTGAGGGTGAATGAGTGGGTAGGTGAAGGTGAGTGAGTGAGTAGGTGAGGGCGAGAGGGTTAGACGGTGAGAGTGAGGGGGTGCATAGGTGAGGGTGAGTGGGTAAGTAGGTAAGGGAGGAAGGGGAGTGTAGGTAAGGGTGAAGGGAAAAGTATACGTGAGTGAGCATAGGTAAGAATAAGGGTAAATTCCCAGTTTTGTGGAACGTAATGAAAACCTTGATGGCAAATTAACCCTTAACCCCAAGTACATATCATGAAATTTACTTCGGTTAGTATCACTCCTTTTTACTATATTCAAGTGTAACCTTAAACTTAGAATATTTTAGAGACTCACAATTAACGTTTTGGTAGAGAATAATAAAATTAATAGTGATTCCAGCTTAGAATGGACAGTGTAATTCAGCTCAGAACATGTCCTCGAAATTTTATGCCAAACCTTTCAGTCTAATGACATGTTTCTTTTATTCCTGCCTTTACCATGCATGCGTATTAAGCTTGGGAGTGCCCCCTTGGTAATAAGAAAAGGCTATGTCGGACCCCTCCAGTTCTAAAATTCAATCATAAACAGAATAAAATAATCGAGGTTAGATCAATAACACACAAAATGAGTCGCTGAATTCAAGGAGTTAATGAAGTTGTAGCTTTCTTTGTTGTTGGTAGCTGAGAATTGCTGGGTAGAATCTATCCATCTATTGCCAGACGCCTTAATCCCATACTGGGTGGCCACAAACAAATCGCCTCCACGTCGCCCTGTCCCTCGCCATTTCACTGCCCTGCTTCCAGCTCACATCCTTCTCTCTCATATACCTCTCCACTCCATCCCTCCATCTCTTCCTTGGCCTCCACCTTACTCACATACACTCTCCTTGTCAGTCTCTTACTCTCCATCCTCTCCACATGGCCAAACCACCTCAATGTGCATCTCCTAACGCTTTCTATCACATCCACAGGGTAGAATGAAAGGAAATAATTGATCAGCATAAATAAGCTTCTCTCAGTTTCGTACAGCTATGGAAGTATTATCAGCTCACTTCATTGCACTGATATCGAGACAGGGATCAGTGGCGTTCGAAAAAAAATTACTGTGATCTTGCGAGTCCAACAGATTTTCAGAATATAATGTAAGATGTGGGTTGATATTATTGTGAGCCACTGTGCCTGAAAACAGATGGAGCTTGAACATACTATCCGCTTTTACACACACTTGAAGAGTTGTGGAGACGAACCGCCTATCCTTGAGAGCCATTTATCTATATTACAGCGTAACTCAACCCTCCAAACACAGAGAAGGCTGGGAGAAGACAGAGAGAGGGAGGGAGGGAGGAAGAAAGAACGAAATAGAGAATAACTGATGCCATGTTCATAATATATAACTTACGTTTTATTTTTCCTCTTGTTTATTCATTTATCTTCACTCATACACCTGCACAACATTCCACAACCACAACATTGTTTATCAAAGAAAAGAATAATAACCAGATAAATATGTTTCTGTTAAAAATACATTGGAATATATATCAGGGACGTGAGGTTGTGCCTAGGCTGCCTAAAGGAACAATTTTTGGATCTGATTTTCGCCAATACATTTTTGCTGATCTTCCAAATAATTCCTGACACGCCATACAGTTACCCCCTCTATCAGCATCATCCTGAAATAGACAGCCCTAACATACACCCGGTTTGGACAGTGGGTATTGGCGCTGAAACTGTAACTTGCAAATGTCTGACAGGTAGGATGATTGCTAGGCTTCAGTAAATTGATTCTAGCTTTTGCCCAGATCTGGAAACGTCAATGATAATAATAATAATAAAAATAATAATAATAGTAGTAGTAGTAGTAGTAGTAGTAGTAGCAACAGTAGTAGTAGTAGTAGCAGTAGAAAATATTGATAATAATAATAATAATAATAATAATAACACTAACAACAGCAAACACACCAACAAACACCACTACACAGACACGTTTACATTAAAAACAGGTATAGATCGTCCAAGAATATTTCCTTAGGAGCCTGAGTAACCTGACAAAAGAATATAGTGGCAACCTATCAGAAGGGCAAACTAACCTCTCTTGGACGCGGGGATCTCAAATCTAGCATTCGACACACCCAGCCAGCCAAAGACCCGAGCTGAGGAAGGGACCGCCTCTTTATTTAGTGTCTCCTATGATTCAAGATTAAAGTCAAGTGTTCAGAGGGTGCCGGAGAGATGGTCAGGTCCTTTGGTGGTCTGTAGTCTGGCTGGGTCTGCTTTACCTTGACTCCCCACACCTGGCCAACTTCTCACTTGGCCACCCCCTCACCTGACCACCCCCTCACCTGACCACCCCCTCACCAGACCACCCCCTCACCTGACCACCCCCTCACCTGGCCTTCCTCTAACCTGGCCTTCCCCTCACCTGGCCTTCCCCTCACCTGACCACCCCTCACCTGACCACCCCTCACCTGACCACCCCCTCACCTGACCACCCCCTCACCTGACCACCCTCTCACCTGACCACCCCTTCACCTGACCACCCCTTCACCTGACCACCCCTTCACCTGACCACCCCCTCACCTGACCACCATCTCACCTGACCACCCCCGCACCTGACCAACCCCGCACCAGACCAACCCCTCACCTGACCAACCCCTCACCTGACCAACCTCTCACCTGACCAACCTCTCACCTGACCAACCCTCTCACCTGACCAACCCTCTCACCTGGCCAACCCTCTCACCTGGCCACCCTCTCACCTGACCATCCCTTCGCTAACTCAGGCTTAATATCAGTCATATATTTAAACCTGAAATTACAAAGACGAAGGCAAAGCAACATTATTTTTTTTTTCGTCATATTTCAGCAACGTTGAAAAAAATAAAAATAAAAAACACACGGCTGACTTTCTACCTCGTTATTTATTGTTCTGTATGTGAGAATATTTTTTTTAACTCTCCAACCCTCATAGATACTTTAACCCTTTGACTTACGTAATTTCTGACCCCCCTCCCGCAAAAGAATCTTCCCTTGTAACATATAAAAGACAAAGTTCTATTTACTTGGCCCAAAAAGTTAAGCCTGGTAGATTTAGCATATTCAGAGCCCCAGGTTCCTTTTGAGCACTGAAAAAACGTTTGATGTTAGCCGAAGTGATAAGCAAAGTAGGTGATATGCAGAGAAGGGTTGAACTTGCTTGTCATGAACTAAGGGTTTACCTGCGCCTCCACGCACGCTCAGGTATGACAATAAGGCCGTGAGGGCAGAGGATCTTAGCCCGTTTTTGAGATATACGATTTTCCACTGCAGATCATTGTACTTAGAAATCATTACGTCTTGTTACTCTGGCATTCACTGTGGTTTCGTTGGGAAGTGTTTAGTATCTGTAGGACTGAAGGTAAAAGCATATGTAAGTGATCTTGTTTTCTGTAATCAGGGGGGTCATTTATGTTCTAATCTTGCTTCCACCTGACACCTTGATTCATTTTAGAGAACCATAACTGTGAAGCAGTTAGTGAAGGCTTTATCAAACCTCTTGTTCTGAAATTTTCTCCGAAGTTAATAATAATAATAATAATAATAATAATAACTAATAATAATAATAATAACTAATAATAATAATAATAATATAATAGTTGTAGTAGTAGTAGTAGTAGTAATGTGAAGATAATAATAATAATACTAATAATAATAATAATAATAATAACAAATCGTGATATAAGAGATCACTTTAATACCGAAGGGGGTTATTGAATCTATAACATTCCTGTATTTTTTGGAATCCTTCCCAACATGAAATAAGGAAAACATCGGGATATACAAAGGAAAACAAAATAAAAAAAATTCCTATACTGAAAGAGTTAAGCTTAATTTATGACATCGAGTGGAGAGGTATATGAGAGAGTCGGGTGTGAGCTGGGAGCAGGGCAGTGAAATGGTGTTGGACAGGGCAACATGGAGGCGTTTTGTTTGTGGCCACCCCTTACGGGATTGAGGCGTCGGCAGTAAATAGATAGATAGATAGATAGACAGATTCCACATCCAGTTGAATTGACGACCAAGCATAAGTTTGATCTTCAAGAGGTAACTGGAGGATTTTCCACTATTTAATGCTATCAGTGGAAATAGACTAGTAATCTACCTATATACTGGACTACGTAGCCTAGCCCAGGGTCCTTACACCTCGAAATGGGTGATGCTGGATTGACCTACCTGTTACTATTTAATTTACGAAAGAACCCAGGTTGGATATGTGCATCGCGACTATGAGCTTGTAGGCGAAAGGGTGCATACTAAGTACCTTCCTCACATAGTCCACGCACAACGGTATCGTGAAGTAAAGGTTAAGGCAGACAAGTTTTGCTAAGTCCTACTCTTCCCCTTGAATACAACCCAAAGCTGTCGTATTTCCATCCTAACCCCAAATTGTATCGTTGGCTAAATGAGAGGGAAACCAGCAACTTTATTTTTTTAACATCGTGGTGAGTTTTCTTGTTTTATTACTGGTATTCTCAGACTTTATTTGGAGACGCTTTCTAAACTGGGTTAAATGTAGGTTTTTATCAGTTCCTTTAGCGCGAAGGGGTGAGAAGGGGCTCTGTAAATATGAATGAAGTCCTCTGAAGGCAGCAAAAAAAAAACCGAAACGCGTATTGAACATTCCAATGGCTAATCGAGAATATTCAACCATTCAAGATCACAATTTTCAACAGCGAAAGAATACAGTTTTGTGGTAGCCAGAGTAAAGTAACTATACCTGTCCGAATAGCATTTACTAACCCAAATATCCCCCTCAGAGATATGTTGTCAATAATGCTAACGAGTAAAGAGATTATGAGGTAATGAGTAATGAGATTCTGAAGTACTGCTGCATTCGGCCAATCATCACCAACCTGTCAAGTGTATCTTCGTCTCAATTAAAAAAAAGAAAAAAATGAGAATAGGCGCATCAAGGGAAGCACAAGGTTTAAAATAGTTTCACCATACCACACAGACCATCCAGACTGAAAAAAAAAATAATAATCATGATGTTCAAAGTCCAGAAAATTACCCCACAAAAAAAGTGACCCCAGTCTTTTTTCTCGGAGGAATATACCAGAAATTGAGAGGAATCCCACCCATTTTTTTACAACAGCAGGACCTTTTGTCGGTTTGACCAAAAAACTCCAGGTGTCAAGCCAGGTATGTGAGGGATCCGGGGAAATATTTAGAGAAGATCTTAGCCAGTTTTTAAATAAGGTAAGTCTCCATGAAAATCAGCTGTTATATGTCATTTTGCCTGGTCGTATGATTTCGCTTTTCGCACGTAGTTTTTCTCTCTAAATCTCCATAGAAATCAGCTATCATTTATCTTTTTTTGCCTAGTATTTTTTCGCTCTTTGCACGTAGTGTTTCTCTCTAAATCTCCATAGAAATCAGCTATCATTTATCTTTTTTTATTACAATTTTTTCGCTCTTTGCACGTAGTTTTTCTCTAAATCTCCATAGAAATCAGCTATCACTTATAGTTTTGCCTGGTCGGATTTTTTTTTTTTTCGCATAGCTTTTCACTCTAGCCTAATTAAGATATTTTACTGAGGGCAGAGTGAAAGACGACGATTTGGGAACAATGCCTATGTACCACACAAATTTCTTTACGATAGACAGCCAGTTTTTGCTAAGCCCAAGTCTTCTCCTGGAATAAAATCTACACAAGTCGGCTCATCTTCATCTTAGAGAATTAGATGCTTTTCACAACTAACATGCCAAATCATGGTTTCATAAAATTTGATGAGCATTACTTATGTTGTAGGGACGAGTCTCCTTAGTTACTAGTCAAATCCGCCCTCCAGTCTGACTACTTTTGACCATAAACTGAGCTGAAAAGGATTAAGGATATTTCTCAGCTTAAAATAAACCAGATATAATCATTGGTTTTACTGCAGGGTGGAAAGGGACGTTAGGAAGAAAAATGGGTATGATTCTGACCAACTCAAGTATTGAACTTAGATTGATGCAGTTGAGAACATGCATTGCTAACTTACTGTAGAGAGGAGAGAGTGGATTGTTTGTGAGTTAAGTAGGGAGGCTCATAAACCGTCTGTCTATTTTTCTATCTATCTCTACCTGTCTGTCTCTATCTGTCTATCATAAATTGCACCCTCCTGTCTACTTTGCTGCTACATTTCCATCTACTTTTGTGAGGAGTGATGATATTTTGGCTGCTTCGTGACACTATTCTTTTTACTATAAATTGTCTAAAATCTCATCTCTCCACCTTTAATACTAAGATTCAGCAATAAATTAATACTAGAATATGATCCTAGTCACGAAGAAGTGCTATTGTAAGAATGTAGAAACGCGGTTTGTGGTCTTTTCTGCCACTGAGCTACGTGAAATAATTGCAAAATCAAGGTCAGGTTAATTTGAAAGCATAATAATCAGCCATGCATCACTGAACGTGAGAGAGAGAGAGAGAGAGAGAGAGAGAGAGAGAGAGAGAGAGAGAGAGAGAGAGAGAGAGAGAGAGAGAGATTGTAAAGTGGAAAATAATGCACGGTTGATACTGGCAACAATGATAGCCGTCCACGCAACACACGAGAATTAAGATGTATTATTTCTGTCTATCTATCTATTACCAAACGCCTTAATCCCGTAAGGGGTGGCCACAAACAAATCGCCTCTATGTCGCCCTGTCCCCCGCCACATTCCTGCCTTCCTCCCAGCTCACACCCCCGTCTCTCATATACCTGTCCACTCCATCCCTCCATGTTATCCTTGGCCTCCCCTTTTATTTTGTATTGGTAGTGAAATAGAGAAGAGTGAAAAGGAGGCACAAGAGAGTCATTGTATAGGGTAAAGAACGACTGTGTTGTGAAAATGAAGCCAATATTTATGTTGCTAAAATATCTATCTTATGAGTTAAAATAATATACAAACAGTCTATCCATCTATCTATAGCCAGACGCCTTAATCTCTTATAGGGTGGCCACAAACAAATCGCCTCCATGTTGTCCTGTCCCCTTCCATTTCGCTACCCTCCTCCCAATTTGCACCACCTTCTCCCATATACCTCTCCACTCCATCTCTCCATTTCCATCTTATGCACATATATAACCCAAGAAAGTTTGTGAATACGGTACCTAGCCCAAGAAAGTTTATGAATACCGTACCTAACCTAAGAAAGTTTATGAATACCGTACCTACCCCAAGAAAATTTATGGATACAGTACCTACCCCAAGAAAGTTTATGAATATGGTACTTAACCCAAGAAAGTTTATGAATACGGTATTTAACCCAAGAAAGTTTATGAATACGGTACCTAACCCAAGAAACTTTATGAATACGGTACATAGTTGACGGTCAAAGATAACTTCGGGAAATTCCTTACCTCTTACCAGAATTAATAGTTAGGGACTTGAGTTAACAATAGGAGGCTGTTTTTACTGATCAAGCCTTATTTGGTTCGTGTCAGCCCACATTCCTCTCAGGCTTAAAATTGTTCGTCCTGTACACTCATTAGCCAAATATTTACGTTTAGGTAAGAGTGAGCAGTCTTTTCCGCCTTTATTGGGGAGTTTTCTGTTATTATTATTATGATGGTGATGATGATGATGATGATGATTTTTTTTTTTTTTTTTATGCGAGGAAGAAGGAACCAAAGGCCATGAGCCCGCAGTAACAGTTCCCTCCAATAGAAAAACAAAATACAATATAGAGCCAAATTCAAGATCCGATCATTTTGAGATGCCTGGACACACTGCGTTTGAAAGACTGGAGATCATAGGCAACAGGAAATACAGACAGAGGGAGACAGTTCCAGAGTTGACCTGTTGCATAAATGAAAGACTGGGAGTAACGGTTAATTCTTGCATTAGAGAGTTGGACAGAAAAAGGATGAGAGTCTGCTGCCAGACGGGTGCTACGCGCCCGTCGTAGGGGTGGAGGAATGCAAGCAGACAGTTCAGAGGAGCAGTGACCATTAAAGTAGCAATAGAAAAGAGATAAAGATGCAACAGTGCGGCGAAGAGACGGAGGTTGAAGGGAGTCAGTAAGAGGAGGAGAGTTAATGAGACGAAAAGCCTTTGACTCCACCCTATTGAGAAGAGCTGTATGAGGGGAGCCTCCCCACACATGAGAGTTGTACTCCACACAGGGGCGGATAAAACCCCTGTATAGAGTCAACAATTGCGCAGGGGTAAAGAAAGAGCGGAGTCGGCTTAGCACACCCAATCTCTTGGAAGCAGATTTTACAAGAGATGTAATATGATCTTTCCAAGATAAGTCCCGAGTAAATGAAACCCCAAGCATGTTCAAGGATGATGTAGGATTAAGCTGAATATTATTAAACATTAGTGGGTATACCTGTGGAAGATTTTGTCGGGTTGAAAGGTGTAAGAACTGAGTCTTAGATGCATTAAAGACAACCATATTATTTTTACCCCAGTCAGAGATACGAGCCAAGTCAGACATTAGGTGTGCCATAGCCTCATCCCTTGTTTGTTGAAGTAACTGTTGAGATGGGCGTTGCGGGGAACCGAATGGAAAGGTGAAGGGTGGAGTCATCAGCGTATGAGTGGATATGGTTAGATGTACAGCTTAGAAGATCATTGATGAATAAAAGGAAGAGAGTTGGTGATAGGACAGAGCCCTGAGGAACACCACTGTTGATATATCTAGGAGAAGAACGATGGCCGTCTACAACAGCGGCTATAGAACGACCAGAAAGGAAGCTAGCGATGAAGGCACAGATAGAAGGATAGAAACCGTAGGAGGGCAGTTTGGAAATTAAAGATTTATGCCAGACTCGATCGAAAGCCTTTGAGATGTCAAGTGCAATGGCAAAGCTTTCGCCAAAGTCCCGAAAGGAGGATGACCAGGAGTCTGAAAGGTAGGTGAGAAGATCGCCAGTGGAGCGTCCCTGACGGAACCCATACTGACGATCGGAAAGAAGGTTGTGATAGGAAAGATGCCTTAAAATTTTTCTATTAAGAATTGACTCGAAAACTTTTGAAAGACAGGACGTTAAAGCAATTGGACGATAGTTGGAGGGTTGGGAGTGGTCACCCTTCTTTGGGACTGGCTGAATGAGAGCAAACTTCCAGCAAGAAGGAAAGGTACAAGTTGACAGACAAAGACGAAAGAGTTTGCCTAGGCAGGGTGTAAGCACAGAAGCACAGTTCTTGAGAACAACAGGAGGGACCCCATCAGGCCCATATGCCTTGTTAGTACTGAGGCCAGTGATGGCAGAAAATACATCAACTGAAGAAATTTTAATGTCAGCCATGAGGAAGTCAGAGGGGGAAGTGATGGAGGAACAGCACCGGAATCGTCTAAGGTAGAATTGGAGGAGAAAGTCTGTGCGAAGAGATCTGCTTTATCAGTAGAAGAAATAGCTACAGAACCATCAGAGTAGAAAAGAGGAGGGAAGGATGATGAGGTAAAGTTGTTAGAAAGATTTTTGGCAAGATGCCAGAAGGAGCGGGAAGAATTCGAGTTGGAGAGTTGAGAGCATTTAGTATGGATGAAATTATTTTTAGTAGAGCGAAGAACAGACTTAGCACGATTCCGGGCAGAAACGTAAAGATGATGTGATTCAGGGGTGGGTTGGCTCCGGTACCTTTTGTAGGCCCTCTCCTTGTTGCGGACATGATGATATGATGATGATAATTGTTTGTTTTTTTGCTTTTGTGTTTTTCCTTTGTTTTATTATTATTATTATTATTATTATTATTATTATTATTTATTATTATTATTATTAGTGGTAGTAGTAGTAGTAGTAGTAGTAGTGGTAGTGGTAGTAGTAGTAGTAGTGGTAGTAGTAGTAATAGTAGTAGTAGTGGTTGTAGCAGCAGTAGTAATAGTACAGAATTGTGTGTGTGTGTGTGTGTGTGTGTGTGTGTGTGTGTGTGTGTGTGTGTGTGTGTGTGTGTGTGTGTGTGTGTGTGTGTGTGTGTGTCCTAACACTCGTTCTATGACCCAATTTTGACTGGATAATATCGTCTAGTATTTACTGCAATAGAATAGCGACACGTCCTCACAATGGCGGAGTTAACAGTGACAAAATAGCATTCGCACTCCTACACTCACTCTCAGCTTGGTATACCTGTCTAATGTTTGGTGGAAAAAGTTACGGGAAGACGTGTCCATGAGGGGATAATCAGGTGCTTTCTTACCTGTAATTAACCTTCTGACAGGAACGGAAACCTTACCTATAACAGCATTGATATTGACAGAAATCTTCCTTCTTCTAATCTACCTACGACCACAAAGCTACAGATGGCGAGAGACATTTTTAACTCTTCACTCCTGACACAGCAAAGCGATTTTCGTATAAGGGTGGCCTCTCGCAGCTACGTATCTAATTACACTGTCCATATTAATATTTCATGCATTTATTTTTTTTTCTCCCACAAGCTTGAACTACATAATATATTTCTCAGTACTTTGCTAAATAATATACTAAAGTTGTCCCATGATTTCACTTACACTTATATCCTCAGAGCCTTCACTTCTCCATTATAAGCTTTTCTGTATCTTGTGAAATGGAGAGCAAGAATTATCCTGGTCTTTCACTTACACTAAAGACTTCACCCTCTCAATCATCAATTTCTCGATACTTTGTCCTCTCTTCTCTTTCCCTCCAGTCATTCGTACTTACTTTTCTCCCGATGGGCGTCACTTCTTCATGACAAATTTCTCAGTACCTTGTGAAATGGAAGACTAGAATTGTCCTGTTCTTCCACTTACATTCGCGTTCACAAGACCACCTTCTCTCCATCACCAATTTCTCGGCACTTTGTCCTCTCTCCTGTTTCCTTCCTTGGGGTAATTTCAGGCGTGTTTGTTCCCGTGGATGTGTTTGTCTCAGGCTGACGCAGCGGGGAGCCTGGGTCGATAGTGATCTTAACATTCCCGCCTCCTCACTCCATCTCTGTCTCTCGCCCACCTGTGTCGGTATGTCCTCTTCCCCACCCTCACTATTCCACCCCTAGTAATGGTCTTCTAAATGCACCTCACCTGGCTCCTCCTATAGTCTGTTTACCCTGACTTGGCCCAAATTTTTGTCCTAGTGCATCTTATATCATGATACCTGATGGAAAAATAGGACAATACATCCGTTCCATAGCACTTACCCTCGACTATACTCATTTCACCCTAACTTGGCCCAATTTTGTGTCCTTTTGCAGCTTATTTCACGTTAATCAGTAGCAGAATTAGACAATGTTCGGTTCTGCATCCTTTCCATAGCACTTCTTCATGACTAGCATCATATTCAACAGTAAATATCTTTCCACAAGACGCTATTCAAGGTGGAGAGATGGCGATTTTAGGCCAAGTTCGAGTGAAAGGGTTATAGTCATGTGATCTTTCGGTATTATCTTAGGCTCATACTAATTAATCTAAACTGATTTTGCCTCATTCCCGACAGGATAATTTGAGACTACGTAAAACCTCTTCTTAAGCGATTTATTATACATGTTACACATTGTTCTCTTTTTAATTCCTTATGTCTTTACTATGGATAGTGTTTGCATAAATGACACACAAGAGGATATTAAGGTGACATGCATAGATCACTGAGCAAAAGGTGTTACGAACCTTTTAAAGCTAACAGGTGAGTGGATGGTTCTCGCCCGGCCTTTAGGTGTGTTTACTTCCTCTTCCTCATCATTCCACTTCAGTAATGGGTCTCTAAATGCACTTCACCTGGAGGTCAATTTGACGTAGGTTGAGGTGCACTTTCTAACACCTTTCCCTTAGCGATTTATTTTACATACTGCACCTTCATATTATTTTTATCTAAGGTCTGTGTACTCGTAGGTTAAGAAGGCTCCCTAGCACCTCTTCCTTGGCGATTTATTTTACATATTATACCTTCATATTCTTTTTGCGTCAAGGGCCGTATTCTGGTGGGGTAAGAAGGCTCCCTAGCACCTATCTCTTAGCGATTTATTTTTGGACATGGCTGGTTAATATAATTCTGCACCTCATTTATGCAGAGTATGGCGATATCAGAATTACTTAAAAGACACACAAAGGGGAGGTAAAGTGTAATAAGCAAAATAAATCGCTTAGGCAGAGGTGTTAGGGAACTTCCTTATCCGATAAGAAGACGGGCCTACAGGAATGGTTGTTTAATGCTCTTGAGGTTGTACTTTCAGTGGTTTAGGAGACTTGATACTGTGTGTGTGTGTGTGTGTGTGTGTGTGTGTGTGTGTGTGTGTGTGTGTGTGTGTGTGTGTGTGTTTGACATGACCTAAAATTGCCAGCTCTCCATGTTGTGTGCAGAGTTTTTGCAATCGATTAACACTAGGATGTGATGTTAGCCACGAAGAAGTGCTGTGGGAAGGATGTAGAGCCACAGTATTATCTTGTCCTGCCGCTGAGCTACGTGAAATTACCAGCTAAAGGACGAAAATCTTGATCACGTTAGCGAAAAGGCAGTATAGCATTTCTTGATCAGCGACATCTAATCCACATTCGTTTGGCATAGGAGGTTTTGTAGCACCTCTTCCTTTGTAATTCTATCTATCTATCTATCGCCAGACGCCTCAATCCCGTTTGGGGTGGTCACAAACAAATCGCCTCCAAGTCGCCCTGTCCCCCGCCATTTCACTGCCCTGCTCCCAACTCACACCCCCCTCTCTCATATACCTCTCCACCCCATCCCTCCATCTCATCCTCGGCCTCCCCCTCCCTCTTCCCCCCTCCACCTCCCTCTTCCCCCCTCCACCTCACTCACATACACTCTCTTCGTCAGTCTTTCACCCTCCATCCTCTCCACATGGCCAAACCACCTCAGTGTGTTCCTCATAACGCTTCCTATCACATCCTTTGTAATTACTGTTGCATATTTCACCTTAATATTCCTTCATAAGCTGTGTATATGATTTTAATGTAGAATAATAACTGTAATATGAGAAATATCTGAAGAAATATTGACCACTTAAGTTTTTATCCACAGTGAAGTTCAGAATATCATCACTAATAATTTTCGTACTATCTATCTATTGCCAGACGCCTTAATCCCGTTAGGGGCGGCCACAAACAAATTGCCTTCATGTTGCCCTGTCCCCCGCCATTTCACTATTAGCATAAGTTACTTTTTCAATAGATAAATATCGTGTGAAGAGAGCTTTGAACAGTGTACTGACCATAAATAAGGAAAGTACTATATCCTATCGTATTTTATTTACGCCTAAAGTGAAGTATAGCACTGATAAACAAGTATTAAATATATTGCCAAAGCTATTTTCAACAATATTTACCTCTATAAAGCGTATTTTATGCTAATACTACTAATATTTTCAGTGCCGATAGTTTGAACCTCCATGGAACTCAAAACTTATAAGTAGTCAATTACGAAGTTGCCCAAGACTGAGAATATGGAACTGTCTTTTCCCTCGTCCTTCCACCTCAGTACTGCTCTCCTAAATGAACCTAACCTGGCATCCTCTTTGTCATATAACATCCAAGGTTTCACTTACGTCTGTAGTCTGGTCGGTTTCGAAGGCTTACAAGTATCTCTACCAGTTAATTTCTTCCTCTGGCACGTTCGTAATCTCAGACAGTGCATGTTAGTATCGTAAAAACATAGAGTAATTGTACGAAAATGCTTTGTTGTATCCACCGTCATCATCGTCAGCAGCAAAATTCTTATTCCCACCCCCCAAAAACGGTGATATAAGATCCAGTAACAGAGAATATGATTAGGAAAATTATGAAACGGCATCCACACTGACATCTACGAGTAAACAGCATTCAAGCCATCATAGTGCTTTTTTTTTTTAATGCAAGGAAGAAGGAACCAAAGGCCAGGAGCCCGCAAACCGTTCCTTCCAAGAAAAAAAAACAATACAAAAGAGAGCCAAATTCAAGATCCGTTCCACATCACAGCCATAGCCATACAGTGTGCACATTGTTTTCTTATATCTTTAAAGATGCACCTCATTTCTGTCACCAGTTTGTACCTGCATATGGCACGGTGATGTATGTCATTCATGAAGTTAGTGTCTGTATCACAAGAGATCATTTAAGTATAGTATAATAAACAGAACAAATCTCTAAGGTAAAATGCCTTCTAAGATTCACCACTTGTGTTCTTGAAATGTGTACAATCGTGTAATGCGAGTGAAAATCAAGCAAAACGTTATTCTGCTGAAAGAGCTATCCCCCACTTTAAGCAGCACCTATCTCAAATTAACTGTCTCTCAGCCACGCCTTCCTTCAGTCTCAATATCCATCACCAGCACCTCCACTCTCACTTTTACCTCAATCTCACTCAACCGCAACATCGTTCTGCCTCAGCGATAATCTACGCTACTTCCACCTCACACAATTTTCACCACCGAGAATCAGGAAGCAGTATTTTCGCTGGCAAAGGAGGCTGTGTAGCACTTTTCCCTTGCCAGATTACAGAGTGCATAGTGGAGAGGATGGAGAATGAGAGACTGACTAGGAGAATGCCAGTATGGTAAAGGATGGAAAATTGACTGACTAGCAGAGCGTGAGTGAGGTAGAGGATGGAGAATGAGAGACTGACTAGAAGTGTGTGAGTGAGGTAGAGGATGGAGAATGAGAGACTGACTGGAAGAGTGTGAGTGAGGTAGAGGATGGAGAATGAAAAACTGACTAGAAGAGTGTGAGTTAGGTGGAGAGGTAGAGGAGGGGGAGATCAACGATGAGGTGAGGGGGTGGAGTGGAGGGATATATGAGAGAGAGGGGGTGAGTTGGAGAGAGGGCAGCTGAATGGCAGAGGACAAAGTGACGAGCAGGTGATGTGTCTGTGCCCGCCCCTTACGAGATAAAGGCGTCTGGCAAGAGACAGACATATTTTTCTCTGGCCTAACATAGATCCGTAGTCCAGGTCAGTTGATGGTCAGGTGTTGTGGTATTGGAGGATCGATATAAGTAGTAACCAAAGAGACTCATTCCTACTTCATAATTCAGGCTTATGGAATTTCACACAACCACCACTTACCATTCGTGCTGTGGGGGTGGCTCAGTTCCGTCAAATGAAAACAGACTGACTATATTGTACTTCATATGGCACGTCAATGGCGCTTTAGTCTTGCCTTAGGACAGTAAATTATTATACTGAAGAGTAGGAAAAAATCGCCAAGAGAGAGGCATTAACAAACTTACCTACGAGCATACAGCCTTGAATACCTGTCACCTGAAGCCACCTAGCCACTCGTTTAGACTTTTAGCAGTGAAATGATTAATTAACGCAAAATCTAACCCTACATGTTAGTAATTCACTCTAGAATGAACAATAGTCTGAAGATAGCAAATGTAAAGTGAAAACTATGCCTTCAGTTTAAGCACATTTAGCTGTGGAAAAGGCCCCCTCACAGTAATGGGGCTAACGTTACCTAACCTAATCATCAATATGTACCAGTCCACCTAGGCCTGATCATCACCCTATCAGACCATCAGCCTATCAGATCACCAGCCTTACCTTGTCTGAATTAATATCGTCTTTCCTTTATTCATATCGTCCCCCTTTCTACTACCTCCATACCGGAATGAGACAGCCATAGCATGTATTCAGTATGGACGGTTACCAATAGCAAGTAACTCAAGCCACTGCCGGGAACAGAGTCATATTCTGAATTTCCATAAATCTATCTATCTATCTATTGCCAGACGCCTCAATCCCGTTTGGGGTGGCCACAAACAAATCGCCTCCAAGTCGCCCTGTCCCCCGCCATTTCACTGCCCTGCTCCCAACTCACACCTCCCTCTCTCATATACCTCTCCACTCCATCCCTTCATCTCATCCTCGGCCTCCCCCTCCCTCTTCCCCCATCCACCTCACTCACATACTCTCTCTTCGTCAGTCTTTCACCCTCCATCCTCTCCACATGGCCAAACCACCTCAGTGTGTTCCTCATAACGCCTCCTATCACATCCACATCCACACCACGACGCTTCTTTATATCCTCATTCGTCAGCCTGTCTCTCCATGTGACTCCATAGGCTTCTCTTAAATAACTCATTTCCACTGCTCTCACTCTTGACTTGTGTCCTTCCAACAACGTCCAAGCTTCACTTCCATACGTTAGAGTTGGTATCACAATACTGTCATGTAGTAACTTTTTCACTTCCATGCTCACTTCCATGTTTCTTATCACTGCTTTCAAAGAACCAGCAACCTTTCTTCCCTGCTGTACCCTTTCAAGCACTTCACCCTCCAAACCTCCATCCTTACTCATCACACTACCCAAGTACTTAAATGTACTCACATTTTCCAGTTGCTCACCATCCAACCTCGCTGTACATTCACTAACTTCACCTCTCTCAAAGACCATCACTTTACTCTTCCCTACATTCACCTTTAGATTCTGTTTCTTACACACTCTCCCAAACTCAATCACCAAGCCTTGCAGCTCCCCTTCGTCTTCAATCAACAACACAGTATCGTCTGCAGACAACAGTACAGGGAGTTTCCAAACACTATCCTCTCTCACCAGGGCCACTCCAACATCCACTACCCTACCTTGTACCTCTTTTATTACCCCATCTATGTACAGATTGAACAACCATGGAGACATGACACATCCCTGTTTCAACCCAACTTTCAATGAGAAAAATTCACTTAGTTCACCATCCACACGCACTGCAGCCTTGGCACCATCGTACATACTCTTCACAGCATTCAACAACTTCCCATCTACTCCATATATTCTTAACACTGTCCACAATCCTTGTCTATCCACCCTGTCATATGCTTCCTCCAAATCCATGAAAGCCGCATACAACTTCTTTCCCTTCTCTAGAAAGTTTTCCACTAAAGATCTAAGAATGAATATCTGATCTACACAACCTCTTCCCTTCCTAAAGCCTCCCTGTTCTTCTCCAACTAATTTCTCTGTTCTCTCTCTAACTCTGTCAATAAGTATCCTACCATACACTTTTCCTATTATACTAAGAAGACAAATGCCCCTATGATTACCACACACTTCTTTTTCCCCTTTTCCTTTGTACAAGGTAATAATTATACCTGACTTCCAATCCTCCGGGACCCTACCTTCCTCCCAGGCCAATCTGCACATCTTCCACATCCATTCTACTACTATCTCTCCCCCATGCTTCAGCATTTCACCACACACTCCGTCAATTCCTGGGGCTTTCCCCGATTTAACTTTCTTCATTGCTTCCACAACTTCTATCCTACTGATTTCTTCCTGTCTTCTCACCTCCCTCCTTCTCCCAGCCATTCTCCATAAATCATCTTTTAATAATTACCCACAAGACGTAAAATCTGTCTCTCTATCAATTACCAGACGCCTTAATCCCGTAAGGGGTGGCCACAAACAAATTGCCTCCATGTCGCTCTGTCCCCCGCCATTTCATTGCCCTGCACCCAGCTCACATCCCCCTCTCTCATATACTATACCTCTCCACTCCATCCTTCCATCTCATCATTGGCTTCCCCCTCCCTCTCCCCGCCCTCCACCTCACTCACATACACTCTCCTCGTCAGTCTCTCAGTCAGTCTCGTCAGACGTAATACCACCCCCTGTAATATCAGTTACGTCAGTCCTGAGAGACACACCAGGTATTCGTTATGGACAGTGGGCATTTGTGCGAAAGAAGTGACATGTGCAGTTGTGGGGTACGTAGGTGACTGCTGGAGCTTAATGGATTTGCTGTTAGGTCTTTGAAGCTCCTGCCCTGGGATGTCCGTTTAATATTATTCTCGCTGCCACGTTACGAGGTTTGCCATAGTAAAAAAAACACATTACTAGTGAAAGGGGTAATGATTTTTTTTTCCCCTAGCTATTCCAGTTCGATAATCTGGTTTAGAAGCCTTCCTGTTGCTTTATTTTTTCATATGCATCCAGCTCTGAACACTAGACCGAGCCCTTAAGTCCAGGATGCTACCTTGGACACACCAGGGGTTGATCAGCAGCTCTCACATGTTACTTGGCCTCTGTGCAATAAATACCTGTGTTGTGCCATGAAAGGAACATTATTCAGTGATGCTGTGATATTAGGGAGGCTGGTTCACGTGGCATATGTGTGGAGCCATACTGAAGAACTGTGAACGCGGTTTTACCATATTAACATCTTCAGACTTTAGCATGTAACAGCCAGGTTCAGTCCCGCGACCACACACACACTCCAGCCCACTTCTCTAGGTACTCTACCACCACTAAAACCGCCTGGTATGGTTGTCCGGTTAGTACTCTCTTCAAGGACAAAAAACTGTCATAAAGGAATTAAAAGGAGCGAATCGGACAGATACAAGGCCCATACGGTAAACCAGAAAACAGATGATGGTGGTAGTTGACAGTGGTATAGTGCTGGTTAGGGGAAGGATTGAAGAGATAGAAGGCACAGTCGTTGAAACAGATGATGGTGTAGTGGATAGTGGTAGGGTGAAGGTTAGGAGGAGGGTAGAACAGATTACATGGCTCAAACAGTGAAACAAAAAACTGTGGCAGTAGATGGTGGTATGATGCAAGTTCCGAGTATGGTAGATTAGATAATAAGACACAGACTGTGGGACAAATGATGATGATAGTAAAAAGTGGCGAGAAAGTTAGAAGGGAGAGTTGAACAGATAAAGGGTACAGTGACAAACACAATGGCGGTAGTAGACAGTGGCTTGGTGTACGTTAGGAGGAGGATGGGGTCTGTACAAGGGAGACAACGGTGAAGCAGGTGATCAGTGGCAGTATCCAGGGGTATGGTGAAGATTAGGTTATCTGATTGTTGCGGTCAGTCGTTACCTTGTTACGGTCCACACCACGTATTCAACAGCAATCAGTGGAGCTGGAAGCCATGTTAGGGCGTCCCTTACAATGAAGCCAGTACCACACCGATTAGATATGACAGGGTTGAGATAATGATGATGATGGTAGTGATGGTGATTATCCAGCCAAACGTAACCCAGCCTATTAACATCAGGTATACGAATAAACTCCTTAGCTTGGTAATCGACGGGGTAGCTAGTTAAAATGCATACAGTATGTGAACAGCCGTGGAAGAGAGAAAATATGTATGTGACTTTTGCTCTATAGTTGGAGCGAAGATACTGAAATTTTGATCAGGTGTGAAGGATTGTGTGGCTCGTTTCACTTGTTGCTCTGTTGATAGTTCTGTTTTATCATTTCTCCTTTTATTACATCCTACTCATACAATTCTTCTGTGGGAATTAGAATTAGGATGGCAATGATAATCTACTTCTCATCTCAACTGAAACTGAGTGATAAGCTGACCACATCTATTATTGTCATTTTAACATTTTCTTCATTACGATCACTCATTATACTCACGATATCTCCAGGTGATTTTGTTCAGTTTATAGGGGATTTCTGAAGCTGGAGGGGTTAGATTAAGCTTCCATTAACCCCTTGACAGCGAAAGGGGCCTCCTCAGTTAAATAAAAGTCCCAATTTGTTAGAATAAAACGAAAATGACGTCCTTGGGTTGAAGTGGCAAAGAGAGTACAGGTCAGCAACGTGCCCTCCTAACTAACATACGAACTGAAAAAGAATCGCGGAACAGAAATATTATCTTCTTCTTTTCCGACCTCCCGACCCTCCAGTGAGCAGGGTCGTTATCGCCGGTTGAAGCAGACCATAAGAAAAGGTATTAAAGTGTTTACTGCAGCCCCGAGTTGCTCTTTGATAATGTGAATGTGGATGGGCGAGAGTGTAAATGCCAGTCTATACGGGCGATTACGGGAGGGTGGCTGGGGAGGGGAGGTTGAGGAGGAGGGCTGGGAGACACAAGTAGGAGAAGAAGAAAGAGGAAGTGGTGGGAGAGGGAGAAGGAAGAGGAGGTGGTGGGAGAAAGAGAAGGAAGAGGAGGTGGTGGGAGAAAGAGAAGGAAGAGGAAGTGAAAGGAGAAAGAGGAGGAAGTGAAAGGAGAAAGAGGAGGAAGTGAAAGGAGAAAGAGGAGGAAGTGAAAGGAGAAAGAGGAGGAATTGAAAGGAGAAAGAGGAGGAAGTGAGAGGAGAAAGAGGAGGAAGTGAGAGGAGAAAGAGGAGGAAGTGAAAGGAGAAAGAGGAGGAAGTGAAAGGAGAAAGAGGAGGAAGTGAAAGGAGAAAGAGGAGGAAGTGAAAGGAGAAAGTGAAGGAAGAGGAAGTGGTGGGAGAAACAAGAGGAAGAGGAAGTGGTAGGAGGAAGAGGAAGTGGTGGGAGAAACAAGAGGAAGAGAAGAAGGACAACGAGATAGGACGGGAATGAAAAACGCGAGTGATGCGATAGACTGAGGAGAAGGAATAAAGAAGGACAACGTAAGATGAGGAAGGACAATGAGGAGGGCAAAAATTGCGGAAAGGGAAGGAGACAGTGGTTAAGGGAAAGGGAAGGAGACAGTGGTTAAGGGAAAGGGAAGGAGACAGTGGTTAAATACCGTGAATGTGGACGGGCGAGAGCGTAAATGCCAGTTAATACGTTAAGTTTACAAGCGGGTCACTGGGGATGGAAGGTTAAGTGGGAAGGCGGTGACCGGAGACACAAAGGGGAGAAGAGTAAGGTCAGTGGTATGAGGAGGAGGAGATAACAGACACACAAGTAGGAGAAAAAGGGGGGTCAGGAGATAAAATTGAGAGCCAGGGGACGTCAGTGGTATGAATAAGAGGAGATAATGGAGACAAGTGGGAGAAGAATCAGAGGACAGAGGTGATAGGAGGTTAGGACTGGTGTTAGCAGCATAAGACACAGTACATTTACATTTAGGGGAAAAAAGATCGTCTAATATTTCACTGCTTTTACTTTTTACTCTCCTATTGGCTACTATTCCAAAGCTGAGAGAAGCCTAGTAATTTCTGTCCTTATATGATTCTCTCTTATATAATACGCCAGGAAGGAAAGTAGAGGCAAGGAAATATTTGGTGAATTTTTGTCCCTAACTGTACAGGCTGCGATGTTTGAACACAGGACACTATCAGTATGTATCAGAGGTCAGGTAGTTGGCACTCCTGACATCCTTGACATTCACGTATTTGGTGCTGGCAGTATCATGCATTAACGAGGTTGCCTGTTCTTAGATAAAATGGCTGAGTAACTGAGGTGCATAAAAGTCGGAAAATGTCAACCCTGGAGAGGAAACATGGGTCCATAAATGGCCACGCGTTGATGTGCAAAACCATTTTTTTTTTTTTTTTTTTTTTTTTTGGCCTTTGTGGACTCCCCTTATTTTTTTGTAAGTAAAACAATAAAAGGCTAATTATCATTCAATTTTCTTTAACATTTTACCTAGTGTGAACGAATCTCTGAACAAATTTTAGAAGGGTATAAACTTAAAATTCGTCCAATAGTTTGTGTAATTTATTTTTAAAGTTGCGGTTCCATATTTGTAGCCACCTCACCCATGACGTCGAGAATTTGAACGTTAACAATCCAGGGTTCAACCTTCGCTTCACACAGACGTTGCCCCTGGTTCAAAGATGACATACTGTATCACAAATCGGCTCTGTTACTGAATTTTGTATCGTCAGCATCTCTTCAGCATTTCACAAAGTCTGTAACATAAACTGAAACAGAATAGGACCCAAAAGTTAACCTTGTGGCACTCCAACATAAACTGAAGCAGAATGGGACCCAAAAGTTAACCTTGTGGCACTCCATTCGTACCATTCATTTAACCTGATTCCTTCCCTTTAGATACAACTAGTTATGTTTTCATGTCAGTTCTCGATCCATCTGTTCAATTTGCCACTGAAACCATGGCCGGTAAGTTTTCCAAGAGGTCCTTTGTAGGAAACTTTACCATACGGTTTCTGAAAATTTCGAAAAAGAGCATCGTCGATTTTTTTTATACATATCAAAACTAACCCCCCCCAAAAAAAAAGTCGAGTAAAGGAAAGATATGGTCGACTGCTCCCTGATCTATGCTGGGTATCATTAATATTTTTTTTCCGGAATGATCAATTTTTTCCCCTCAAATTATGGTGTCCAACAGCTTGCATACTAAAAATACTAAGCTGAGAAGGCGCTATTTCCAAGACTATTATCCACAATCCTTTTTCGGTATATAAGTTACATCTTCGACATTCCAATCATGAGATACAGTTCCAGTCTTTAGAAATACATTGAATACTTTAGTTAAAGGGTTTGATATTTTCTTCTGTGTTCCTTTAGAAGTTATTGGAAGTAGTTTATCTTGGCCAGGTGTGAGATCTTAAAAATTTTATTCCAAGCAGTAGTACATCTCTCACTGATCATACTGTCACTATATATTATACCTTCTAAACCACAATGGAAAATGTAGTGATGGTGCGTGAATTATTAATTGTAAATACGGAAGCAAATTTAGCGAGATGAGGACAGGAACTGAAGAAGTGAAAATATAAGCAGAAAGACATACCTGTAGAAGACTTACCTGGGGTCTGATAGGATTACCATTAAACCTTAGCGAAAGAGACAAACAAACAAAGAAGGTAAGTATGTAGGGAAGGAGGTAAGGAAGGAGAGAGAGAGAGAGAGAGAGAGCGAGAGAGAGGGAGGAGAGGAGAAATATCGGTTAATAGCCCCAAGGTACTGGAAAAGGGAAAGGACTCAAGGAGAGACCTACCACTTGACCTCTTAAAAACATTGTGTATACTCATCGGCGAAGGAAGTTGAATAGCACTTCTTCCTTACCAGTTTATATATATTTTTTTACATGGAAATTTTACACCTTGGCAAATTATATGAGTTATCCACGTAGATAGAGAGCACTATAATCCGATATGTATTTTGTATCCAGTTCTTGCTACCCTCCGAGGATTTTTTTGTTTGTTTTTTTAAAGGGCTGAGGGGGGCTGTACTTGTATAGCCGCTTCACAAGTTTTCCTAAGCTGAGCAAAATCGTCTGTACCCAGCAAGACTACGATGTAAGTAATAGGAGTGATGGGGTTAAAAAAAAATAAGTACAGTATTTACCCTCTCATCGTCAACAGTCCTTTCGTGTGACGTCCTGGAGAGAGAAAATAAGAGAGACATTAAACTTCTGGACCATATAATGAAGGTAATGGGGAGAATCACAGACGGTATGAGAGAAAGAGTGAATATTGATGAGATGCAGTTTAGGTTTATGCCTGGCGGAGGGACCACTGATGCCATATTCTTTGTCCAACAGCTTCAGGAAAAATACATAGGAAAGAAAGGGAGTTGTACTTTGTTTTTGCTGATGTGGAGAAGACCTTTGACAGTCCCTAGGGAGGTGGTAAAATGGGCAATAAAAAAGTTTGAGATCGACGAGTGGTTGGTTCGAGTGGTTGTGGCTATGTATGTGTGCGCTCGCATCCGCCTGAGAGTGAATGGATACTTGAGTAATGAGGTTTCCGTGACTGATGGTGTGCATCTTGAGCCCCTTACTGTTTGTCATGGTGATTGAATCTCTAAAAGATTTCAGAAACGGACTCCCTTGGGAGATGATGTATGTTGATGACGGTGTTGATTGCAGAGAATGAAAGGGAGGCGGAGGAAGGATTTAGGAAGTGGAGAGACGGTATGGGGCACAAGGATTTGACAGTAAACGCAGATAAAACAAGTGATGATATTTGAGGTTAGTGACGGCCCTGTCAAAGCAGATAGCGAGTGAGCATGTGCTGTTTGCCACAAGGATGTGGGAAATAAGTCCGTATTGTGCAGTAGTTGTGATAAATGGGTGCATAAGAGATATAGCGGTATTAGAGGTAGACTGCGAGATAATGCTGATTTCGTGTGTGCGGGTGTGTCGGGAACATGTAGAGATTGTCAGGCGTGAAAGAACTGATCTTGCTGGTTAGTCTCTTGGGTGCGTGGGTGAGTTTTGTAATTTGAGGATGTGCTGAAGCTGGGTGTGGAGCTAGCTCTGTGTGTAAGGTAAGTAATGGTTGGAGGAAGTTCAGGGAGCCGTTACCTCTCCTGACACCGAGAGGGCTCTCCCTCTACGTTCAGGGATCTTTGTATGCGGCATGTGTTGGAAGTGTATTGCTGTATGGTAGAGAGACCTGGGCAATAAAGGAAGAGGATATTCATAGGCAGAAATGTACAGAAATGACAATGATTAGATGGATGTGTAGTGCATCCTCGAAAGTGAGGCCTGGGGAGGCTAGGTTTACAATTGAAGAGTTGAGAGTAAGGATGACACTGGAGTGTATTGGTGTTGTGAGGAGGAGGAGTAGATTGAGATGGTTTGGGCATGAGAAGAGAGGATGGAGGGTGACAACTGGATGCGGAAAATGTGAAGTGTGAACGTCAGGGGAAGGGTTGCGAGAAGTAAACTGAAAAATACCTGGAACTAGGTCATAAAGTGTGACCTCAGGGATAAGGGACTGAACAAGAAGGCTGCCAGAGATCAAGCAGCGTGGAAAGCCGCCATTAGGTGACCAAGGCCGACTCATGGACGCATGTTGGAGTCTTTATAAATGATACGGTACGATATAGTACTTGATGTCTACAGACGCTCTCATTCCTCTTAGGAGAGATTATCAAACCAGTCGTGTAGATTTCCTCTGGTGCATTTACAGCAGACGAGCCATAAGTGTAAGGCAAAAAATATCTACCCCATAGCAATACCAGATATATCCTCAGTGTTAAATATCAGGTGCTGAGAACTGCGAATATCACGCTATTACCCGAGCTTCTCCATGCTCAGAATTTATTACAAACAGCCTCTTTAGGTGATGGTGAAAGAGGAATAGAATGACATGGTTTAGTTTAACAGCATGTCTCGGCAGGGTTGGTCGAAGCTCGTGAACCACATACGGAGCTTTGGTTTACATAGGTGAAGCCCGCGAGACAGCTTTGTTATACGGTACGTTCTTGCTGTCCAGCCTTTGTTCATAAACGTTCACGGTGGACTATCGAACAGCCTGGATATCAAAGACTTAAAATGATGTGCTAATGTGTGGTCCATGTTGATTGTCTTCCAGCTGTTGTGTTTTCTTCTTCCTTGTTTCCGGATGCTACTTTAGTCTGCCTGTAGGTGGGGAAAGAAGGTCATGATGGTTGATAAGTATTTCACAATTCCTTCTTTTACAGAGAGTGTCTTTTAATACTGTAATCCTTCATAGTGTAGAATGAGTCGAACCAGGTGTATCCTCACAAGAATGGCAATATTAGCATGAGACTACTTCCCTCACAGCGTACAAAGCTTCTTATATAGAATAGAGGAAGTAAGCAATCACTGACCATCCTCTCAGTCTACAGGTCAGGCTTAGAGAGTGAATTAATTAACACACGATTTCCTTGTTAATTACTTTCAGCTGTATGAAATAGTCCGGCGTTTTCTGTAATACGGTACCAGAGTTGTCCCGATCATGAGACTTATTTTTACCAGTAATAAGACTCATGCTCCTATGGCTCATTCTCAACTTCCTATAATCGTGTGGCGTTAACAGGAATCTAATATACTATAGCACTAGCCGTGTTTGTGTGTGTGTGTGTGTGTGTGTGTGTGTGTGTGTGTAATTCACCGGGTCGGTCAGGATCACTGGATGGTCGTGATCGTCAGCTTTTACCCTCCCGGGAGGGAGCTGAGAGCTCATATAGTCCGATCTAAGGACAAGGCTGTGACTTTCACACACGCACACACCCGTCCCCTTGCTCAAAGGGGACAGTAACCACCCTTTTCGTCAGTGAAACTTTTCGCAACCTGAGCAAGGCTCGAACTCCCGTCCACCAGATGGCAAGCGAGAACGATACCACTGAGCCAGCGAGCGGTGTGTGTGTGTGTGTGTGTGTGTGTGTGTGTGTGTGTGTGTGTGTGTGTGTGTGTGTGTTTATTTATTTATTTTGAGCAGCCGAAACTACACATTCAAATCGCACCAAAATTGGCACAAAAATCGTATAAAATTCGCTGATGTGAAAAAAATTGGTCCCATCACGATTGAAAAACTTTTACTCTATTTAATGCGCGATCACATTTTGACCAAAAAACGCCACTCTCTGCGCCCGGCATAGGATCTTCATAGAATTTAATGCCCATAGCTACAACTTTTTTATTCTATAGCAGCGCGAGAGCCCTCTGCAGGAGCAAGTGCGAGGGGAGAGTACTAGAGTTAATCCTATCATGAGAGAGTTAATGGCACTACTCCTTTTCCATTAACTTGGCCTAAAACTGCCTAATTTCCACCTTAAATTCAGAGTCTTAATGATAGATTAACACTGGAATATGATGCTAGTCACGAAGAAATGCTGTGGAAATGATGTAGAGCCAAATCACTGTCATTTTCAACCGCTTAGACATGCGAAAAAAGTTGCAAAAGGACGAAGGTTTGGGCCAAAGTTAAGGTAAAAAGAGTGTAGTTATTAACCCTCTCAGGCTGCCATGGCTAACGATCAGCTGAATAAAATCGTCTGGCTTTAGCCGGAGTAGAATGCCTGAGATTGTGCGGCCACGAGAGAGAGAGAGAGAGAGAGAGAGAGAGGGAAGTGGCCTGTTTACTCGTACTTTATGACTGTATCTGAGAACGCAATGCAATCGAGACTCCTTTCGCTCCTCTCTTAAATCTCCAGACCTAGCCAGCTTGGAGACGTAATTACACAACTCGAACATAGAGACCGGATTCGAATCGGCATACAGGGCTTCGAAGCATCTAATCCTTGGCGATTTACTTTGCATATTAAACCTTAACAACCTCCTATTTGTCATTTATTCCGTTTTAATATCGCCATAATATACATAAGTAACATACAAGATGATAAGGATGTTACACAACTTCTCGAACATAGAGATCAGATTCGAATCGACATAGGAAGCTTCGAAGCACCTCATCCTTGGCGATTTACTTTGCATATTACACGTTAACAACCTCCTATCTGTTATTCATTCCGTTTTAATATTATCATATGATACATCACTAACATACAAGATGATAAGGACAATGAAGAATAAGTTGCAAAAGAAGAGGTATTACGGGATATCCAGAGTCACTTAGAAACACGTAGCATATGATACTGTTTATTTATTTTACCTCAGCCCTTTCGTTTCGGTAAGTCATTTTAATTTACTTTTGCTGCCTCGATAATTTTATTCAACCAGAGTAAAAAATTTTTTAGTGACGGGATTTTAATTCGCCCCCCCCCCAGTTAGAAAATTACCCAAAGCTAAAGAAATTGTTTTTTTTTTTTTTCTACCAAGATGGGTTTAAGAAAGTAGCCAACAATTTCTACACAGTGCTGAGTGAATATTTACGTTAAAAAAATGATCCCTGAAACGTGATCCCTGAAACTTGATCCCTGAAACATGATCCCTGAAACATGATCCCTGAAACTTGATCCCTGAAACATGATCCCTGAAACATGATCCCTAAAACACGATCCCTGAAATGTAATTCCTAAAAATGATCCCTGAAAAATGACCCCTGAAAAATCACCCCAGAAAAATGATCCCTGAAACATGATCCTTGAAACATGATCCTTGAAAAATCACCCCAGACAAACTACCCCAGAATAATTACCCCAGAAAAATCACCCCAGAAAAATCACCCCAGAAAAATCACCCCAGAAAGATGACCCCGAAAAAATTACCCCGAAAAAATTACCCCGGAAAAATAACCCCGGAAAAATAACCTCAGAAAAATCACCCCTGAAAAATGACCCTAGAAAAATTACCCCTGAAAAATTACCCCAGAAAAATCACCCCTGAAGGATGACCCCGGAAAATTTACCCCAGAAAAATTACCCCAGAAAAATTACCCCGGAAAAATTACCCCAGTAAAATTACCCCGGAAAAATTACCCCAGTAAAATTACCCCTGAAAGATGACCCCAGAAAAATGACGCCAGAAAAAATATCCCCAGAAAAATTACCCCCAGAAAAATTACCCCCAGAAAAATTACCCCCCAAAAAATACCCCAGAAAAATCACCCCCAGAAAATCACCCCAGAAAAATTACCCCTGGGAATGGTCCTTGATAAATGGTCTTTCAAAAATGACCCTTGAAAATTACCCCAGAAAAATGACCCCAGAAAAATCATCCCAGAAATATGACCCGAGAAATATCACCCCAGGAAAATAATCCCTAACAATTACCGATATGGAGAAGTATTAATCGTAAGAACAGGTAAAGATTTTCTGTGCATACGGGGTAATACGATAATACGGAATAGCGGGAACGTATTTGCATTTTTTTCTAAAGTTACGAGAGGCAGGGGTGAATAGAAAGCGTAACTGACAAGGATAGCACCCCAAAACACCCCCAGATATTACACAGAACTGGCAATTTTAAATCCAGGTCCCTGTTTCATTCCTAGAGGTCGTACTGTAAGAGTCCGTAGCACCTCCTGTTTCATGATTTATTCTGCATATTACACCATCACACTGTTTCGTATATTGCTTGTGCCTTTTTAATATCGACATAGTGTAAACGGTGATAAAGGAAAGGCTATGTGTAATGTGCAAAATGAGTAGCTGACAAAGAAGTGTTACGAAATAGTCAAAGGCAATGAGAACGCAACTTTAACTTCGCACAAGTTGAAGTAAAAAAAAACTATGCAAACGTTTTGTGGTCGAACCGAAAATCGAACCTGGAATCACGAGAGAATAGAAAACAAGAGGAGTTTTTTTTATACCTCACGACTTTAGATGGCCATTAGATAAACAGTTAATGCTGAGTCTCATCTTTCCACTAGAACACAATCCGCAGCAGTCAGCATTACGTCCAGATCCCTAGCAGTGTGGACAGTGACATTGGAAGAATAAACTGTAAAATAAGCAGTTCATTCGAGAAAGATATGACTGTTTTACAAAGCATAATAGGAAAGTTTTAATATCTGAGAGTAATGGTCGTCATCGATTTACGTTTTGCAGAGTATGTGGGTAGGTGGTGGCCGTGTCGGTAGAGAGGTGGCCTGCAGTCCCAATGGATCCAGGTTCGAACTCTGGCTGGGACAAGGAACAGTTTAAGGATCTGAATATCGATAAAGCAGACATTACTGATCTACCATAGGACCCCCAGACAAGACTTAAAAATACCCCCACTAATACCAATACACCAGTCCTGTATGAGACAGTCCTAGCATGTATGCAATATGGACAGTGGGTGTTAGGGCCGAAGTGGTGATATGTGAAGGTGAAGTATGTAGGGAAACTGCTTGGCCTAAGGGAACGAATTATTAAGCCTACGCCCAAAGTCAGACAAAAAAAAATCTGATACGGCATTTTCTATTTTCTTCTTGCGTTTTTCATGCTATTTTATGCGGCCAAGGGGATATTTTTCTATCGGGAGGGGAAAATATACCTTTAATAATCCCTTTACTCGTATAGACCCTTCCCTAGTCAAACAAAATCGTCTTGACTTTGCAGAAATAAACTAAGAAACATGTCATCAGAGAGAGAAGGGTCAGACACTGGACTGATATGTAAATGTAGAAGTGTTCAGATTTAGTATACCATGTGTATCGACTAACCGGAAGCTACGTAGGCGATCTTCTCGTGAGGATATTTACCATGAGTTTGAAAAGTAGGTTTGTGGTAGGTGGGGGCGCTCACCATCCACTCACTCGATGTAGTGCTGTTCTCGGGTGTCTCTCCTTTCCTCTCCTCCATCCTTCTTTCCTTCCATCCTCTTCTGTCTTTCTTTCCTTCATTCTTTCCTCTTCCTTCTGCCTATGGGTGACTCTACACTGAGTGGCAAACCAAATGGTTTCCTGTACACAAGGAAACCATTTACTACGCTGGGTGGTAACCGTATAACCAAATTATGGCGCCTAGTGGTTTAGTGGGTAATTACGGCGCTCCAGTCGGATTAAGCCGGTGAAGGTTTATATCCAAGGAGTGGTTGGGGTTTATTGCTCACGTAATACCACTCAGGGATGAGTGAGGCTGGTCACTCTCATCTTAAATGTCAGGACCAATTTGCCTACCCCCGGGCTCCTACACTCCTCATGGGGCAACGTAGGATTGGATGATGGATGGATGGATTGAAAAGTAGGTTATTTTAACCCTCTGACTTCGAAACTCTCTTACCTGTCTTGCTCTTATTACCGCGAGGACTCTCTTCTGTTTAAGGTATTCCTATCGTCATCTAGAGATTAAACTAACAGTGAATGATATTAAGATGTAGACTAGGTATTTACAATGTTTTTGCATTGAAATGGTCGGTGATGAAATTTACTGAAGCTCCCATTAGCCAAGAATTATCATTGTCGTCGTCCTCCTCCTCCTCTTCCTCCTTCTCCATATAATCAATCATAATCAATCATTAGTCATCATTAATCATTGTCATCATCATCATCATCATCATCATCAACAATTATCGTCATCAACAGTTATCATCACTCATCATCAGTCATCATTAATCATCATCATCACCATCACCACCCCTACTGCCATCTTCACTGCCACCAACTATCTTATTCTCCATTGCTTTCATCGTTGTTTGTAAGGTCCAGTAACAAGACAAGAAAAGCACTGAGTAGGAGAAATAGCCACCAGTACCCAGTAAAATAATTCACGCACCCATTCACTCAATATTCACTCCTTCGATATTTCCAGCTCAACCCCACACGCGAGACAACCCTGACTCACGTGAATCTAAAAACAACCGGTCCGAGGTAGACGTCACGGGACACTGTCAAAATTCAGCCTTAAATCTATTGTAGGACGCGGGTATTGCACTCTCTGGATGCTTCTAATGGTTCGCAAAACAGTCACTTCATTCTTGACTAACCTTAACCCCTTCCACCAAGTCTGGTCCAACATGAAGCAAAACAAAATAAAGAACCGAAAGTTTGACCTAACCCCATTGCCGATATCTTTGGCGGAATGTTCTCAAAATTTAATCACTTCATCCTACCCTGATCCTCAACCATTCCACCAAGTTTGGTCTAAATCGCTTCAAAACTGAGTTGACTTTGCCCTTGACACATAACTATGACCTATTTCAGCCAAATTTTAATATCTTGTTCCTTTGATGGTCCCCAATTATTGTTGTAAATCTGGTGCAGTTTCATTCAGTAGTTTTTACATAATTTTGCATACAGACAAACAAAAGGACAACAGACAAAAAAACCTAGCCAAAAACATTGTCCCCCTGTACTCCGAGTGCGGGTGTAATAATCAAAATTCACATCCCATCACTTGCATGGTTGTTAGACTTCAAGCTGCAGGTTAAATATGAAACTGATCTTTATTTTAAAAATCAGTAAAGTGTCCATTTAATAAATATACTGGTCAGAGTTAAAAGGAAGGCAGGAAGGATCCCTCTTGAACTCGGGTCTGTGTCAACTTAGGCCGTAAGTGGCTCCCAAGCACCTCTTCCTTAGCGATTTATTTTTGGTTCTGCCTGGTTAATAACACTTCATCCTTAGCGATTTATTTTTGGTTCTGCCTGGTTAATAACACCTCTTCCTTAGCGATTTATTTATGGATATACTTGGTTAATATCCTTTTGTTCGCCATTTATGCAGAGTATGGCGATATTAGATGGATTTATATAACACAGAGGAGGGCAGTAAGGTATAATAAGCTGAAAAAATCACTTAAGGAAAGGTGTTAAGGAGCTTCGCGTACACAGCCCTCAGACACCAAACAGACCGTATGCTCTACGGTTAAGGAAGCTCCCAACACCTGTTTCTTAGCGATTTATTATGTTTAGCTCATCTTGATAGTGTCTTTTATATCACACGTTTTCTGATATAGGGTTTTATTCTCGTCGGGTAAAGAGGCTCCCTTAGCACCTTTTCCTTGCCGATTTATTTTTGCATATAGCTCGTTATTAATGCCTTATGTGTTATTCTTGCCTTAGGTGTTCATGTTAAAAAGACTTGGACGTCTACAAGAGGGCAGCAAAGTGCAGTATAGAAAATAAATCGTTAAGAAAAAGGTGATAGGGAGCTTCCTTGACTGTGGAGAAAACTTACCATAAGTGTAATGTGCAAGAATAACATCTGTCTATCTATTTATTGCCAGACGCCTTAATCCCGTAAGGGGTGGCCACAAACAAATCTCCTCCATGTCGCCCTGTCCAACGCCATTTCACTGCCCTGCTCTCAGTTCACACCCTCCTCTCTCATGTACCTCTCCACTCCATCCCTCCATCTCATCCTCGGCCTCCCCCTCCCTCTCCCCTCCTCCACCTCACTCGCATACACTTGAGAGAATATTAACTTGTCATGTGTAGAAATGAATCATAGTTTGTTTATCTTCACTGGAGGGAACTGGGCAATTTCCACAATGTAAATAGTAAGTCATGGTTGCTTAAAATTCAGCGAGTCTTCTATATGCGGTGCAACTCAGTCTCCTTGGTCACTAGTCAAATTCACCCTCTAACCTGACTATGCTTGGCCATTAACTGAACCAGGTGACCTATAGATCTCGCCAAGTTAGAATAATTGTACTATAGTCAGGTAGTGAAAATAGAAAGCCTTCAGCTACAATGACAATACGGATCTAGCCTAACTCCTCTTCAGTGACATGTTTTAGTAAGAGTCTTGCTGCCTCCAGACTATTCTAGTCAGCTTTAGGGAGATTTGTGGTACTGATGGGGTAATTTTGGGGAGATTATTAGTACTGATGAGGTACTTTTGAGGGAGACTTTTAGTACCGATGAGGTAATTTTGAGGGAGATTATTAGTACTGATGGGGTAATTTTGGGGAGACTATTAGTACTGATGGGGTAATTTTGGGGAGACTATTAGTACTGATGGGGTAATTTTGGGGAGACTATTAGTACTGATGGGGTAATTTTGGGGAGACTATTAGTACTGATGGGGTAATTTTGGGGGAGACTGATAGTACTGATGGGGTAATTTTAGGGAGACTAATAGTACTGATGGGGTAATTTTGAGGGAGATTATTAGTACTGATGGGGTAATTTTGGGGAGACTACTAGTACTGATGGGGTAATTTGGGGGAGACTATTAGTACTGATGGGGTAATTTGGGGAGATTATTAGTACTGATGGGGTAATTTTGGGGAGATTATTAGTACCGATGGAGTAATTTTGGGGATTTTGGGGAGACTATTAGTACTGATGGGGTAATTTTGGGGAGATTATTAGTACTGATAGGGTAATTTTAGGCCATATCTCACCTTTCCACTTCGAAATTCGCCAAATCTGAAGGAAATTGTCGTGAGATGGAAAGAATAAAATAAAAAAATACATAAGCCTGAAGTAACCAGGAGCTATGGCGGAGATGAGGCGGGATATTTGAACTAGTAAACAAAGGCTGTCTCTAACCTCTCAGTTTGAAAAAGTTACTTTAAAAACCGAATGGGTTAAATTGTGTAGCGCTGGGAAGAATTCAATCAAAGTTACGTTCTCTGCTACAAGGGACAATTACCTGTGGAGAGGATAGGGCACGATATTTGAAGAATTAAACAAAGGCTGTATCAAACCCCTCCATTACGAAAAGTTTGAGAAACTTAATGTCTGGAGATACGAAGACTTAAGATGAGAAATGAGTCCTGTGCTTGAGGTGGTTATGAGCTATGGAGAGGATGGGGCAGGTTATATGAAGGAAGAAAAAGGCTATAATCATCTTCTTCAGCTCGAAAAGTCCCCGCAAACCAAAAAAAAAAAAAAAAATGGAGATAGGAACACTAGAGTTAAAATACGTCACAGTCTTGAAGGGGTAGGGACCTATCGAGAGGACGGAGCGCTGGGGCAGGTTGCTCGATGCCCGGTTCCAAATGCCTTTCAATGTGGAGGTGAGAGGGTGAGCAGGTTCTCAAGAGTGTGGGTCTTCAAGGCGTTAGTGGAGCAGCAGTGAACGGTGAGGGGCAGCATAAAGGGAAGAAAAGGATGGGAAGCTGGGCTGAGAGAAAGGGAAGGAGGGCGTGAAGAAAGGAAGGGAGGGTGGAAAGTTGGTGTGGACTGAAGGAGGGAGGGAATGAAGAGAGGGAGGAAGGGTGGAAAGTTGGTATGGAAGGAAGGAAGGAGGGAATGAAGAGAGGGAGAAAGGGAGGGTGGAAGGTAGGTATGTAAGGAAGATAGGAGGGAATGAAAAGAGGGAAGGAGGGTGGAAAGTTGGTATGGTAGGAAGGAAGGAGGGGATGAAGAGAGGGAGGGAGGGTGGAAGGTGGGTATGGAAGGAGGGGATGAAAAGGAGGAGGGAGGGTGGAAGTTTGGTATGGAAGGAGGGAATGAAGAGAGGGAAGGAGGGTGGAAAGTTGGTATGGAAGGAAGATAGGAGGGAATGAAGAGAGCGGGAGGGAGGGTGGAAGGTGGGTATGGAAGGAAAGGAGGAGGTATGGAGAGAAGGGTGGAGGGTATGGAGAGAGAGATACAGAGCTTGGAGGGACGAGAGAAGAATGGAAGGGAAAAATATACTCTACTGGGAGAAAAGGGAGGAGAGTATGAAAAGAGAGACAGACAGAGAGAGAGACAGAGACAGACAGAGACTGAGTGGGAGGTGTATGGAGAGATGGATTGGGGGTACGGAGGGAGGGAAAGAGGTTATGGAGAGATGAGGAGGAGGTGGGAGGGAGAGAATGAAAAGAGAGAGAGTTTTTGCAGAGAGAAAATGAAGGAGGGAATGAAGACAGAAAGAGAGAGGGAGGGAGGGGATGGGGAGATGGAAAGGGGACATGAAATACTGATGGAGTAATGAATGGAGAGGGAGAGCATAAAAGGGACGAAATGACTGAGAAATAATGCTGAAAGAAGAGGAAGGGGGGGCATGAAGAGGGGGGGAAGGAAGGTGAAAGGAGGATAGATTTGAGAGTAGAGATGAAGGGAGGGGTATGGAAAGACGGAATAGGAGACAGAAGAGGGAGAGATGGGGGATTGTATAAAGGGAAGGAAAGGTAAGAGAAGTTGTGATGAGAGAAAGGGAACAAAGGAGGGAATCAATCAAAGAAGGGCACGGAGAGATGGGAGAAAATACTAATACTTCTCAGGATAAGTGTGTAACAAGACGATGAAAGTGAGACGTGGAAGAGAGAAACGACACCGCAGGGGAAACTAAGATGGAAAGACAAAGATCGCAGGGGAAAGAAACGATGAGATAGGAGGACAGAATGGGATAGAGAACAGGAAGGAGAGAAGCGGAGGAGGACAAAGAAAACAAAGAAGGTACACTGCGGAGGACTGAAGTGAGGTCGATAGGGTAAACCAAAAGGAAAGAGGAGGAGGAAGTGGTTGGGTGGAGCAAAGGGACGGAGAGGCGAGAGTACACACATCAAGACGAAACAAAGGAAAGAGAGACAGGAGGATAAAGGAAGAGGGGCAGTGTTAAGAGGAAGGGGGATCAAGAGGAGAAGAGGACTGAGAAGATCGGAGCCAGAGTGAGAAAATGGATATAAACATTGCGAGAAAAACTTAAAATTGAGAGAGAGGAACTAAATTAAGGAGAAAACGATAAGACTATAAAATGCCAAGAGAATGGAGGAGGAGGAGGAGGAGATGGAATGCGATAAAAAGCCAAAGTGAGAAACTAAGCGTGAGTGTGACAGAGAAGACTGAGAAATAAAGATGAAGAGAACTGAAATGGTAGGGAAAATTATGAGAAGACTTGGAGTATTAAAAGCATGAAGGAAATAAGAGTGTGCCTTGAAATTGTAACTCGCCTCTCTCTCTCTCTCTCTCTCTCTCTCTCTCTCTCTCTCTCTCTCTCTCTCTCTCTCTCTCTCTCTCTCTCTCTCTCTCTCTCTCTCTCTCTATCTATCTATCTATCTCCCGGCGGCATATGACCCTGGCAGTTGCGCCGCCAGATTTTAATTATTTGCAATCAATCAATCAATCTCTCTCTCTCTCTCTCTCTCTCTCTCTCTCTCTCTCTCTCTCTCTCTCTCTCTCTCTCTCTCTCTCTCTCTCTCTCTCTGTGCGTGTGCGTGCGTGCGTGCGTGGCTCATTGCTTCCTTACTTGCACGGCTGAGATAAAAAAAGGTATGAGAGAAATGAAAATGTATACAGTTGGTCGCAAGTTATTCTGACAAAGGTGTCTATATGAGTTAGTTATTTTATTAGGGAATTATGTTTTTTTTCTCTCCGCCCCCACAAATACAACTTCCCCCCTCCGCTTTACCCACACCTCCCTCCACTTCACCCACATCTTTCCCCCTCCACTTCACCCACACCTCCCCCTTCCACTTAGCTCACACCTCCCCCTTCCACTTAGCTCACACCTCCCCCTTCCACTTAGCTCACACCTCCCCCCACCCCCACCTCCCCCTCCACTTCACACCCACCTCCCCCTCCACTTCACACCCACCTTCCCCTTCCACTTCACCTACACCTCCTCCCCCTTCCACTTCACCTACACCTCCTCCCCCCTCCACTTCACCCCCACCTCCCCTCCTCCACTTCACCCACACCTCCCCTCCTTCACTTCACCCACACCTCCCCTCCTTCACTTCACCCACACCTCCCCTCCTTCACTTCACCCACACCTCCCCTCCACTTCACCCCCACCTCCCCTTTCCACTTCACACCTACCTTCCCCTCCCTCTTCATATTCTCGTCCTTCCCAGATACCAGTCAATTCGAATATTTCCTCAAATGGCCCTAATTTGGGGATGTTGACATGATTAGAATTGTTGCTAATCCTCCCCTAACCCTCGATCAAAGGCGGTCAGAAGTAAACAGCCTCTTTAATATGGTCTCTTAGCGTGCGTGTGGGTGTGCATCTATATACCTATTTTTACTTGTATTTACCTAGTTACAGTACAGAGTTGAGTTAGGCTCGTAAGGAGAGAGGATTTGGCCTATCTTTGTTTTTTCTTGGAGGGAACAGTTTGCATATTCCTGGCCTTTGGTTCCTTCTTTCTTGCATTAAAAAATATATATTGAATCCACAGGTATTTGTAGCAGTTATACCTCAATTCTTTTTAGGGGAAACGATCATATAAGGCCTCACCCCACACAGTTCATCCATCCATCATCCAATCCTACGTTGCCCCATGAGGAGCGTAGGAGCCCTGGGCTAGGCAAGTTGATCCTGACATTTAAGATGAGAGTGACCAGCCTCACTCATCCCTGAGTGACATTACGTGAGCAATAACCCCAACCACCCCTTGGATATAAACCTTCACCGGCTCAATCCGACTGGAGCGCCGCAGTTACCCACTAAACCACCAGGAGCCATAATTTGGTTGTATGGTTACCACCCAGCGTAGTAAATGGATTCCTGGTGTACAGCAAACCATTAGGCTTGTCACTCAGTGTAGAGTCACCCATAGGCAGAAGGAACAGGAAAGAAAGAAAGACAACAGAGGGAGTGTTTGCTAGCCAAATGAACGAGAACCTAGTAAATTGAAGCTGTCTGTAATATGCAGTTCATATCCTCCTTCGGGGGATAGGAAGGGAACTAAGGGACATTTGTATAACTAGGAGGGTGAGTCGCCAGGTAAGGTAGGTCCCATAGCGTCAAGCCTTCCTCTCAAGCACTAGTCATCGAATTGAAGGGGTTAATCAGGACATAGGTAGGCCAAGTTTTCGTATAAATTTGCAGGATTTATACGACCACTTTCCTGCTCTTTATCGCAAAAAGTAGAACGGTTAGTGCAGGCTAGATGTAAAGAAATTGGAGCATGAATGAGTGAGACGAGAAGCAGAAGAGACAAGAAGAGAGAGGCCAGGTGGTTTCAGGAGTCTTAGGGCTGTATTTATAAACCTCAGCGTGTATTGTGCATAGATTTGATTGTCTATGCATTTTTCTTCATTCTTGCAGCTGCCAAACACTTCGCAGTTAAATCTTAAATGACCAGTAAAGCAAAAAATAAAGCTCTCTGTTATAAAGTCTGGCTATTATGGAGGCATACTTATCGGGGAAGTTGGTTAAGATCCTTCATAAATACTTCTCCTGGTGTATTTGTCTTCCCATAAGGTGGTTGAAGCGGTCTTGTTAGCGAAGAGTAACTGAGAGTGCTGTCCTCCTCTCTTCCCCACCGTCCCTCTCCCCTACTGCTCCCCTTCCCTCTTGCCCTCTCTCTTACTTCTCCCCCCACACCCCTCCTACCCCTACCCCCACTTCTCACCCTCCCCCGTTGCTCCTCCTGCCCCCTCCCCTCTCCCCGTTCCCCTTCTCCCTCTCTTCACCTCACCACACACCTGTCCTCGCTGTCATTCAAGGTGGCCCTCTCCTTTTTTTTTTGTTTCTTTTTCTCATTGAGGGGGTAGGGGGATTTTCCATCTTATCCGTTATGCCTGGAAATCTTCTTGTATAAATGCTCCTCTTCATCAGTATCTTGCACCGATGGTATTAAATGCCAGAAATATTACAGGTGTCTTTAAACTAGTGGTCGAGGTATAGCAAAAATGCAGATGCTTCTTCACTTCTTCCCGGCCATACTGCAATTTTAAGGACAATCGTACGGGTAACAGGTATGGTGTGACGAGGCATTTGCATAGGAATCATGAGAAGATTTACCCCAAAAGACTGATTCTGTATCTAAGACTATGTTATTTCAGAGCACCTAATATTGTCTAATGTTCTGCCTTCCTATATGTCATACACTCCTTTTTGTCCCAACAGTTCCTAGGCCACTCAGTCCTTAGTGACATTAGGTGAGCAATAAAGCCCAGCCAATGCCTCAGATGCTTGCCTCTACGGGCCACATCAGATTGGAGCGTCTTCAGTCTTCTATATCACCAGGTGTCATTTGATTCTATCGTTACCATCCAACGTAGTATATGTGTTCCCCGGATACAGGAAACCATTTGGCTTGCCAGTGAGTGTAGAGTCATCCGAAGGCAGCATTACAATGAGTGTATGATGGGCGTCCCCCACTTACCACCAATTCTTAGTGGAAGAAAAGCAATATAGTGTGCATTTCCATCGATACAATAGCTCTCAGTTTAGATTATTCTTCTGTTTCCTTTACTTTTCGTATGGAAAGGCACAATGTTTTCATCAGTTAAGACGTCATCTTCATTTCATCTGAAAGTTAATCCCATGTTTGAGATGACCTTATTATATTTACTGAAACATAAATGCAGTAATAGAAAGTCAATTAAAACAGCATCAGTACATATAACATAGCAGTAGTTCACACAGCACACAGTTCCGTTTTTGAGGATCGTATTAAATATAATCGCAGAATGATTTGCCGTAATAAGAGTCTCAAGGGTGCCTAGGAGAAACACCTTCACGTGGTAGCACCGATTTAACAGGGTGGCTTCGCTTCCCTATTACAAAAACGTCCCTCAGCTTCCTCTTATCACCCGAAAGGGGGATGATGGACCACAGAAGGGTAGTTTCAGCCTGTGGTCCACGGGGTTCACGTCTAGATGAGCCTGGGATCAGAACAAGATTTTCAAGGAGTGTTTGTGTGATCATATCTAACAAAATAATAATAATGGAAAAAAAATCTAGTGATATGGTTTAACTCTTACAGTCTGAGTACTTTTTTTTTTATTCTATTATTGCCTCTACCAGATGAGTTTATTTAGCTGTCTGGAACTGTCTTTCTCAGCCAGTACTCCTCTCTGCCTATGACTCCCCGTCTGGTAAACGGACTGTGTCTAGGCGTCTTGTAATGAGCGGATCTTGAATTTCTCTCTTTTGTTCAGTTTTTCTTGGAATGAACGTTTTTTACATGCGAGTGCTTTAAGCCATGGCGTCTTTCTTTTTTGCCCCTCCCCCCCAAAAAAAAAAATGTAGTGTCCCTAAGTAGTACGGGTTAATTCGGACAAAATCTAATACCTCCTGTTTGAAATATTCTCTCGAGCAGAATAAAGTTGAGTGGTCATTGCCAGACTAAAATACGAAATAGGTCCTCTAATTGAAGGGATTATAAATACACTCGTGAGCCACAGGTTCTCCTCGCCCTGTATCTCAACCTCTGCCTGAATGAAAGTCTTAGCCAGGGTAGTACAGAGAATGAAGAAGTTATTGGTAGTTCGAAGCTTATCTAGACTATACGAGTAACATTGTCATCGCTGTGTCTCGTTGTAGTCTGGCAAAGCTTAAGTCAACACATTAATATAAAGCTGGAGAGGGGTGATACAACTGGACGGTGGAGCTTCCCATTTATATACTGTATGTGCGTCCCTCAGTCCCCTCCCTGTCCTCTGAAAGGTGGATGATTGTGGAAGAAGGGTAACTTTGGCCTGCAGTCCATGGGGTTCACATTCGAAAGAGCCTGGGGTTGCGACTGCTGCTTCTAATAACACTGAGCAGTAGGTCATCTTTCGGTGTGAGAAATCGGCTTTGACTTCCTCCCAGATGTAGGGTTAGAGGGTTGTTGGTTGTTGGTGTTGATATTGGTGTTGGTTGTTGGTATTGGTGTTGGTGTTGGTGTTGCAGTCCCAGGCTTATATGGTCGTGAACCCAGTGGACTGCAGGACGCTGGCCACTTCAACCGTTCTCACCCAGAGGTCTCTTGATGAAGTTATGAGGGAATGTCTGTGTTGTGATAGTGTGGTGTACGAGGTAAGTGTTTTGCGGTGTGAAGCTTTTCTGGCTGTGGATAATCTTCACATTTAAATTGGGAAGGTTATGTCTCTGCACCACCATACCATCTTTTATCCCTGTCTGTTAGTCATCCATTTTCCACATATATCTCTCGAACTGACCATCAATTATCCTCCCCCACTCATACCAAAAATAAAAAAAGAAACTTAGCCCCCAGAATTTATCGACATATCTTCCTCATTGACTAATCATCCATCATCATCGACGCAAGGCATTCGACGACATTGTTTCTCAAGACTCATTCCCAGTCCCTTAATTCTCATGCACATTCCACACTCCTCATCCAGCTCTCCATCCCATTACTCTTTCCTTCATTCCCCTCTTGAAGTCGCCATGGAACTCTATTGTCAGTCCTCGCCTCTTTATCCACGAATTCTCAGTCCTGATCACTCCATCCTCACTGGCTCTGTATTCCTTTATATTCCCAGTCCTCACAATTCTACCCCACGTATTTTCAGGCTTAATTACTCTATCCCACTTATTCTCAGCCTCATTACTCTGTCACACTTACTCTCGGCCTAAATTACTCTCTCGCACTTATTCAAAACCCATATCACTGTATCCCAGTTATTCTCAGCCTGCACAAGTCTATCCCACTCATTCCCAAGCCTCACTACTCGATCCCACGTATTCTCAGCCATCCCCATAGTCCCAAGTATTCTCATCCCTCATCACCCAGTCCTTCGTTATTCTAAGCCCTCACCTGTCTCACTTATTCCCAGCTTTCACCATTCATTCCCGCGCCCTCCTAACATGGTCTGCATGAAACCCTCTGTCCCACGTATTCTCAGCGCTTACCCTCTGCCCCTGACCCACTCCCCATGCTCAGAATTATAAGTAGATCTGGGTGCAGGTTGGCTTAATGTAGGTGGCCTGAACGAGGAGTTAAATTCTGAGTGTCAGCGTATAGGCACATCCACTGATCTTTATCTCTTATGCCTCAGGAGATTTCTCGGGTGAAACACACTTACTTTAACCGGAGTAAAATAGTTAAGTCTTTTAGCTGGTGGATGAGAGTTAATTAATAGTTTCTTTGTCCTGAAATCTCGACAGGTGTCCCTATGGCGAATTTAACAGGTTGGACCAAAGTGAAATAGTTATCAGTTGAGTTTTAAGGGTTAACATTGTCATAAGGCCAAGACAGATTAAAACAACTCAGTACATTTATGCAGAGTATTGTTCATATAAATCCATCTTGTACACTTGATATATGACTTACTCTGGCTATGAACTGAACACCGTCCTTCCATTTTTCTACCTGCATTCTGTTCACTTACTTTTTTCCATGAGCATCTTGAACACTCTCACTGCAAGTATGTTTATAACCAGTTTCAGTCATTTTCCAGTATGTCCAAAGAAACACTGTCACTATTATTTTGTCTTTTTTTTCCCCTGTTGCTCAGTACCTCCCTGTCTCTAGGTTATTTTTCCAGCTTTTTTTTTCCCCTGGTATATATGAAATCATCCATTCGGCTCAGTTTCCATCCTTTAGTAGTGTGCCACCGTTCATTCATTCGTTTTTAATTCTCCTCTTCACTTCCACACATAATACTTCTTTCTTCTACAGTCATCTCCTTCCATCTTTTGTTTCTCGTAATATGTCTTCCATGTTGTTCATTTTCCAACACTCATCTTTTCCTGTGCCATTATTCATTGATTTATGTTCATCTTTTCTTCGTCACCTCAAAATATTTTCCTTCCCCCCTTATCTCTCACAGATTCCATTCCATTCCCCTTCCTCCCCTGCCAGTTTCCCGTCTTTCCATCGCAAGCATTCCTCCATTCCCTTCACGTATGCCAAGCACTTATTCCCTTCTAATCATTTTTCTCATCCCTTCTACTCTCTCGGTACCTCTCCTTCACCCTCTTTCTCCCCCATGTCCCCATCTTTCCCGTCTCTCTAAACCTCATCTTTCTCCCTTTCCCAGACTTCCTCCTCTTCTGTCAAGCATTTTTCCCTTCCCTTCACTCCTCCCAGACACTCTCACCTTTCCAGAACCCCTCCCCTTGTCTCCCTTCCCTCCCAGTCCCTCTTCTTTCCCTCCACACTTCACAAATGTTTTTCCTTTATCTGCACCCCTCCCATGCATTCCTGGCTCCTGATCCCTCACTTCTCCCCCTCCTCTCTCAGTTCCCTTCCCTCTCTCTTTCTCTCCACGTCGCACAAGCATTCCTTCCCTCCAGTCCCTCTGCTTTCCCTCCCCTTCAAGGCCCCCTCACCTCCCCCCAACACATTCCTCCCCACCCTATGGCCTCGCCCGGACCGTTGGCGAATGAATAACCCTGCCTGGCTCACCTGTGTAAGGTTCGTGCAGGCGAGCTTAATGAGGCCTCAGGTACACACACACAGCTCGTTGAGACGCAGGGCTGGTGCAGGTGAGAGTTGGGTGGGGTGGGGCATTTCTGTCCTCACCTGGCCTCCTTTCTGCTTACATGTCTGCCTGCCTTTCTGTCTGCCTGTCTGCCTGCCTGTTCTTTCCACCTGTTCTTTCCACCATCTACCTGTATCCGCTTGGTCGTCTGCCTGTCTGCTTATCCTGGTCGCCTGCATCCTTGTCCGTTTTTCTGCCCTGTTTCTCTGCTTCTTCCGTCTGCTTGCCTTTCTACATATTCGTTTTAGCCTCAGCAGCTACTCCCGTCTCTTCCATCACCCCCCTGTCCCCACCAGGCCTGAGTCCCCCTACCTACCTGATTAACCTGTCATCCTTACCTCGCTACCTGTGTCCTTGTCCTGTCTGCTTACCTTTTTGTCTGCTTCGGTCCACCTTTCCCTTGCCCCTTCCACAACCTACCTGTGTTCAGTCTCCATCGGGCCCCCTGTTTGTCTGCCTTTCTCCACCTGGCTGGCTGTTATTCATGCCTGTCTGCCTGTCCTGTTTATCCGTCTGCTTGTCTCTCTCTCCCCCTAGCGTTTCTCTCTGTCTACCATTTCGACTCAGCCCTACAACTTTCTCCCGTTCCGTCCACCAGCTTCCTGTCCAGATCTGAACCGTTAGGGTGGGGCGCGCACCTGTCTCGCCTGTTTACTTGTCTATCTACCTGTCTGTTTGTTTATCTACGTGTCTGCTTGTTTGTCCCATGACAGTTTTCTCCTGTCTCTTCCACCACCTGTCTTTCTCCCACTGCCTTGTCTGCCTGTCCTGTTTGCCAGTCTGTCTGTCTGTTCTGTCTCCCTGCCTGCATGTCCTTTCAGTCCCACGGCAGCTCTCTCCTGTCTCTTATGCCTCAACACCTAACCATCTGCCTTGCTTGTCTTCCTGCTTGTCTTTCTGTCTGCCTGTTTACTGGCCTGTCCTTTCCGACTTTCAGTCTGCTTTCCTGTCCTGTCTGCTTTCCAATCTGCCTGCCTGCCTTCCTGTCTGCCCGCCTTCCTGTCTGCCCATCTTCCTTCCCGTCTGTCTACCTGCCTTCCTGTCTATGTCTGCCATCCCATCTGTCTACCTGCCTTCCCGTCTGTCCACCTGCCTTCCCGTCTGTCCACCTGCCTTTCTGTCTGCCTACCTGCCTTTCTGTCTGCCTACCTGCCTTTCTATCCATCGGCCTGCCTTTGCCTGTCTGCTTGTCTTTTTGCCCCTTTCTATAACCTTGTCCAGCCTGTCTGCCTCCTAGTCTGTCTGTTTCTGTCCCACCACAACTTTCTTCTGTCCTTGTCTTCCTCTTAATCTGTCCATTTCTGTCTCACCACAACTTTCTCCTGTCCCTTCCAGCCACCACCTGCCTACCCAGACCTCAGCTGTCACTGTCCTTGGCTCTAGTCCACCACAGGTATGCAAGTTTTCTTAAGTTAGTCCTTCAGTAACGCATTTTCTTTTTTTCATTCTGGTTTGTGTCTGATTTTGTACCTATGAAAAATTAACTATCTATCTATCTAACTACTGCCAGACGCCTCAATCCCGTAAAATCAAATATCTATCTACCTACCGTCAGACGCCTCAATCCTATAAGGGGTGACCACAAACATATCGCCTCCATATCACCCTGTCCAATGCCACTTCATTGCCTGGCTCCCAGCTCACACACACCTTTTCTCATACAGCTCTCCACTCCACCTCATCCTTGACCTCCCCCTTCCTCTTTCCCCCTCCACCTCACTCACATACACTCTCCTCGTTAGTCTCTCGCTCTCCATCCTCTCCACATGTTACTTATTAAAGCAGTGTATCTTTGAAATAAGGAGAGTATACTTAAACCTCTTCTCCTCTAAAAGATCTTATTTTTTATTATTTTCATTCGATGTCAAGCAACTTATGAGACTTCACGAAACGAGATAAACAAAGCCTTCATTAATTTCACCGGAGAACTCTTCCCTGAGCTAATTAAGATCACCTGGAGGTAGAAACTATAAATCATTCACCTGTTTAATGTGGTTCAGGGACAAGCTTAGGACTGTCACGCCCTTCAAATATTACACCTTCCTTGTGGGACTGGAAACATTTTCGTGATAAGGTGCATGGTGCTTGGCAAATAACGCCCTTAGAGCTTTACCAGGTAGCGCTGAACGAAGAATGTGTCTTTTGTGTCTATCTTTAACCAGACGCCATAATCACGGAAGGGGTGGCCGTTTGTCTTTGAGTTAGGTGTTTGACGGGGAAGGACGCTAACCCACCGCCAAACCACTCCATGACACGTAGGGAACACGTATGGGTTGGTTATATGGTTACCACCCAGCGTTGATTCACATGATAAAAAAAAAAAAAAAATCTTTGCACTTTCTCATCTTTCCGTTTCTAGCCACATGAAATTATACTTCAAACACTTGTCATTTATGTGTATTCCTGCCATTACAAGCATCTAAGCATGAAGGTTAGACAGCACACAGAATAAGCTATAACTCAAACTATCAGCATTATCATCATCTTTCATTAAAGAACTGTGGATTATTTGAGGAAAGATAATATTCTGATCGAGTGTACACGCGGGAACTACACTGGCTGCATAAAAGTGTAATTATTGACTATTATAAGGTTTTTCTATAGCGTGTTGGTCTCTAATAATTTCTAGCTCAATTGAAAGCCTATTGTTAGCTGATTGGAGGGTCGATTTGCCTATAGTCTGTTTATATATACCTGATAAAATAAGGCCACTCACACGGCTAGAATGCCAAGTCGTGTTTGCATGAAGGAGGATGAGTCTTGGTTATGAAGAATGAGTCTCCTTGGTTACTAGTCATTTGTATACCCCACTCTGAGTACACCTGCCCATCATCTTAACTAAAAGGTGTTACGGATTAAGATGAAATTAAATGGACAATAGTAACCAAGGAGACTCCCCCTTATCTCATAACCAAGATTAATCGAATTTCCTGCAACCTCGGCTTAATACCTAGTTACCTGAGATGATAATGAGCCCATGATGGTCACCTGTACTTTCTCTTTCACCCTTTCAGTACGATGACATAATCTTTATTTTTGTTTTTTATCGTATTTATTAACTTAGCTCGAAGGAGATTTTTCGACCTGGAAGAATTAAATAATCGACTTTATTAGCTATATCCTGAATAAACCCGTCTTGAGGCAGTAGAAATTTAAAAAAGAATAAAATAATAATAATAATAATAATAATAATAATAATAATAATAAAGCTGGAGGTAGAAAAATATATAAAAAAAAATATATACGTTTGGAGATTGTAAAAGAAAAAAAAAAAAACCCGAAGTAGAGAAAAACTAAATTTGCGTCTTAGGACTGTATATATAAGAGTCTGGGGGTCGTAAAAACAATATCTGGAGGTAAAAAAAAAAAAAATGTACAAAAATCATGAAAATAGTGAATGTCAAAAAAATCGTCTGGAGGGAGTAAAAAAAAAAAAAAAAAAAAAAAAAAAAAAGATACGTATGAAGATAGCAAAATGTAAAAATAATACGTCTGGTGGTTGAAAAAATAAAAAATAAAAAATACGTATGAAGGTAGTAAAATATATTTAAAAAAATAATCTGGAGGTAGTACTGTTAAAATGTCAACAACAAAAAATACAGACTCTGGTTGAAAGGCTGAAACGTCTACCTATCTGTCTTTAGCCAGACGCCTTAATATCTCAAGGGGTGGCCACAAACAAACCGCCTCCATGTTGCCCTGTCCCCTGCCACTTCGCTGCCCTACCCCAACTTACACCCCCCCTCTCTCATTAACCTCTCTTTACCGTTTCTCCATCTCATTCTCAGTCTCCCCTTCCTTCTCCCCTTTCCATCTTACTCTCATGCACTCTCCTAGTTAGTCTCTCACTCTCCATCCTCTCCATATGGGCAATCGTACTATTTGGGGTGTTGTGGACCAGTGATTGCAGTCAGTGCTGAACTAATAATTCGAATATCAAAATTATCAAATCCCATTATTTATTGTTGAATTGTTACTTGGATTTAGTTCTATCGTCCCAGGAAGTATTGCCATGACAGTAATGTGGGTCCAAGAGTCGGTAGCTGGCCTTTCACAGCACTCCCAGGCGGGGAACTCGACCACATTTACCAAGGAGTCAAAGTCCGGGCTGAGACTGCTACTCACACCTCCTATACACAGTTCATCCTCCTGGTGGCTCTATCTCTTTTTTTCCTGCACCTCGCCACGTAAAGGACCCTGTTCCGATCCTGGCAAGGCACTATCTGCCACAGGAAGTTGGCTGCTTGCTTGAGGTCTATGGGTCTGCTCGGTGAGACGGACCATGGTAGAGCAACAAGTACAGCAAATTTGCGTGGTAGTTTATTTCAGAGTTCTATAAGTTCACCGGCAAGCCATAAAAAAATATTCTTTCTCATTATCACTGCACCATAATGAATAAGATTTTCCGATTTCGAAAAGCTATGGACAGGTAAGTACCCAAGTAGTGGTATGTGAATGAAAGAGGTGGCCCGCAGTAGTGAAGTAACACCTGGGAAATCTGATCGGCCTCGGGGATTGAACACTCTAGCAAACGTGTGCAGGATACATTAAGAATCATGCTGCATTACCCCTTTCCGTCTGGTGGCGCATTTTTATCTACGCCAAAGAAGCTGGACAGAGGTTAGCCATTTGCCCGTGTCTGTTTGTTTGTCTTTTGTGTACGATGTATCTCAGTTCTAAGATGATGGATCAGTGGGTAGTGGATCAAGGAAGTGTATATTAGATTTTGAGGTGCATCCGGATCAAGATACGGGAATAAATCATAACTTTTATTATCGTTGGGGAAGGTATGTGTTTTCTGTGATTCTGTAACAGGCAGACTATTACCGTAGAATTAATGTACTATGTGAGACCGTAAGCGTATTCGTCTGGTACAGAAGAGGAGTTACAGCAGTAAATCTTATATTTTATTGGCACTGGCCGAGGTACGCACTCTATTAATGCTTTCTAGTTATGTTCTTGCAACTTCTAAAATATTTTATTCAACTTAGAACACTCTACCGTATTCCAGTTGTTAACAAAAGCTCCATCTAACTCCTCAACGTCGAAAAAAGCTCCCGTCAGCTAAATAAAATCGTCTGGAGGTAGTAAACATGAAGAATATACCATCGAAATGAAAAGATTAATGTTTGCCTACGACAGTTTCATTTTCTTGACGATAGTTTGGCTGTTACCTTTCCCTTCTCTTTTCTCCTCCTCCTCCTCCACTAAACTAAGCAATTAAATCCTACACACCCTCCCGACAAGCCCACTTCATCATAGTTTACGTTGCAAGGTTCAGTGAGATTGGATTTTTCTTTTTCTACTCTCGTCTAATTAAGAAACGCAATGATGTACTTTTTGTTTTATTAGTGCTACTTATAGACAAATACATTCTTTTTAGGAGTAATTATATATAAGATCCTATTAATTAAGAGTTCTCCCCTAAATTATATAGAGTTGTCTGAAGGTAACGGGGGTATAGAACAAAAAAAGTACTCATATTTAGAAGGTTAAGATGTAAAACGTAAAATAAATCGCTTAGAAAGTGTTGCTAGAAAGCCACTCGAACCTACGAGAAAGCAATCATACAATCACATGTTCTCCACACTCATCCAACAATACTCTCCATAATTGTGCCGACTTTCCTCTCCTGACGCAAGAACTACCAAGACAGGATTATTTCTTACCTGGTCTATTGATACATAATATAAATCGCTTTGGATTGTTACTAGAAAGTCTCCAGAAGCCACGAGAGCAAAGCCACACCTTCACACCCGTTTGACAAGCCCAGTTCACCATAATGATACCCGGCCTTCCTCATCTATCAAGACAGGATGATTTCTTTCCTGGCTTATTGCTCTATCAGTTGCCAGTTGCCCCAGTCCTGCAAGGGGTGGCCACAAAAATATCGCCTCCACGTCGCTCTGTCCTCTGCCACTTTCTCTGTCCTCCCTCCAGCTCACATCCCCCTCCCTCATCTCTCTCTCTCCACTCCATCCTTTCATCTCATCCTTGGTCTCCCTACTCCTGTCCCCTCCACCTCACTCACATTCACCCTTCTAGTCAGTGAGATGGAGGGAGAGAGGAGGAAGGGGAGACCAAGGATGAGATGGAGGGAAGGAGTGGAGAGAGATATGAAGGAGAGGGTGTGAGTAGGAGAGAGAGGAGCCAAATAGCCTATTGATACGTACTGTAAGTTAAATCGCTAAGGAAGAGTTACAAGAAATTCACCCAAGCCCACGAAATGACAGTCCTAATCCTTGCACACACCCGTCCTGCCAGCCCAATCCTCCCTTATAAAACTCGACCTTCCTGCCCTGATGCAAGAACTACTGAGACAGGATTCTTTCTTCGCTGGCCTATTGATCAAAGAAACCTGTTATTTTCGCAAGGCACCACACTGGACCGTATTTATATATTCTCCCAAGCTTAAGCACCGTTTAAGATTGCTTGTATATGTTTGTCTTTATTCATACGGCTCCCAAACACTTGTCCATGAAATCAGAGTGAAAATAAAACGGATAATGCGAAAAACAAGGCGATATGTCTTTATAATTAGATCTTATAGACTCTTTTCTCCTGAAAACTATACTCTTTTTACACTAGTTTGGCCTAAAATTGCCATCTCTTCATCTAACTGTGGATTTGTAAGAACAGATTAGCACTAGAATATGTTGCTAGTCACGAAGAAGAGCTATGGAAAGGATGTAGAGCCATAACACTTCATCCGCCACTGAGGTACGTGAAAGAAGGTGCACAGAGACGAAAATTTGGGCCAGCTTAAAGTGAAAGAACTATAGTTAGGATACTTTATAAATTCGACTTCCTAGGCTGGGAGGGATGGGAGAAACTGGCAGTACAAAGAGGCAGTCTAGTCCGGGATTCACAAACAGTCTTACGGGAAAAGCCCTTTTGTAACTATGGTGTCTTTGTGTATGGTAGGCAGAACAATTACTAAGGGTAGTTATAGTGGGAGTGGTAGTAGCAGCAAAGACAGTAGCAGTAGTGGTGGTGTTAGTAGTAGTAGTAGTAGTAGTAGTAATAGTAGCAGATAGTAGTAGTAATAGTTAGTAGTAGTAGTAGTATTTGCAGCAGCAGTAGTAGCACCACCAGCAGCAACAATAGTGGTAGTAGTAGTAGTAGTAGTAGTAGTAGCATCACCAGCAGCAACAATAGTAGTAGTAGTAGTAGTAGCACCAGCAGCAACAGTAGTAGTAGTAGTAGTAGTAGTAGTACCACCAGCACCAACAATAGTAGTAGTAGTAGTAGTAGCACCAGCAGCTGCAACAATAGTAGTAGTAGTAGTAGTAGAGGACAGAGTGCAGCCTTGTGTGTTTATTGTTCCTCATTTCACAATAATATTACCATCACTTCCCTGTCGTAACTCTCTCATTTTTTCCTCTAGGATGGACAAGGACTGCAGTATTCCTTTATCCTTTATATCCATTGTTCTTCCTCTCACAGGTAATATTATCATCAGTGCTCATCTGTAACTTTGATTTGTTTTTGTAGGATGTACAGCGAGAGTGAAATCATCCTGTCTTGTTTTTTTCATTTTCCTTTCACAAATTTATCAAAAAAAAAAAGGCGTTGTTGTGGTAATGATCAGGTTATTAGAGAGGCGATGTGCTGTTTTGAAGGACGGGAGTTCGATCCCAGCCTGGAGCAGAGAAGTAGAAATAGACTTAGTTGTTTTTCCACACGACACACCTCCATAATCATAGAAACATCCTGAATGAGATCTTTAATATGGACGGTGGGTATTAGCGCAGAAGTAGTGATATGTGAAGGTGCTTGACGCGGACGAGGACTGATGGGCCTCAGGGAAAGAGGTGTAATGTTTTTGCCCAGAGTCGAGCACTTATAAAAAAAAAAAGATAGACAAATATATAACTGATTAATCTTATTAGGAATGACAAGGAAGGAAGACCGCATGAACTTTGTCTTTATAATAATAATAATAATAATATTGACAATAATGATAATAATAATATTGACAGTAATGATAATAATGATAATGATGATGATGATAATAATAATAATAATAATAATAATAATAATAAAACAGTAGTAGCAGTAGTAATAATAGATGATAATGATACTAATAATGATAATAATAACGAAGATGATGATGAAGAATGATAATAATAAACAGTAGTTGTAGCGGTAGTAGTAGTAGTAGTAGTAAAATGATATCCAATTTACAACAGTGAGCTGGCATTAGGCTTCTTTGTAAATATGGCCCCTAACTCCTTTGCACCCGAGTAACAGAAACGGCGCATACTTAAAAAACAGGTAAAAAAACAGGAAACGATAAACTAGTAAGTCTTTTTTTTGAGCAGGTGGATTCCTAACAAGTCATACACTAGATACTTATACCGTCAAAGTGTTCAGCAGAGAGTTAGATGCTTGCAATATTTTTTTCTTCTCTTGTCTTCCATGCATAATGTTTTAACACCTGTGACTGCTTTTGAGAGGAGCGTGTGGAGTTACGTGGAGAGACAGACTGACAAATGACGAAGTGAAGGAGCGTTGTGGTGTGGATGTGGATGTGATAGAAAGCGTTAGGAGAAACACACTGAGGTGGTTTGGCCATGTGGAGAGGATGGAGAACAAGAGACTGACGAGGAGAGTGTATGTAAGTGAGGTGGAGAGGGAGAGGGAGGCCAAGGATGAGATGGAGGGATGGGGTGGAGAGGTATATGAGAGAGGGGGGTGTGAGCTGGGAGCAGGGCAAGGAAATGGCGGGGGACAGGGCGACATGGAGGCGATTTGTTTGTGGCCACCCCTTACGGAATTAAGGCGTCTGGCGATAGGTAGATAGATAGATAGACTGCTTCCCCATTTTTCGTCCTTCTTTAGCGTCTTCAACATTAGATTTTTTTTCTTTTAAATTCTTACCATTAGATTTTTTTCTTTTTAATTCATGTTGAGATGGATTGGGAGAAGATGAGAGGGAGACCAAGGATGCTAGTGGATTGATATATGAGAGAGGGATGTGAGTTGGAAGGAGGGCAGCCAAATGGGGTGGCCACAAATAAATCGCCTCCATGTTGCTCTGTGTTCTGCCATTTTGCTGCCCTCCATCCCAACTCACACCCCTCACTCATATGTCACTGCACTCCCTCTGTCTCATCCTTGTCTCCTCTCCCCCTCCATCTTACTCACATAGACTTTTCTAGTTTGTACACTCTTAATGGCGTGCCCCAATTCGTAGAAATGCCTTCCCATGTGTAATGCACTTCGGATAAGTTTATAATTCACTGACCATCGGAATAATTATGAACATTAAATGTGGTAAGCCTGCATGCCACGCCACAAAGGGCATTCAGCGGCGAGAAACAGATACCATGACGAGCGAGCCAGCGATGTTTACTCTCAGTTTTGTTTGGAAATCAGCGGCCCGGACCCACCCGACAACCACGCTAAGCAGAAGCTAAGCAGAAGCTAATAACTTTACTCCTATGTAAAGTAGAGCTGAAATTCTTTTTCCCTGTGATGCATTCATCCAATAAATATGTTATCAACTAAAAACTCACCCATGAAGGCGTAGAAACCCCTTGGAATCTCAAGTTTCCCAAGGCAGTGTTCGGCTGTAATCGGTGAACGCCTCAATTACGAAGTGAAGTTAAAAAAAAATATTCCATCGTAACACTGCTTTTTGGCACCAGCTCTAGCAAGTAAATATCGGAGATTTCGCCTACAATTTTATATCAAAGGGAAATTGCGCTCGCTCGCTCGTCACGCGCTCACAAAGAACACTTTACTGGTTATTATAGGCTTAACAAATGACTGTCAGAAGCTCGAGACATGACTAAACTTTCCCGCTTTTTGTTTCTGTAAAATGACTGTGACAATCATCTCTCAGTTACCAGCTAATCTCTCTGTCTATACCATGACTTTGCAATTACAGGTGGATCATTTCTTATCTGTTCCTTCTCTCTCTTCCTCTTTTGTTCCTTTTTTCACATAAGTTTTATCACTTTTCTGTTCGTCTCACATCTGTCCTCTCTGTCCTCAAATTTTTATGCTCTTTCTCTTGTTTCCATATCCTCCTGTCTTCCTCTTCCCTTACATTTTTCCATCCCTTCATAAATTATGTTACCATCTGGTTTAGTACTATTGCTATTAACCCCATCATGGTAGGAACAACTCTGATATTCCACTCCTCTACCGTCAGTCAATTTTGCTAAAGTAAAGGTGAGCATAGCAGCCAGAAAATGATAAGCACACCTGTTAATATACTCCTCCCATGTTCCTCTCTTTCCTTACATCTGGCACCTTCCTTTTCCTTCCCTCACTCTCCTTCCATGCTCATATCAACAACCTTTTCCTCCACTCCCTTTTATTTATTACACTCCTCTCTAACCCTTTTTTTCTGTGGTCTCGTGTAGCTTAGGAAACTTGCTATATATACTCCTTTTACTTTAACTTGGCTCAGAATTTCGTCTATTACAACAAATTCACGTAGCTCAGTGGCAGATGAAGACAATACTACGGCTCTACGTCCTTACCATAGCACTTTTTCGTGACTAGCATCATATTATAATGTTAATCTATTGTTTCAACTCAGCATTCAAGATTTAGAAAAGGCAATTTTAGGCCAAGTTAAAGTAAAAGGAATATAGTACCTTGTCCTCAGCGATTTATTTTATACACAACACTTAAATGTTCTCTTGTATGTAATTTAAATTTTTTTTCAACATTCAAAGGGCAGATAACATAAAAAGATACTTATGTGTTAAGTACTGCTCTCTCTCTCTCTCTCTCTCTCTCTCTCTCTCTCTCTCTCTCTCTCTCTCTCTCTCTCTCTCTCTCTCTCTCTCTCTCTCAAAACACAAACACAGACAAAAAAAGAAAACACGAGAATATGATTGCTCAATAAATACAAAATAAGGAAGATTGGAAGAGGAGTCAGGGATATTTCTTAACCGACGAGATTGTGGTCCCTTTTTGCACCTCTCTCTCCCTCTCCCGCCCTCCCTCTCTCCCTCCCTCTCCCGCCCTCCCATCCACCCCTCTATCAAGAATGCGACACCAGGTGCAGTGGGAACAAGTATGATCTCAATATGTCTCCCCTTCTCCTCTCTCACCTCCTGATCACCCCCATATGTTCCCCCACCCCTCTCCCCCCACCCCGTTCACCCCATGGTCCTCTCACCCCCATAGGTACCCCCTCCCTTCTCACCCTAGATCATCCCTCACTCCCCCCTCTCTCACCCAAAGCACCCCACCATCACCTTCTCTCTCCCCCCAAGCACACTGTCCTTCCCTTCTTCATGTGATTATTAGCAGGTCAATACGCCACACCCGGCTTCCCTCCACGCCTTTTCTCTTCTCCCTTCCTGCTTTTCTTTCCCTACTCCTTTCTCGTTCTCCCTCCACTCTCCCTCCAGGCTCTGACGTTCACAAGCACCTGGTGGACTGTTTTTTTTTTTTTTCATGTGATTATCAAGAAGTTCCTACACCACACCCGGTCACCTTCCACCTCCCTCCTGCCTCTCCCCTCCAGCCTCTCCCCTCCTGCCTCTCCCCTCCTGCCTCTCCCCTCCTGCCTCTCCCCTCCTGCCTTTTTCTTTCCCTCACTGCGTTCCTTCCCTCCATCTCTCCCTGCACCACCAGACCCATCCATTCACAAGTCTGAACCATTTAGCAGGGGTACCCGGCACTGCCCAGGTAAAATTCTATGTTCGTGCATATCGGGACCCTGGATGGCCACTTTACCTGTGGGAGAAGACCACTGGGGTTCGATGTTACCTATTGAACCTACATTTCTCCTTGAACCCAGTCCCCAGGGATATATTCTCCATTGACTTCTCCCTATCGTGGACCTAGTTTCGAATTTCCCACACACCCACTAACCCTACATACCCACTGCACCCGCCCTGCCTACCCCACCAATCCATCCACCCATCCGACCTGTTGTAGCTAATATTATGGTTCTAGAAGCAAACGAAAAAAAATAAGTAATTAGATACCGTGTTACTGCAGCCATGGTTCAGTGGATTAGAGCGCTGTCTCCAAAGGGTCGGAGGTTCGAGTCCACCCAAGGGTCATTGGTAGACATCAGGAAGGGCATCCGGTCATAATGTGCTACACGCTCCAAAACCAAAAGTCCTCTACCCAGGGGCAACGCCTTTTACCCCTTATCGAGAAAAGGGGACACGGCGTGAACCCCCCCCCAAAAAAAAAAAAATAATAATAATAATAATAAAATACTACCATGTTGCCATCATGTTGATTATCTTTAAATAGTTCTAATCTTGGCCAACAGGAACGCCACTTTAGCAGCTGTAATGCACACATCTAAATTCATTGTAAAAGATTACAGAGAGCCACATATTCTCTCTCTAGCTAGATAGATAGATGGTTGGATAGATAGATAGATAGATAGGTAAAGATAACAGCGGTACGTGATTATTATTCTTTATTATTTATTATTATTATAAAAATTTTCCACATCTCTGTGGGAATTTTTCTTACTTTTGTCAATATTATTATTCCTTCCCCTTAAAAAATAAGTTACCATTACTAGGAGGCTCTTTGGTCTAGAGCCTTCAAACTTCGTCAGGTTAATCGTCCAACAGGGAAGTTCTTCTGGCCAAATATGATAGCAGTCCATCAACCAGGTCCCCGGATATTATGCAGACTGTAGGATACAGAATACGGGACGCTATCTTATAAACAGTTTAAGCTAGCAAGTTGAAATTTTACTGCAATATTGCCTCAAGTCTGCTACATTGCGGAAAGGTGTGTGGTTGCAGTTGGTTGATTATTGTCTGAGATTACCTGGGGTCAGTAATTGGTTATATGAGAGAGGGGGGACGGGGTGTGAGCTGGGAGCAGGGAAATGAAATGGCGGGGGACAGGGCGACATGGAGGCGATTTGTTTGTGGCCACCTCTTACGGGATTGGGGCATCTGGTAATAGACAGATAGACAGAGAGTAATTGGGAGTTTTTTGGATGTCACCTGATAGGCTGAGGGCTAGGCAGTGGCTGTGGGAGGTTTTTCTTTATCAAAATTGTCCTTGGAATCTTTGCGGTTTTCTAGTTATTATTATTATTATTATTATTATTATTATTATTATTATTATTATTATTATTATTTATTATTATTATTATTATTATTATTATTATTATTATTATTATTATTATCATCATCATCATTATTCTTATTCCTATTATTATTATTATTACTTCGTATTATTATTATTATTATTATTATTGTTATTGTTATTATTATTATCATCATCATTATCATTATCTATCTATCGCCAGACGCCTCAATCCCGTTTGGGGTGGCCACAAACAAATCGCCTCCAAGTCGCCCTGTCCCCCGCCATCTCACTGCCCTGCTCCCAACTCACACACCCCCTTCTCTCATATGCCTCTCCACCCCATCCCTCCATCTCATCCTCGGCCTCCCCCTCCCTCTTCCCCCCTCCACCTCACTCACGTACACTCTCTTCGTCAGTCTTTCACCCTCCATCCTCTCCACATGGCCAAACCACCTCAGTGTGTTCCTTATAACGCTTCCTATCACATCCACATCAACACCACAACGCTCCTTTATATCCTCATTCGTCAGCCTGTCTCTCCATGTGACTCCACAGGCTCCTCTTAAATAACTCATTTCCACTGCTCTCGCTCTTGACTTGTGTCCTTCCAACAACGTCCAAGCTTCACTTCCGTACGATAGAGTTGGTATCACAATACTGTCATGTAGTAACTTTTTCACTTCCATGCTCACTTCCCTGTTTCTTATCACTGCTTTCAAACAACCAGCAACCTTTCTTCCCTGCTGTACCCTTTCAAGCACTTCACCCTCCAAACCTCCATCCTTACTCATCACACTACCCAAGTACCTAAACGTACATTTTCCAATTCCTCACCATCCAACCTCGCTGTACATTCATTGACTTCACCTCTCTCAAAGACCATCACTTTACTCTTCCCTACATTCACCTTTAGATTCCGTTTCTTACACACTCTCCCAAACTCATCCACCAAGCCTTGCAGCTCCCCTTCGTGTTCACTCAACAACACAGTATCATCTGCAAACAGTACAGGGAGTTTCCAAACACTGCCCTCTCTCACCAGGGCCACTCCAACATCCACTACCCTACCTTGTACCTCTTTTATTACCCCATCCATAATTGAACAACCATGGAGATATCATTATCATTAATCTTATTCCTATTATTATTATTATTATTATTATTATTATTATTATTATTATTATTATTATCATTATTATTATTATTATTATTATTATTATTATTATCATTATTATTATTATCATTATTATTATTATTATTATTATTATTATTATTATTATTATTATTATTATTACCTCACATTGAGATGCCCTTTGCTTACATCCACACGCCTCCACAGCTCTCCTTTCTCTCCCTACCTGCCTCTCTCTCCCTCTCTTTCCCCACCCATACCACGAAGAATTCTCTAAAATAATTACCATAGCACTCTCAGGCTCCTGTAACTCACTCTCAGAATATCATCGCTTGACATGAGGTGGAATGACTGAAAAGGAAAATAAAAACAATAATAAACACAACTAAGACTCAAGAATGTTTATAAATATGGGATCTTGACTCCTTCAATCATTCTTTTTTTTCCTTTGCCTTCCTGGTTTTCTTTCCCTCTCTGCTTTCCTTTCCCTTCTTCCCTCCCTCCCTCTCTCTCTCTCTTTCTTTACTTTCCTCCCTCCCTGCTTTACTTTCCCTCCCTCCCTCCTTTCCTCCTTGCTTTTCTTTCCCTTCTTGTCTCCTTTCCTCCCTGCTGTTCTTTCCCTCCTCTCCCTTCCTGCTTTCTTTCCCTCCCTCCCTCTCTCTTTCTTTCCCTCCCTTACTGCTTTTCCTCCCCTCCCTCCCTGCTTTCTTTTCCTCCCCTCCCTCCCTGCTTTCTTTCCCTCCCTCCCTGCTTTATTTTCCCTCCCTCCCTCCCTCCCTGCTTTCTTTCCCTCCCTCCCTCCCTCACTGCTTTTCTCCCTTCCTCCCTCTCTTTCTTCCCCTCCCTCCCTCCCTCACTGCTTTTCTCCCTTCCTCCCTCTCTTTCTTCCCCTCCCTGCTTTCCTTCCCCTCCCTCTCTCCTTCCCTTCTTTACTTACTCTCCCTCCCTGCTCTTCCTTCCCTCCCTACCTGCTTTCTTTCCCTGAGGTCCTGCTGTCCTTACTCTTCGCATGTCACCTCTTCGACACTAACACCCACCATCCATATTGAATACATACCATAGGACTTTCAGGACTGGTGTAGTGGTATTTGGGGGCTATTTTAGAACTCGTAGAAGTTTTAGTCCTCAGGCTGTCCTTTCCCCAGCGTGAGATCGAACTAGTGTCCTTTTAGACAGACGACGACGTTTCCGATCACCTGCCCACCATCTTACCCCTTCCTAGAACCAGTTTTCCTGCACACATATGTTCTTCCCCTTATGCTTTCCTCTCTCTCTCTCTCTCTCTCTCTCTCTCTCTCTCTCTCTCTCTCTCTCTCTCTCTCCCTCTTTCCTTTCCTGCTTTTCCTTTCCTCTCTTTCATTCCCTCCATCTCTCCCTCTACTCCCACTGTCCCTCCTTCTCTCCCTCTACTCCCACTGTCCCTCCTTCTCTTCCTCCCTCCCTCCCTCCTTCTCTCCCTCCCTCCCTCCCTCCTTCCCTTCCCTTCCCTTCCATTCTCCCTTTCCCTGCTTTTCCATCTCTCCTCCCTCTTCTTTTCTGCTTTCTCCCGTTCCCTTTCTCCTTTCCTCTCTCTTTCTTCTCCTCCTCCTCTCCCTCTACTCCCACTGTCCCTCCTTCTCTCCCTCCTTCCCTCCATCCCTCCCTGCTTTTCTTTCCCTCCACCACCAACAGACCCTGACAGTCCCAAGCATAACCCATGAGGCACGCCAGGTGTACCATCTTGGCTCAGGAATGTCAAGAATGTTTACGTGGGACAAAGGCACTATCCCGGCAGGGGGGAGGCCAGAGCTGGTTGGGCCTCTCTTTCCATATTTAAAAACCTTCTAGAACTTGAATTGTATATAATATTGGCTGTTTATAAAGTGTTCAATTGTATTCAGTACCATACACTTCAGAACTTAACTTAGGCTGTATATGAAACCGCTTGCCCTTTATATTTACAAACCTTTTTAGACTTAAATTGTATATAATATTGGCTGTTTATAAAGTGTTCAGTTGTATTCAGTACCATACACTTCAGAACTAAACTTAGGCTGTGTATTAAACTGCTTGCCTCTCCCCTCGTCTTCACTAGTCCAATTTTACTCTATCTTTGCCTTAAAATAATATTTCCTTCTTCAGTACCATGTTGTATCAATAGAATAACACTTAAAATATGATGCTGATCACAAAGAAGTGCTTAGGAAAGGATGTACAGCCTTAGTATTGTCTTGCCACTGAACTACGTAAACTAGGCTCCAGAAGGAAGAGAATCTGGGCCAAGTTAAGGTGAAGGGAGTATAGTACAATCACCACACTTCACATCCAAACGAGACTGAATTAATCTGTTTGATTGCTCTTTAATGTGTGTCGTCGCCTACACTACTACCAAACACTTCTGAATAAGAGGCAGTATCAAAACATCAGAAGAAGAAGAAGAAGAAGAAGGAGGAGGAGGAGGAGGAGGGAGGAGGAGGAGGGAGGAGGAGAAGGATGAGAAGAAGAAAAAGGAGGAGGAGGAGGAGGATAAGAAGAAAACCAGAACGATTACCGATTCCAGCTAAAGGTAATGGAGACTTATCCTGTAGATTTATTAATACTGTCGTCATTAAAACTATGGTGGTCATTATTTATTCTTTTCTGTTAACGTCAGACGAGTTTATTTACCTGAAGCTGAGTCTTAATGTTAATGGTGATCGTATTAACACCTTAAGTTCTGTGACAGCTGAATGAAATCGTATAGAAAAAGAGGGAATATTACACGAGAAAATACACAATTTTGACAGGATTGATGATGATGGTGTTAATATTCAGTCTTCTATAACTCACTCTGACGTTAGCTAGAGTTGTCCTGAGCAAAAGAGGGTTCAGATCCTTTATAAATCCTTGGTCTGACCCTTCGTAATCCTCTGCCTCCTTCTCTACCTGCCTCTTCCCCCTCCTCCCTGTCTCCCTCCCTCCACCAACCTGCCTTTCTCTCCCCCACCCCTCCCCTCCTAGCTTCGACTATTGTGCTTTTTATCGCTTGTTTGCTGTGCTGGGAAGAAAAGATGGGAGGGATACGGGTAGTTTTTGTCGCCCTGAGAGTGTTTTCTTTGATATTCATTGACCAGAACGCTGAAAAAATCTAATAACTATTTTTTACATCGCCCCACTTAACACACAGGAGAAAAAAAGGAATATTTATTTTTTACTTCCTTCCACTTTCTTCCGTCGGTTTTGAAAGATAATTATTTTTTCACGTCCCTCCCCCTTTTTTCTTCTCGGGGGCGCCAAAGTTATGCCAATTTTTTGCCGATTATATTAGAGTTTTGTCAAGTTTTTGCGAGCGTCTCAGGCAGGGGAGGCTTTTTATGAGTGCTAATATGCAGCGTGAATTTGCCAATGGTTTTTTATGGGTCCTACAGCTTGTCGATATGAAAAGGGCATATGATGGATTGGCGTGTCGTATACTGTAAGTGATTTTAGACTGACTTTTTTTCTTTCTTTTTTTAGTTCTCACGAATGTCGCTCTGTACTGGAATGAGCTATTGTTTTAGATAAATTGTTCACGTTCCTTCACAACCTGTCTACACGCACGCACGCACGCGCGCGCGCGCACACACACACACACACACACACACACACACACACACACACACACACACACACACACACACACACACACACACACACACACACTTTGGTTCTCTCTTCACGTACAGGATCAAATTTCACCTCGCCAGTTCTAATAATACTCACATACTCTTTAAGTCCTTGAGTAAGATGGCTCTATTTATTTTTAATCGTACTATCTACGGGTAATTTTAATAACTATAAGGGAGATTTTCCGAGCTAGAGAGGTTGGATAATTCATTAGGTCTTTATTTATTGTCCAAAGTCGAAATAGAATCAACTGAAGGTAGCAAGAACGTACAAAGAACTTGGTCATCAGGGTGAAGTTGCAATGGGTTTCTCTCTCTCTCTCTCTCTCTCTCTCTCTCTCTCTCTCTCTCTCTCTCTCTCTCTCTCTCTCTCTCTCTCTCTCTCTCTCTCTCTCTCTCTCTCTCTCTCTCTCTCTCTCTCTCTCTCTAAAAAATAAAGTAAAAATAAAAAGGTCTGGCGTTAGATGTAATGTGACGTGATTTTCAGTGCTTGAACCGAACATTAGTCTTTGTAGGTCTCTTGGTCTTGAGTGTGATCACTTAATCTACACTATAAAAGTAGCTGTGCCTCGTGTGTGTGTGTGTGTGTGTGTGTGTGTGTGTGTGTGTGAACTTTCAAGCCAACCTGCTCGTGGAGTTTGGTGGAGGGATGGGTAGGTTGGAGGGGTTGCGTGCGTTGATGGGTGAACCTGAGGAATGCGTAGGTGGATGGACCGGAGGGATGGGTGGATAGATGGGCTGGGTGGGACGTGTGGTTCGGCAAAGTAGGTGGACGGATGACCAGGGTGGAGTTTGTAGGTTGGCGAGGTGGGTGGATGGATGGGCAGGGTGGAGTCTGTGGGTCGGCGAGGTGGGTGGATGGTTGAACTGGAACGGTAGGTGGGTGGATGGTTGGACTGGAACGGTAGGTGGGTGGATGGTTGGACTGGATAGTTGGGTGGGTGGATGGTTGGACTGGATAGATAGGTGGGTGGGTGGATGGTTGGGCTGGATGGGTAGGTGGGTGGATGGTTGGGCTGGGTGGGTAGGTGGGCGGATGGTTGGGCTGGATGGGTAGGTGGGTGGATGGTTGGACTGGGTGGGTAGGTGGGCGGATGGTTGGGCTGGATAGGTAGGTGGTTGGTTGGATGGGCTGGGTGGGTAGGTGGGCGGATGGTTGGACTGGGTGGGTAGGTGGGCGGATGGTTGGGCTGGATAGGTAGGTGGTTGGTTGGATGGGCTGGGTGGGTAGGTGGGCGGATGGTTGGACTGGGTGGGTAGGTGGGCGGATGGTTGGGCTGGATGGCTTGGCTGGATGGGTAGGTGGGTGGATGTTTGGACTGGGTGGGTAGGTGGGTGGATGGTTGGGCTGGATAGGTAGGTGGTTGGTTGGATGGGCTGATGTATGGCTTCCTAGAGGACAAGACAGAAAACAAGTATACTGTATGATATTATAGTGGGTAAATCTTCATCTGAGGGAACTGGGCCACTGATGAAACTTAAATACTAGGTCACGATGGCTTGAATTTTGATAAGTCTTAATTTTGAGGCTGGATTAAGCCCCTTAATTAATAACCAAAATTATCCTCCAGTCTGACTACATATGACCATTAACTGAGCTGAAAGAGGTTAGAGATCTTTGTCAGATGAGATTTAGTAGACTATTTATGTATTTATCGGTGTTGGAGAGCCGCCTTCATGTGGTGGCCCTGACATATGAGGGTGGTGGAGCTGCCTGGTTACACAAACGCCCCTGAACTCTCCCCCTTCCCCTCGAGAAGATAGGGGGAACTAAGGAAGAGAGGGACAATTTCACTTTTCAGTCCACCTGGTTTACGTCACATTTGAGCATTATGACACAACCACTATTGCTGCCTCTATAAATCTTTTTCTAAACTTTATGGTGGATTAGATATTTCGATTTCAAGGGGAGATGTAGCCTTAATTAGCTGCTGTAATAAGTGTCCAGTTATAAGTAAAATCATCTGACAACAGCAAAGGATATTCCACATGATGTCAACGTAGTGAAGGGGCTTATATCTGTGCCACGGTGGTGTTCTCTGAGCTGAAAAAAATCGCCTGAGGTTAGTTGGAATAATATACAAAGTTAGCCTGTCACAGCTAAAGGGTTAAGCCACATCGGGCTGTTATCTCTCTGCCTATCAGCGATAAAAACACACATCACAGAGACCGGTAACGAACACATACAGTGAAAGAAAAACGCATTGTTAATAAAAAGTCACCTTGCCAGCTTGGTAACGAAGACTTGCTATGAAAATGTAAATAAGTTATGAAGCACACAGAGAGCGCATACCCCTGCCATCACCAACAATATTTATTATTTATTCCTGCATCCATATCCAGATCCACCTCAGAACCTAATCAATTCTTCCTTGATCCACTGCCCACATATCCACCCGATTTCGTTGACGTGTGATAACTTTGGGGGGTTTTGTATACAGAAACAGACAGACACAGTTGAATACATAACCTCCGTCCACATACACCGGCGGATATAAACACTGGTAAAAACACGAGTCGCCAGAGAACTGAATTACGAACACCCACACTAAAAAAAAAAAAAAAAAAAAAAAAAAAAAAAAAATAGCTGATCATTTTTCCATAGTCATCAGGTTAGTAGAACAACTGAGGGCCGGGACGTACACAAATCACGGCGGGTCACATTCAGAGCAAAGATTAATTGTCAGCCTGAAAGACCAACGTGTACTCGATGGGTATTTATTGAAGCTCTCCTCTTCACTGATGAAACCACGGAATCACAATATCTCACCCTGAAAAAAAATATATATATATACTGATTAAAACCCCAAGTCACAAAGAGATTTCAGTAACGGAGACCCAAATCGACAAAAACAGATCACCAATTAAGAAAAAAAGAAAAACGAAAAAGAAACCAGACTCACAAAGAAACCTCATTAAAGAAGACAGACTTTGAAAAAAAAAAACTGTTAACGAGATTTCAGTAACAGACCCAAATCGACAAAAACAAATCACCAGTTAAGAAAAAAAAACGAAAAAGAAACCAGACTCACAAAGAAACTTCATTATAGACTCTGGAAAAAAAAAAAGTCACAATGAGATTTCAGTAACGAAGAGCCACGTTAGAACAAAAACAGATCAGCGATAAAAAGGGGGAAACACGAGAATCACAAAGACACCACGACCGGCCCGACAACAACCAGCCAGTGGGAATAATTTACGACAAGTGTTGGGGTCGCGGTGGACAATTTGCTACAATGGCGCAAAAAATGGGTGTGACGGAGGGCGGGAGGATTTACGTCCCTGCAGGTAAGACACGGACCATGTTACCGGTGGACCGCTGGCTGTTTTATGAGGCAGGGTAGGGGGAGGCCTGGGTGAGCTGGAGAGAGGCTTAGGTGGTAAATGGATGGCTGTTTCTACGTGACCTATGGAGAGGAAAGGAGTTCTAGGTAGAGGAGGGAGGCCTAGGTGAGTTGGGAGGCCTAGGTGAGTTGGGAGAGAGAGAGGCCTAGGTGAGTTGGAGAGAGAGGCCTAGGTGAGTTGGGAGAGAGAGAGGCCTAGGTGAGTTGGAGAGAGAGGCCTAGGTGAGTTGGGAGAGAGAGAGGCCTAGGTGAGTTGGAGAGAGAGGCCTAGGTGAGTTGGGAGAGAGAGAGGCCTAGGTGAGTTGGAGAGAGAGGTCTAGGTGAGTTGGGAGAGAGAGGTCTAGGTGAGTTGGGAGAGAGAGAGGCCTAGGTGAGTTGGGAGAGAGAGAGGCCTAGGTGAGTTGGGAGAGAGAGAGGCCTAGGTGAGTTGGGAGAGAGAGAGGCCTAGGTGAGTTGGGAGAGAGGCCTAGGTGAGTTGGGAGAGAGAGAGGCCTAGGTGAGTTGGGAGAGAGAGAGGCCTAGGTGGTAAATGGATGGTGGTTTCTAGGTGACATATGGGATTTGGAGGAAGGCCTAGGTGGTAAATGGATGGTGGTTTTTACCTGCGGCGATAGCCAGCAGGTCAATGAGCGGCCAGTATTCTTCTTCTTCTTCTTTTTCTTTTTCTTTCTTTTTTTTCTTTTTCTTTTTCTTTTTCTTTTTCTTTTTTTACTTTTTCTTTTTCTTGTTTTTCTTTTTCTTTTTCTTTTCTTTTTCCTTTTCTTTTTCTTCTTTTTTTTTTTTCTTCTTCTTCTTCTGCTTCTAGCGGATTTGTTAAAAGAAGGCCTTTGGGAACAAAAGTGGTACCATATAAGGAAATTTGACATGGAGAATCCAAATTTGCCATCAGTTGACACCTGAGGTGGCGCCATCTAGCGACAACTTTAAAAGTGCTTAATTTAAGCCTGTTGGGACGTGCAAGTGGTCCCATGAAGGGTTAGTTGACATGGAGAATCTAAATTTGCTGTCAGTTGACACCTGTATCGGCGCCATCTGGCAGCAGCTTTAGTAACAGTTCTTCATTTAAGCCCATTAAGACAAAAGTGGTCCTTATATACAGCCTCGCCACAGGTCCCAGACCGATTCTACGCATCTTAGGTGACCTATGGTATTTGAAGGGAGGCCTAGGTGAGGTATGGAAAAAGGAGGAAGGTTGGAGGTGGAAGAGGGAGGCCTAGGTGAGTTGGGAAGACAGGCCTAGGGGGTTAATGGATGATGGTTTTAGGTGAGGTATGGTACTAAAGGGAGGCATGGTGAGATATGGTGAAGGTAGGAAGCTTGGAGATTCAAAAATTATGGTGAAGGGAAAGAGGTCCAGGTGAGCCGGGAGAGGCCTAGGTGAACAATCAAAGCCTAGGTGAATGAAGAAAGGAGATTAGGCAAGGTATGGTGAGATGGGGAAGGACTAGGTGACGTATGGAGAAAGGAGAAAGGCGTTGGTGAGATATGAAGAAGAAAGATTTAGGTGAGGTATGGAGAAGGGTGGAGGGGCTAGGTGGTGTATGGAAAAGAGAATATGGCCTAGGTGAGATATGGAGAAGGGAAGAAAGTATAGGTGGAGGTGGGAGGCGCAGGAGACGTATGGTGGAATGAGGAAAGCCTAGATGAACTGAAGGAAAAGGGTCTCTGCAATAAATGGAGGGAGGCTTTAGGTGAAGTATGAGGAACAGAAGAGATTTACATGTCATAACAGAACTGAAGGAAGGCTTGGGTGAAGAAAGAGACAGGTAGGCGAGGTTTGGTAAGGAATGGCGAGCGGAGGAAGGTTCGATGTGAAAGGAAAACGTAAAGACGAGAACAGAGGTAAGTTTAGTTGGTGAAGATGATTTTAGAAAAGCACAGGTTGGGTATGGTGCAATTAGATAGACCTTGGTGAAGTACGGGGAACTTAAGAGGGCTTCACTGTCTTGAAGGAGGCCTAAACTATTTAAGGGAGGCCTATGGGTCGATGAAGCCTTATGTGAGCTCCTTGGATTCCCTAAAAAATAAAAAATAAAAAGTGGAGGACGCTAATGTTAATTGAAAAAATGCCCTTGAGATATAGGATAGTAAGATAAGTTGATAGAGACCTGGATAAACTGATAAAGGCTTAGATGAGTTTAGAAAGGCTAAGAGGAGTGGAGAAAGGCCTGAATGCGTTGAAAAAGTCTTATATAGATTGATAAACGAAAAGATGAGTTGGGAAAGGCTTAAATGAACTGAGAAATAACAGTGTGAGTTGAGCAAGCCATAGCTATCTGTCTGTCTGTCTATTGCCAGACGCCTTAATCCCGTAAGGGGTGACCACAAACAAATCGTCTCCATGTCGCTCTGTCCCCGCCATTTCACTGCCCTGCTCCCAGCTCACACCCCCTCTCCTTCATATACCTCTCCACTTCAAATCGTCTCCATGTCGCTCTGTCCCCGCCATTTCACTGCCCTGCTCCCAGCTCACATCCCCTCTCCTTCATATACCTCTCCACTTCATCCCTTCATCTCATCCTTGGCCTCTCCCTCCCTTCACCTCACTCACATACACTCTCCTCATCAGTTTCTCACTCTCCATCCTCTCCAGATGGCCAAACCACTTTAATGTGTATCTCCTAACGCTTCCTATCACATCCACATCACATTGAGGAAGCCTGGAGGGATGTTAGGAAGGGTTAGGTCAATATTCACGAAAGGTATCAGCTTGGGAAAATCTTAAGAATGTAGCTAAATGATGCGAAACTCGAGTATCAAGGTGACTGAGTGAAATTTTACGTGGAGAAACTGACAAGAAGAGTACAACGGTTGAGAATATAAAATTACATCTTGGTGAAGCACGGGATATAGGAGGCGTAACAGAGAGATACGGGGGGCAGTGGTTAGAAAAGTGACCTGCTAACTAAAAGAACGCGAGCTCAGTTCAAGGTTGGGACAGGAACAGTTAGATGATTTGATTTTTTTTTTTTTTTAACAGAATTTAATAATCATCTGCATGACATCCTGACAAGTCATAAAATCTACCCAGCTAATATTTTCACATTAGTCCTGACAGCCCGAACATAAACTCAGTATGGATGATAGTGTTAGCGCCGAAGTGGTGACATGTGAAGGCGTATGTGGCCCGTAGGAAGACACTAGGGCATTAAGAAGCGGATTGCCAAGTATATACCCTGAGTGGAATACACATTAAAAAAAAAAAAAAAAAAATTGGATGAGTTAGAGACAGGGTGAGGAGGAAGTGGGTGTAGTGAGGTAGGGTTGGGAGGAGGAGGAGGAGGATGAATGGTGAGCTAGGGTGGGGAGGAGGAGGAGGAGGTGTAGTGAGGCAGAGAGGAGGAGGAGGAGTGTAGTGAGGTAAAGTGAGATGTGGTATGGTATGGTGTGAAAAATGCGATGTGGTATGGTGTGGTTTGGTAGAATGCTGTATGATGGTGTGTGGTGTGGTAGTGTGGTGTGGTATAACGTGGTGTGTGGTGTAGTGTGGTATGACATAGTGTGGTCTGGTATAGTGGTGCTTGGTGGCGTGGTGTGATATGGCAGAGTGGAGAGTAGTATGGTGTGGTTGTGTGTGGAGTGGTATGTGCTTCTGTGTGGTAATGTGTTGTAAGGTGTAATAAGGTGTGATGTGGTGTGGTGAGGAATGGTAAAGTGTGGTGTGGTGTGCTAGTGTGTGGAGTGGTATGTGATCCAGTGTGGTAATGTGCTGTCATGTGTTATAAGGTGTGATGTGGTGTGGTGAGGAATGGTACAGTGTGGTGTGGTGTGGTAGTGTGTGGAGTGGTATGTGATCCTGTGTGGTAACGTGCTGTCAGGTGTTATAGAGTTTGATGTGGTGTGATGAGGTATGTCTTGGTGTGGTGTGGTGTGATATGGTGCTTTTATGGATAAGGGGAGGGTTTATGAAAATGCTCTTTGCTTTCAACTTCCATTCACATTATTTTACTGCATTTAGTGAGCTTGATATTATACTTAGGCAAATTAAAGAAGATTACCGTATGTTAAGCAGAAAAATTATATCAGAGGATTTCCACATACAATCGTGGTTAACATTATATCTGCTGTTATAGTCTGTTTACTTTCATCTAACGGAACTGGATCACTCTTATAACTTCAATACAAGGCCTTGGTTGCATGAAATTTGATGAGCTTTAGTTTGAAGCCAAAACGAGTCTCCCTGGTTACTAGTCAAATCAGTTCTCCAGTCTGACTGCACCTGGCTGTCAACTGAGCTGCAAGAGGATTGGAATTTTTCTATCTATCTATCTACAGCCCGACGCCCTAATCCCGCAAAGGGTGGCCGCAGACAAAACGCCTCCAAGTCGCTCTGTCACCCACCATTTGACTGTCCTCGCCCCAAATCATTCCCCCCCCTCCCTCATATACCTCTCAACTCCATCCCTCCACCTCATCCTCGGTCATCCCCGCTCTCTTCCTCCCTCCCTCCACCTCATCCTCGGTCTTCCCTGCCCTCTCCCTCCCTCCCTCCACTTCACCTACATATACCCTCTTAGTCAGTCTTTCATTCTCCATTTCTCCACATGTCCAAACCACCTCAGTGTATTTCTCATAATTTTTGCCATAGAAAAATAAAAGACCATGTTAGGCTACACCATAGAATTGTACTTAAGTTGACCAGACGATTTTATTCAGCCTAAAGAAATCCCAGTAGTTAGAGAGTTAGCTAAGTAATGTCTAGTTCCAGCTTGGTAGTAATGTCTGAGGTAGAATTTCCTAAGCAGAGAAGTTAGTCATTTTAATAACAAAGATATAAGGGGTGGCCCATTAATAGAGTTTCATTGACTAGCAGTATTGTATTGTGGGGACGGCACAGTCAGCTGGTGTGGGCGTGGGTGTGGGCGTGTTGGTGTGGGTGTGGGTGGGTGTGGGTGTGGGTGTGGGTGTGGGCGTGTGGGTGTGGGTGGGTGTGGGTGTGGTGTATGTGTGTGTGTGGGTGTGGGTGTAACAAAGTCGCAGTCGGAGTCGGAAATAAAAAGACAGTACAAGGGAGACACTGATAAACAAATGGAGACATCTCGAACACAAGAAATTAGCAGGTGTAGTGGAAGAAAGGCGCAATATTTGGACTACCCTGTTCATGTGTAGGAAATTCGAGAGTGCTTTCACCTCTTACCGGTTTACCTGAGAGCAAGCCGGCAAGACAGTAAGAACAGCATCACTATCTTCCTTGATCAGTAATGCTGGGGAGAAGGTTTATAAAGAGAGGCTGTGTCGTATAAGCTATTTTTGTTCACCCGTACATATTCTTGTCTTTGTTGTACTAAATTCCTTTTGCTTTTTATTTGTGTTTGCTGAAATGTTGCAAGGATATATGGTGCTTAAGTTAGATGAAAACTGGTATTTGCTTCACTGTTACCTATAAGTGATTTAATATCCAAAATCCTCTGTACAGCACGTGGTCTTTTACACACTTAACTCTGGCTAACATCTCGCGTTATGCTCAACTGAGGAAGAACCCGTCTTGTCGAAGGATTAATCCATTTGTGTGTGGGATTTTGCTGAAAGGATACCTAGCACACTACCATCCGCACGCAGCTCAAAGGTTCGAACCCTAGGGCCTTTGAAAATACCTAATTCCACCCTTAAAAGAAAGTAATATATATCAGTGGGTTAAGTGGTGACATTGATGAAAGTACAAAAATAGGAATATCTGCTTCTTACGTATGTAGTATGTATAATATGCGACAGCTGAGTAAAAACTTCAAACCTTTTCAGGAGAAGTAATAACGTTTGGCTTTAACATTGCGGTTTGCCTAACACCACCCCTTAGATTGTAAGTTTGTTTCTCTGCTGTGTGTGTGGATGCCATGCAGGAAACAGAAGTAAGCCCCCGCGTTAGTACAGTCACACGAACTGTCTTCATTTTCATCAGTGAGACAATGGGCCAGAGTGTTTTCAATGGGAGGGTGAATATTAGTGCCGAAGTGGTGACATACGAAGGCATGAGACACGTGATTAGACTGCTGGACCTTTGGGAACGGGGTATCAAGTCTGTGCTCAGAAATGGACATAAAGATATTTACTCCTGTCTGCATGTATGGATCATATCTCTTTTTGCTTAGGAAGTTAATTAGCACGTCAATTTTACCTGCCTTTTCTTGAATATAGCACGTTATTATTCTCAAAGTTTTGTGTGTGTGTGTGTGTGTGTGTGTGTGTGTGTGTGTGTGTGTGTGTGTGTGTGTGTGTGTGTGTGTGTGTGTGTGTGTGTGTAACCAATGTCGACAATATTTTCTTAACTTCGATTTTTTTTTATTTATGTTACCCCAGGATGATAAAGTTTAGCATAGGGGAGACTGAAGCAAAAAATGGAGGCTGTTTCTGCTTACTTCCATACGACGTTTTTCTTCTAAGCTGGAAAAAATCACCTGACCACATGAACGACTAAGATGCAGAAGACGACGTGGCAGTGAAGGATCTGTAAAGGTATGATCAAGTACGAGATATTTTAGAGCGGAAAATAAATCGCCAAGGAAGAGGTGCTATGGAACTCGCCAAGCTTACGAGTTTTTCACCAAGTTACTATGGAGACCTTAAACTTACGAGAACACCTTCCCTTGGTGCAGTAAGGTGATGTGATCTTAAGGCTGCATGTTGTGGTAGTAAATGTCGTACTGTGGTGTGATATAGGAGGGAAGCCTGGGTGAAATGTGGCGTGGTGGGGAAGGTTGGGTCCTGTGTTGATAGAGCTCCTGCTAGAAAGTAGGATGGGGTGGAAGTTTGCTTGAGGTGAAGAGGAGAAAAAAGACTAAGGGAAGTGTTATCTGGTGTTTATGATAGGGGAAAGGTGAATGCTGTTTGATGATATAGAAAGTTACAGTACATAAGAAAGTTGCTTATAGAGATTAAGGAAAAGGAGGGTTGTTGAAACGGTGAGGTGGAGAGTGTGGTGAGTCTGTTGCTTGTAGTGAGTAAGTAAAAGGAAGGTTGTTGAAATGTTTGGTGAAGAGTGTGGTGGGGAAGGTTGAATCTGTTGCTTGTAGTAAGTAAAAGGAAGGTTGTTGAAACGGTGAGGTGGAGAGTGTGGTGAGGAAGGTTGAGTCTGTTGCTTGTAGTGAGTAAGTAAAAGGAAGGTTGTTGAAATGCTTGGTGAAGAGTGTAGTAAGGAAGGTATGAGTCTGTTGTTTGTAAAGATTAAGGAAGGGGAAGGCTGTTGAAACGGTGAGGTGAAGAGAGAGGTAAGAAAGGTTGAGTCTTGTGCTACGAAAGATCTGTTATTAGATAGTGGTTTGGCGGAAAAATGACTATGCATGGGGAGAAGGGAATCTGTGGAAATTTCTTCTTTGATAAGCTTGTTTCTAGTATGCGACATGAAGCCTCACTCTGGTTTACGTAGGAGATATTGTAACTACTGTTGCTTTACGATCCAACTTAGACATCACGCCGGTACGCTGTTTTATCATCTTATTTGGTACTGATGCAAATTTGATCGATATATAAAAAGATAGATAGATAGAACTAGGATTAATAATGTAGCTTTATGATCAAGAGCCGCTGCATATGTTAGAGCATTCGAGCAAGACAGTAAAAGTCTAGGTATTACAACGCCATTTTTCCCGTTTACATTGTTTACGTATTTTTACCTGTGCAGGTTGTAGAAATTAATACTATAAAGCAAAAATTAGAATATGAAACGCAACCTTCTCCAAAAACTGGATATCAGTAAAGGGATGTAACATGAAGTCAAAGATACGAGTAATTCTCTCTCTCTCTCTCTCTCTCTCTCTCTCTCTCTCTCTCTCTCTCTCTCTCTCTCTCTCTCTCTCTCTCTCTCTCTCTCTGTCAGTTAGTCACACCTAAGGATATTCATAGGCAAAGGGCTTCACTGTGGAGAAGCCCTGTATGGTGCTTCACTTTAGCTTCCTGAGGGTTTTTACACACAAGGTGCTTCAGTATAGCGAAGTCCAACAAAGCGTATCCTTTTAATGAAGCCTTATGGTCCCGCATCTCTCAAGGACTTTTATACTTGGTGAGTTAGGGAGAAAGTCATCCACCCACCCATCACTCCTTTACTGCACCCTCAGGAGCCTAGGGGTCCGGGGGCGAGGCTATTCACTCAAGACATTTAAGGCAAAGATGACCAGTCGCTAATCCCTGAGTGGAGTTCTGTGAGTATTAAAACTCAACATACCCTGTTATGGGCTACATTCGGATGGACTGCCTCATCCCAATAGGCCACCAGTTTTACATTTATTTTCATGGTTACTGCCCAGCGTACTGTATTTCTCTTACACTTTGTCCAAGATTTTTATTCTTTTGCAGCCTATTTCACGTAGCTTAGAGGCAGATAAAGCCGTTACTATGACTCAACATCTTTTTCATTGCACTTCCTTGTGACTAGCATCATATTCTAGTGTTATCTAGTGGCGCAGCTTAGCATTCAAGGTGGAGACATGCCAATTACAGGCCAAGTTAGAGAAAAAAGAATCTAGTTTCCTTGTGTACAGGAAGCCATTTACCTTGCCCCTCAGTGTGTAGTCCCCTGAAGGTAGAAATAGACCAAAAGTGGATGACAGGACGCCCCCAAGATACCAAATACTTAAACATTACTTAGTGCAGTATTTTTTCAACCTCCCACCCTCAGCTGTACAGGAAATCTATGGGGAACGTGACGATAACGAGATGGACGAATGGAATGGAATGTACAGGGCTGTGTTATTGAGAGGAGTGACTGTGGTAATTGCGATAGCCTGGATTTTTCTCTCTCTCCGCTATCCATCATCTCAATATCCATCTGTTTAGTAGTAGTAGTAGTAGTAGTAGTAGTAGTAGCGGCAGCAGCAGTAGCAGTAGTAGTAGCAGAAGTAGAAGTAATGATAATAGTAGCAGTAGTAGTAGTTGTTTATTATTATTTTTATTATTATTATTATTATTGCTGTTACCACCACTACTACTACTACTGCTATTATTATTATCGTTATTACTATTATTATTATTATTATTATTATCTCCATCCTTCTCATTATTCTTCGTCGACACTGTTTTCACCCTTCCCTTCACTCTAGGTACTCTCACTAATATTACCCCAAAGCTTTATCAGTTTCTCTCTCTCTCTCTCTCTCTCTCTCTCTCTCTCTCTCTCTCTCTCTCTCTCTCTCTCTCTCTCTCTCTCTCTCTCTCTCTCTCTCTCTCTCTCTCATCCTTCCGTGTATATACTTCTCGCTTCGTCTACCCTCTTCTCACAGTCCACCTGATTCCCCAGCCTGTCCGGAGCAAGATCTGTCTCGCCAAACAATATTCCTCACAGCAAAACGTGGCTTGGAGTCCAGTATTCCTTCCTCCCCATTACACTTCTCTCTTCAACACCTCATAATTTATCGTTTAACTTCAGTATGCCTTCTCATCCCCTCCAGACCTCTCTCTCTTCAACTCTTCAAGGACCGGGAGTTAGTAGTAGTAGTAGTAGTAGTTTTTGTTGTTGATATTGTTGTTGTAGTAGTGGTAGTAGTAGTAGTAGCAGCAGTAGTAGTAATGGTAATTGTTGTTGTTATTATTGTTGTTGTGGTGGTGGTGGTGGTGCTTGCTGTGGTTGTTGTTGCTGTGGTTGTTGTGGTTATTCTTGTTGTTATTGTTGCTGTTGTTGTCCCAGGGTCATCTGAAACGTGAACCCAGTGGACTGCAGCCTGAAATTTTCCATCTTCCTTTTTGGGGGGCAGGGAAGTAGTGGTAGTAGTAGTAGTAGTACTAGTAGAAATGAGGGACGTTTGTATAACCAGACAGATGAGCCGCCTAGTTATATCAGTGCCACCACGTGAAGGCGCCCCTCTCCAACAAGTCATCGGCGTGAAGAGGTTTAGGATTTCCATATTCAATAATTTTCTTGTTCGAAATTGATCTTAAATTTGTTTATGGATACCGATAGGAAGCGTTAGGAGAAACACATTGAGGTGGTTTTGTCATGTGGAGAGGATGGAGAGCGAGAGACTGACGAGGAGAGTGTATGTGAGTGAGGTGGAGGGGGAGAGGGGGAGGCCGAGGATGAAATGGAGGGATGGAGTGGAGAGGTACTGTATATGAGAGAGGGGGAGTGTGAGTTGGGAGCAGGGCAGTGAAATGGCGGGGGACGGGGCGACGTGGAGGCGATTTGTTTGTGGCCACCCCGTATGGGATTAAGGCGTCTGGCAATAGATAGATAGATAGATATAGATACCGACCCCATCTTTATCTTCAACCCCACCAGCCTCGCCTACTCAACCCCTCCAGTCTCGCCTTCTTAAGCCCTCCAGCCTCGCCTTCTCAACCCCTCAAGCCTCTCCTTCTCAACCCCTCCAGCCTCGCCTACTCAACCCCTCCAGCCTCGCCTTCTCAACCCCTCCAGCCTCGCCTTCTCAACCTCTCCAGCCTCGCCTTCTCAACCCCTCCAGCCTCGCCTTCTCAACCCCTCCAGCCTCTACTTCTCCTCAACCCCCGGGGCCTACCTTCGCCTTTTGTGGGTAGGAACACCAGTCCATTGTCTCCCTGCCTCCCTCCCTCCCCCCACCACACCACCACACCGACCGCAGTGAAGAGCCTAAATGGTCTTGCCTGGGGTTATTGGAGCCCCGCCGTGGTCACTCGGTGGGGTGTCGTGAGGGAGGGAGGTGATGGGAGGATAGAGGGAATGGAGAGGTGAAGGAGAGAAAGAAGAGAGAAACGTGAGACTAGATGGGGATGGAGAGGTGAAAGAAGGAAGGAAGGAGAGGGAAGTACGAGTATGTGATGAGAGGAGAGAGGGAATGGAGAGGTGAAGGAGAGGAAATGGAGAGGCGAAGGAGAGGAAATGGAGAGGCGAAGGAGAGGAAATGGAGAGGCGAAGGAGAGGAAATGGAGAGGCGAAGGAGAGGAAATGGAGAGGTGAAGGAGAGGAAATGGAGAGGTGAAAGAGAGGAAGGAGAGGAAATGGAGAGGTGAAGGAGAGAAAGAAGAGGGAAGCGTTAGGTAAGAGGGGGGATGGAGAGGTGAAGGAAGGAAGGAACGGGAAATGTGTAGGATAAGTGTGAGGTGAGAGGGAATGGAGAGGTGAAGGAATGAAGGGAGAGGGAAGTGTGGAATAAGTATGAGGGAGTGGAAAGTGAGGGAGGAATGAAAAGGTAATATGGAAGGTGAAGGATGAGGATACAAAGGAACTCATGAAGGTAAAGGAGAGAAAAGAGATGGATGATGAGGATGAGATAGGAAAGGAAAGTGAAGTTGTGGAGAGAATGGGGAGAATTAAGATAGGAAGGAGAGGTAATGTGGAGGAGGAAAAGGGAAGGAGATAAGGGAGGAGGAGGAAAAGGAAGGTAGAGGAAGGAGAGGTGAGTGAAAAGAAGTAAGGGAGGAATGAGGGAGAGGAGAGTAAGGGAGGAAAAGGAAGGTGGGGGAGAGGAATGGTGACTAAGGGAGGACAGGCAAGAGGGTAGAGATAAAGCAAGATAATGGAAGGTAAAGGGAGGAAAGGGGTAACAGGGAAGAGTTGGAGGATGAGGGAAGATGGGGGAGGTAGGGATGGAAGTGAAGGTGAGAGAGGGATAAGGAAGAGAGTGAGGGATGAGGAGGATAAAAGGTAAGTGAGGGGGAGAGTGAAGAAGAAAGGAAATGGAATATTAGAGGTGATGGAAAGGTGGATCTAAATGAGGAGAGAGAATGGAGGGTAAGGGATGGAAGAAAGCTGTACAGGGAGTAAGCGCAATGGAAGAGGAGGAATGTGGGATAATGGTGTTGGGTGGAATGGATAGTGAAATAGTGGAAATGGGATGATGGCTGAAAGTTGGATGTTGGTACTAGGTGGAGGCAGAGGGTGGAAGAGTGGTACTGGGGTGATAGTGGAGGGTGGAAGAATGATACTGGATGAACTGTAGAAGGTGTGATATTGGTATTGGGTGGATGGTAGAAGGTGGATTGATGGTAGTGGGTGGATTGGGAAGATGAAATAGTAGCATTGGGTGGATGGGAACGCCGATGTGACAGTGTGGATAGGACAAAGAAGTGGAGAAATGTGGAATTCAAGATGCGTTATAAAAATACGTATTTCTAGACAATAATCCGTAATCTCTGGCTCCTACGACCTAAATCCAACCAAATATAATCGCCTGGGGTCAGCTCCATACTAGACTAATCCCAAACATGAGAGGGTTAAGGGTGACTGGATTAACCCGGTCATATATTCAGTTAAATAAAACCGTCTGGTGATAACTGCAGTGGATTACAAGAATTTTCCCGACCATGAGAGGGTTGACGACCACAGTATTGACACTCTCAGGCATATTCTCAGCTTAATAAAATCGTCTGGGTTAGCTGGAATAATTATCACTTTTCTCGATCATGAAGAACCAGATAATACTCATTCCCAGGTGGCTTAGAATACTAGAGTTATTTTGACCTTGTAGGTGTTAATGGTGACAATACTGACACTCGCATGTTCATCTGGCACACTGGGATGAATATTAATTTTCTTACGTTAGCCGGAATAAATTTGTAGAGCTGTCCCGACCATGAAAAAGTTAAGGATTGTGCTCAAAACAAAACTCGCAAAAGGAAAGGCAGGACCCCATGTTAAGGTCAATGTATCTTTGCTAACTGGAGTCTACAATGTGGGATGCAGGCTAATAGATTCAGCTATATTCGTTTGCATAACCCCTCTCAGCTCAGTTGATGGCCAGGTGTAGTCAGAGTGGAGAATTAATCTGACTAGTAACCAAGGAGGCTCACATCGGCCTTATAAGACGCATCGAATTTCAAGCAACCACGACCTAGTATTTTGAGTTGTAGCAGTGACCCAGTTCCCTCAGATGAAAGCACGCAGACAAATTAACACTACCCATACACATCCCGTAAGTTGAAATAAATAGTTCCTGGTCTGCCATCACCATAGCGATGTAAGTTTTAAATATGCGATCCTACTTAGGGGCCAATAAACTATGCTGTATACAAACAAGATACTTAGCGTCATTTAGAATTAGTGATCTGTGATAACGATAATAAGTTCTGTTAGATATTTTAAGGGAAATGGAATTAAATACTTTATTCCCTCTATGGTGACGCAATTTTAGTTTATTTCCTGCATTCACAATATGATTTTATTAAACGTATGAGAGATTTTGTGATACAGAAATTTTAGATACAGCCAACTTCAAGCCCTCCAGTACAAGATTTCTTCTTTATGGCTCAAGGAAGTTGTCTGTACCCGTAGCAGTAGTTGTTTTGCAACCCCAATCCTTTTGATCGAGTAGACCCATCAACCGCAGGCAATCAATCGCCCTTGCGGGGACACTCAGCGCAGTGAACCGAGGTTCCCCTGTGGCTTACAGCACCTCGCCACAGCGAGGGATTTGTGTGGAGGTTTGGTTACTGGATGGATGATGCATGTGGAGCTCTGCACCCAGTCAACAGGGGCATTATAGTAGGCTCCACACCACCCAGTTATTGAGTTACATGGTTACCATCCAGCGTTAAATGGTTTGTTTAGTTACATGAAACCTTTAGGTTTATCATTCGGTGTAAAGCCACCAGGAGTGGAAAGAAGGGTAATAAAAAGTGGCAGAAAGGATAGGAAGAACAGGAGGAGAGGAGGACAGATAAAAAGTGCTTGACATGAAGGAAGTAATAGACAGCACTACACTGAGTAGGTGGCGGGTATCCACGTCTGCCACCTTGCCTGTAGTAGTTGGAAGAATGTAAAGAAATTTTCCATCATAATGAAGTGGTTAGTTAGCGACATAATAACATAATGACATACGGTTACGGAAGTAGGATATGAATTGTTTATCTGGTGCCAAATTCATTAATCCCCTAAGGTGTGGCCATAAACAAATCGCCTCCACGTCGCCCTGTCCTCTCTCCCTCCGAATCACACACGCCTCTCTGATAGAACTCTCTATTTCATCCTTGGTCTCCCCGTCCTCCTCTCCCCATCCACCTCACTCACACTCTTCTAGTCAGTCTGTCATTCTCCACCCTTTTCGCATGTCCAAACCTTATATAAAACACAGTATTAACAAGAACTTTCCCCTTTGTTTCAGAATATATAGCAAAGTAAGAGTCTCAATTTATTTTTGCTTAACTGTGCATACACTCTCCAGCAAGGAACTGTACATCAAAAAGACACGTACACGGAGAAAAGTACACATAAGCACACATGTAAGTAGAGGTTCAGACTTGTACACTCGGGAATGTAATCAAGCATTTACTTAGGAAAATAGGCACACACACACACACACACACACACACACACACACACACACACACACACACACACACACACACACACACACACACACACACACACACACACACACACACACACACACACACACACACACACACACACACACACACACACACACACACACACACACACACACACACACACACACACACACACAGGGAGAAGTATCAACAAAGAATCTAAATCAATCCTTGTGACAACCAATTCTTTATAGCTGTGAATTGTTATAAGGAATTATTTGTCACTCTGTCTTTTTCTTTAATATTAACTGACAAGGAGAGAGTATGTGAGTGAGGTGGAGGGTGAGAGAGGGAGGGGGAGGCCAAGGATGAGATGGAGTGATGGAGTGGCGAGGTATATGAGAGAGGGGGATGTGAGCTGGAAGCAGGGCAGTGAAATGGCGGGGGACAGGGCGACATGGAGGCGATTTGTTTTGGGCCACCCCTTACGGTTTTGAGGCGCCTGACAATAGATAGATAGATAGAATATTAATTGTAGTTTAAATGTGAAGTACCTGGGGACTGAGGATGAAGATATAACGAAAAGTAGATTACTAATACGCAGTCCTCTTCATATTATTATTAAGTCTGTGTATATGTATCTATTGCCAGACGCCTCAGTCTCATAAGGAGTGGCCACAAATAAATCGCCTCCACGTCGCCCTGTCTGCTACCATTTGGCTGCCCTTCCTTCAACTCACACACTTCTCTCCCTTATCTCTCTGCACACAATTCCTCCATCTCATCCATGGCCTCCCCTTCCCCTTCATCCTTTCACCTCATTCACATACACTCTCTTAGTCAGTCTATAATTCTTCATCCTCTCCACATGGCCAAATCATCAGAGTATTTCTCCTGACATTTTAAATCACACCCACATCAGTTCCGCAACTTTCCTTCCTTTCTCACCTGGCTCTCTCAATATTCACGTCAGGTATTTTTTTATTATAAAATGTGTGTACCTGTATGATTAAAAATAGAGGTATACAGAAACAGTCTCATCCACAACCTAAGCTCAAGTAAGTTTATGATTATGGTTCGTGGCAACACAATCTTTTTTTTTTATTCAGGTCAGCTGTGAGAGAGGCCGCTAAAAGGGGTGGTTAGAGGGTTGGAGGGGGGAAGGGAACGTGATGGGGAGAAAACATGATGGGGAGAAGGGAAGGGGGGAGGACAAGGAAGAGAAAGGGATGATGGAGAGGAAGGGATGGAGGACAAGGAAGAGAAGGGGATGGTGGAGGGGAAAGGATGAGGAGGACAATGAAAAGAAGGGGCTGGTGTAGGAAAAGGGAGAAGAATGGAGCCAAATGCTGAAGGGGTTGGTGAAGGGGAGGAAGCAGAAGGAGTGAGAGGAGAGTCCGGGGGGGCTGGCAGGGTGGAGGGGAAGGGGAGGGGGATAGAAGAGGCATGGGGCCACTAAAATGTGAGAGGGGTGGTGAGGGGTAGGGGGTGAAAGGGGAGGAAGGAGAGGCTGTGGAATTAGAAAGGCTAAAGGTTGGGCTGTCAGGAAACACTTATCTCTAATATTTGGTCTTCATGGATGGAATTAAGCTGGGTTGTATCAAATTATGTGTTTTGAGGAGGACACGTCAATTATGGATGTATATGGGGAAGGGCCTCATCAACCTGTATTATAAGGTGGGCGATATGGAACGTGTTATTTGCAAGATTAGCAATTTTGTAGGCTAATGTTTACAAATTTCACATCATTGCAAGAGTATATGCCAATAATAATCACATTATTTGTATGCACAATGGCTTATAATTTGTTACATATACTGGGCAAACTTCCATAAAGGGTCTGAATCAGTTTGTACACCATGAAGAATTTCCTTGCGGTATTCTTCACATCATTTATCGCTATAGGTCATTCACTTTAACTTGGCTGAGATTTTGGTCCTTTTGCAGCCTGTTTCTCGTATCAGTGACAGAATAAGACAATACCGATACAACATCTTTTAATCCTTTCCATAACACATCCTTGTGACTGGCACATATTCCAGTGTTAATCTATTGCTACAGCTCAGCAATCAAGATGGAGAGATAGCAAATTTACGCCTGGTTATAGTGAACAGAGTATAGTTTTCCTGTGAAGAGCTTGATGCTGTGTGAGTGAAGACATAACAAGCATTTTTTTTTTTACTCAGTATATCACTAATGCTTCGTTGTGAACTATTGGAAGCCGCATAAATGAAGAGAACTATGCACAAACTGATTTACCCACAATATATGTTTTCGTCCGGTTCTTGCCTCAGTGTTTACTAGCTGTGTGACTGAAGATTATAAACGGGCAGTTCTTTATACAGTTTAATATTCTTTACCTTGCTTATGAACTTTCTGATGATTGTACGCTAGATGAATGTGTAACGGGATATAAGATTATTTTCCGTAGACAAAGTGAACGACAGTACCAGACAGAAATATACAACCCCCTCCCTCTACACACACGTATACAAAAACGCATTCACTCTATTTTCAGATGCCTTAATCCCGTAAGGGGTGGCCACAAACAAATCACCTCCATGTCGCCCTGTCTCCCACCATTCCATTTCCCTGCTCCCTGTTCACACACACCTCTCATACACCACTCCACTCCATTCCTCCATATCATCCTTGGCCTCCCCCTCCCTCTCCCTTCCCTCCACCTCACTCACATACACTCTCCTTGTCAGTCTCTCGCTCTCACATTCACACTTCAACGTATTTATCAAAAAGAAAATAGAAAATAAAGTAACATGCCCAGTATTTTAGGTACTTTTAAAGTACTGAAAATTCAGTAGGAAATGTGAAATGTCCCTATGAGGTAAAATTAGTCCTTCAGCCCGTGGACGCGATTCTCTCTCTCTCTCTCTCTCTCTCTCTCTCTCTCTCTCTCTCTCTCTCTCTCTCTCTCTCTCTCTCTCTCTCTCTCTCTCTCTCTCTCTTCCTGATAAACTCTCCTGTGTCAGCGATTGATTTTTCACCCCGTGTGTGTGTGTGTGTGTGTGTGTGTGTGTGTGTGTGTGTGTGTGTGTGTGTGTGTGTGTGTGTGTATATGCGTGTGTGTATGCGTGTGTGTATGCGTGTGCGTGTGCGTGTGCGTGTGCTGGTGTGTGTATCTTCCTTTGCTTTATTACACTCATTCCTGTTTGATCATCACCTACACTTCCTTTACTATAGTGCTAAGGCTTGTACTTAATGGTGAATAAAGCCTTACTAAAAATAGATATAGCCTTTATTAACTTTACTGTCTCTTATTAATCTTTCCACTTGAGCGCTCTCCAAAATTGAATATCATTTTGAGGTCTCCTAGTACAACAAAGACGTAACCATATTGAAAAGATTTATTCTCTAAGACTCCAATGATTGACTCAGCCGCATAACATCCTTTATCGTTATCTAGACTAAAATGCTAGAGTTGTTTCGACCATGAGAGGGCTAAGCTAAAAAAAATTATTATATGCCCGACCCTTTGTATGCACAGGAGCGGGGCATTTCGGATTGTTTTTATAAACTCTTCTAAGATTATGTTGTAGTTAAGATTGTTTGTGTATACGGCCGTTCTCCCTCCACCCCATCCCTCCATCTCATCCTTGGTCTTCTCCCTCTCGCCCCCCTCCACCTCACTTATATACTCTCTCCTCATTAGTCTGTCACTCTCCATCCTCTCCACATGGCCAAACCACGTCAATGTATTTCCCCAAACGCATTCTATCACATCCACACCACGACGCTCCTTCACTTATTCGTCAGTCTGTCTCTCCAACTCTTACGAAGCTACCAAAGACCAAGCAGTGAAAATAGAGTTGATAATAACGTGAAATAATAGAAAAAGAAAATCTCCTGTGATAAATAGGTAATTGTTATGAGCACTTGATTGTCATAAAAGAAAATTGTTAGGAATGTTACTGAACACTGCTTCCCATCCATCTACCCATTAATGTATCCAGCCGACTCTCACTCCATACTCTTAGAATTCCACTCCTTCCGCGTTTGACACGTAGCTCCTATGACTAACTCTCACCTGAATGTTGAAATAGTTTGGCGTTAGCTGGCATGGAATCGAGAGTTGCTCCGACCATAAAAGGGTTTAGAGGAAGCAGTTTTAACTCTCTTAGGCTCCTATAACTCTCAGCTGTAATTAAGGAGTTTATCTTATGCTTGAGTAGAGTGATAGAAATTGTTCCATTTAGAGGGATTTTTGCGTCTGTATTCCTCTCTCCCTCTTGTAGCTCACTCATTCCTTAAGTCATTTCTCCTTTCCTAAAATAAAATGCTAGAGTTCTTCCGAGCATGAGAGGGTTATCTGGCTCTTGTTACTCTCTCTCAGATGAATAAAATCACATGTCCTTTCCTGACAGAACACTAAGAGTTGATCCTACCAAGAGAGGGTTAAGATCCTTTAGCCAGGCACCTCGGCATCCCCAACACCTGCCTCTCTGCCCATTAGTAGGTCTGACCGGCGCTCACTCAGTTAGAATTTCACTCCTTCCCTGTTTTAATAGCTGGTAATTTTATCCCTTACAGGTGTTACGGCCGATAGCAGGTAGGGAACGGTCGGGTTGGGCTTAGGGGGTGGCTGGGGAGGCAGGCACACCGCAAAAGGCGTCTGGAGGGGCCATAACGCATAGTACTCGTAATTATGGACGTAAATGGCTGTTGGAATTTTTTTTTTATGCGAGGAAGAAGGAACCAAAGGCTGAGCCCGCAAAACTTCCTTCCAAGAAAAAAACAAAAGCAATACAAAAGAGAGCCAAATTCAAGATATTCATTTCGAGATGCCTGGACACACTGCGTTTGAAAGACTGGAGATCATAGGAAGTAGGAAATACAGACAGAGGGAGACAGTTCCAGAGTTGACCTGTTGCATAAATGAAGGACTGAGAGTAACGGTTAACTCTTGTACTGTAGCAATCACGACCAACAGTTCACCCTCAGTACCTCGCTGGCTTTGAATTCTGCCCTTCATAGTTCTCATTTCTAACTTAGCGTCTGAGTGTATCCCCCTTTCTCCTACCCTTCTATGTGTGTTTCATATTTTCATAGTTACATGTCATGATAAACCAGCAGGAAAGTGTCTAAGAATATTGTGATAGTATAGCTGAGTTCAGAAATCTTGGTACGGAGCCTAAAACTATACGCTATTGTGTATACGGAAGTCGTGCTGAAGATATGGTATGCTGAAGGTAGGCTAAAGTAACACTATAATTTGATCATTATTGGGAAGTTTGAAGCCATCCAGATACATACTCTGACAGGACCTTGTAAATATTGTCGTGTCCTACACAATATGCAATTCACTTAACCACGTTCTCGGTAATACGTCTTGTCTTTCTTGTTTTTCTCTTAGTCGACTTTGAAAACCAGTCTCGTGATTCCAGAACAGAAGACACTGATGGCACTGATCTATGGCCAAAATAAAACAGTGTCGATTGTTGCAGATGCACCCATTTCATTATCCTGGGAGGCACAAGAAGGATGTTAAAAAATTTGTTGCCTTGGTATATGTGACTCCAATTATACACTCGTCAATCCCTCACAGGTTCATCTCTATTCGGTCATGAGAGAGAGGACTGAAGATTATCACACCTAGTCTAGTTAGTAAATTTGTGTTCAGTTCCTAGGCCGGTCAGACTGTTCGATGAAGTTTGTTTCTCTTACGTCCTAATGTTTTCAACAGTATTATTTAGGGATCTGGAAGTAAATCTGACTGTTTCCTGTGCATGGGAAGAGGGGAAGATTATGATTTGATACCAGTTGAATGTCTAGCCGTACTGACCGGTGAACAGTCAGTAAACATCAATTCTAAGCAACAAATCTAAGCATCAGTTCTAAACATCAATTCTCAGCATCAATTTTCAAATCAGTTCAAAGCATCATTTCGAAGCACCAGTTCTAAGCACCAATTCTAAGCTTCAATGCTAAGTATCAATTCTAAGCATCAACTCTCAGCATCAATTCTCAGCATCAGTTTTCAGATCAGTTCAAAGCATCATTTCGAAGCATCATTTTATCAATTTCAAGCATCAATTCTAAGCCCCAATTCTAAGCATCAATTCTCAGCACCAATTCTGAGCGTCAATTCTCAGCGTCAATTCTCAGCATCAATTCTCAGCGCCAATTCCAAGCATCAGTTCTAAACACCAATTCCAAGCACCAATTCACAGAGCCAATTCTAAACACCAAATCTAAGACCAGACCTTTTTTTTTTTCTGTGGTTGCAATTTAAACACCACACACACACACACACACACACACACACACACACACACACACACACACACACACACACACACACACACACACACACACACACACACACACACACACACACACACACACACACACACACACACACACACACACACACACACACACACACACACACACACACACACACACACACACACACACACACACACACACACACACACACACACACACACACACACACACACACACACACACACACACACACACACACACACACACACACACACACACACACACACACACACACACACACACACACACACACACACACACACACACACACACACACACACACACACACACACACACACACAGAGAGAGAGAGAGAGAGAGAGAGAGAGCAATTTTGACCCCCGGGATGGTTGGTCAGACATTAAGGCGGAAAGATATCAGGAACCGCCCCCTATGGAAATCAGGAGTCGAAGCGCCAATTATAAACGCGGAAGATTCACCGCGCCCTAACGCATACTTCCGGCGCAGAAACCGTGAAATATAAGGACCTGAGTGACGATTTCTGCGTAACACTTCCCTCGTAAGTCATCCCTTCCGGTGGCCTGTCCATCGCGATCACCTTCACCATCATCATCATAATTTCCCATCAAAGGTCGGAAAGGAAGAGGGTGGGGAAGGGAGTGTGTTGTGTTCAAGACCCGTATTTATGAAGTCTTTTAGGTTTGAGTTGTTTATAAATTGCTTGTGTATACGTTTGGCTTCTCGTATTTACCTGTTGATCTGTCTGTCTGTTTGCCTATCTGTCTATCTTTTTATGTCTGTCTGTCTAGCTGTCTATCTATCTATCTATTTATGTCTGTCAATCTGTCTCTATCTGTCTATAACCAGACACATTAATCCCGTAAGGGATGGCCACAAACAAATCGCCTCCATGTCGCCCTGTCCCATGCTATTACGTTGTCCTCCCCCCAGCTCACACACCCCTCTCTCATATTCCTCTCCACTCCATCTCGATTATATCCGATGTCTTTCAGTGTTATTAAGACTCTCATATCGTAGAAGCTGATTAGGTCCTTTTATGAATACGTTCTAAGAAGGCCTCTGTAGGGTGTGATATGCCCGCGGTTAAGAGGAAGTTCTTACTATTCTTTATGTTTCCTTTTAGGCCCCTCGATGGTGAAGAGGGGGCAGGTGGTGAGGAGGGCTGGTAGGCGAGGAGAAAGATATGATAAACAGGTATATATATCTTGGAAGGTGAGGGAAATCGAAGAGGTAAAGGGCAGGTGAGGAGAAAGAATAAATATCCATAGAGAGGTTGTAATTGTCCAGGTGAAAGAAAAGGGATGTGATAGGCAGGTGAGGAGAGATGAAGGGCTGGAGAGGAAAAAAATAAGACCGCTAAAATTATACAGTACATCTTAATGATAGAAAGTAGAAGAGGTAAAGGTACTGGAAAAGATGACAGAAAATAGAGATGGAAAGTAGACGAGGGCAAAAGAATGTAAGTATGGAGGAAGATAATGTAAACAAGAGAAGGTATTTGAGGGTGTAGATGCAAATGGAGTAGGCAGAAGGTAGATGAGGAGGGAAGAAATGAGAACTCGAAAACAGCAGGGAGAAAATAAGAAAATACACGTAATGAAGGACTACAGGTGAAGAGAGAAGGTTATTGATTTCAGTGTATGACAAGTAAACACTGGAATATTTTAAGCGTTAATGTGCAGAGGGAAGATAAACACGAGGAGGAGGAAATGGAAGGAGGTGAGAAAGGTAAATACGAGAACAGCTAGATCATCTAACTTTAAATTTAGCAAGATAGGCGGATCACAATCTTCCCATACTGCATGAGTGTAAAAGAGGCAAGCTCAGTCAGTCTTGTCCAAAAGCAATATAACTCATGCTTACACTAATCTGTTATTCACTCTGTGTCACTGTCCTTTTTTCACTGATCATAAAAACAGTCGAGATAATATTCACTATGTTACTGACAAAAACTCGAATAATGTCTAAAGCAGGTAAACCAGGGGAATATTCAGTTGATATTAAGGAAGTATGCATGATGGAAATTGCCGGGGTGTTGTCATAGGAACGTAGGACGCGTGTTAGGCCCCCCTGACATAGAAAGACGCCAGAAGGTGAGTGGTGAGTGGGAAAAGGGAGGGGCTGATTGGAGAGTAGAAGGCGATGTGGGTCACGGTATGAACTGAATTGAGGTTAAGTGGCATCAACAACGGGTCTGATAGGAGAAAGAGGAGACAGAGGCAGGTAAAGTGAACAGAAAAAGGAAACAGGGGCAGGGAGTGTGAACAAAAACAACACCAGGTAAGGAGTGCGAAGTAACGTGGGGAAATGGGGGAGGGGGACTGAAAACACTAGGAGAAAGGATACCAGTGATAATCGGACAGGTTCGACAAATAAGGACAGAGATAACAAGGAAAAAAAAAGCAGTGAACACCACATAAAACAAGGACAGTGTTTTTCGAGTGTCTACAAGGAGGCCATATAGACGAAAGGGAAAAGTATACAATGTGGGAGGTTGAAGTAATGAAGAAAGCCTACCTATCAACAAAGCGAAGTCGTGGATTATAGTCTGTAGGAGATTCGGATCGACTCCTGAGGGGAATAAAATCGTCTGAGTCTAGCTTGAATCAGACATTAAGACTTCTTCGTTTCTGCAGAGGTTGCTTGAGATTGTTTTTAATGCCTAGAGGACGGGACGCCACTCCAAAGCTTGAAGATAAATTATATATCAGTTGTCAAAATGGTTGTCACGCCCTTAAAGAGTAGTATTATTTTCACCTTTAAAGACGAGGATAAATTACGTAGCTGAAAAAACGTCTAGCGGTAGCAAGAATATAATACTTAAGACCTTAAAAATTTATATATAGGAATCAGGATGGGAAGAAGCAGAGAGCGTGAAGGGATGAACAGGAACAAGATTAATGAGATGAGAGGTATATGAGAGGAAGGGAAAATACTGTCTGAAGGTTAAAAAAAAATATTGCACTGATTTCTTACTTCCTGAAAGAGTTAATATGAGAGAAACGAAGTGGCATAAAAACAGAAATCGTAGCGCAAGGCATCAGAAAAGTGATAAATGAGCTGAGAGTCAACTGAGAGGAAGAGAAAAAAATAATGACCACGGAGGGTGTGTGGAAAGAAGAGAGGGGTTGGTTGGATTCCCCCCCTTCTCTCCCCCTCCCCTCCTTCTCCCCTCCCCCCTCCCCTCTCCCTTGCCAGGCTATAATGTGACGTGAGGGGGCTCAATGAATGACGCAGAGGGAGGCGGAAAGGGAGGATGTGGAAGATGATGGTGGTTAGTTATATAAGCAGGTCCAAGGTTCAACCATGGACCTAAAAATCATCTATTTTTTTTTTATAATATTCCTCAGTCAATATTCAGGTTATATTAATACAATAATGATGTCCAGTTGGTCTATTATAAACTATTATTTTAGAAAATTAAGAGTATATTTGCTAGATCTGCTGATTACTACTGCATAGGAGCAAATACAGTACGGTATATTGTGTTCGCAGTCCGTTCATATATTTACACACTATTCTTAGTTTTTATATCTGATGTGAGAAGCACAGAATGTAATCGCCTTGAGACGAAGGAAAAAATAGTTTCACTGCCCTCTTTACATTGAGGGACATTAGATTAGCTTTGATGTATGGGGGAGAAACGCGACCAACATCCGGTTAGGTTGAAAGAGACGTGGAGTCCTGGAGTAACTTTTGACCTTGGCTGTGTATCGTGTCAGCTCATATTCTCTTCAGTACGATGAGGAAGGGGGAGGCCAAGGATGAGATGGAGGGATGGAATGGAAAGGTATATGAGAGAGGGGGGTGTGAGCTGGGAGCAGGGCAGTGAAATTGCGTTGGATAGGGTGACATGGATGTGATTTGTTTGTGGCCACCCCTTACGGGATTAAGGCGTCTGGCAATAGATGGACGATGACGCCAATTTAGTCTTGCTGTTGTCATCGTTAGAAAATTTTACTGAGCGAAAGGGAGACCTCCTATGGTACGAAGGAATGCAAACTAATATGGAACGCAAAAGCAAGACACCTATTGGCCCTGTCAAGCTTGTTACAGAGAAGACTATGCCACTGATATCTATCTTACGAGTTTATAATCAGGATATCAGAGAAATTCCTACCTTATCTCCCCCCTGTCCACCAATCCCTACAGCTAAAGTCAGCAGGAAAATGCAAGGACCACCGTGCAGCGTACAAAAGTTGTCAGGGAAAATTCACAGGAAAGGATGAATGGAATATAACTTGTTTTCTATCTGTCTATCTAGGAAGCTTGGTATGTTTTCATTTTCTACATCTATATGTTTTCATTTTCTATCTATTTGTCTTGGAAGCTTAGTATGTATTTTCTGTCTATCTATCTATCTATCTGTCTATCTAGGTAGCTTGGTATGTTTCCATTATAGCTACAGGAAAAAATCTGCCTTCCTTCTGGCCCGATACAGTACTGATGCATATTTTGAAGTTTGGGGAGAGGCTACGTAAGTAAAATCTATTACTTTTCAATACTTTACAACGATGTACGTAGATCTGATGTCACACTGATGATTTCCATTTAAATTGGTTTGATTATTCGTCACTGTCTGGCTTTCAAGAATAAGGAGGCGAAATTTTAATAGTCACGTAAGTAAAACATATTCCATTTTTCATAAGCTTTCCAACGATGTGCATACGTCCTCTTTAGTTTTAGTGGTTTCCTAGGCAATACGTTTTTGGTGATGTGTTCATCCACCCTACTACATGTCTGTTAATGTTCTTGCTCCCTTGCTTTACTTTTTCGCTTGAACAATAAAGCAGGTAAGATGCCTCAAGTACCGTAAGGGTTACTGGTGAATGTTTTTAACACTTGGAGAAAGGGGAAAAAATTCTTGAGCTGAGTAAAATCGTCTCGTAGTAGCTAGAGTAAATATTTAAGATTCTCTACGTACTATAACGGCCGTATTATTAAAAATTACAGGGTAGAAGTGTAAGCAAAGCACTTTTTTATGGTGGTCATTATGGGCCATCTATAATTATTAGATGTGATCAGACTGTCTCCCATATTATAATGCCGTCAGCAACGATACGGGAAAGTCAGACATGTTCCTTCATCTTCACATACTTCGGAAATCATCGTTAGATATAGAGGGCTTTCCACATCATTACTCTGGTTCAGTAATACGACACTACGAGCTACTTGAATCAGATTTTAACCCTTAATCGCTTAAGGACCGCCTTCGGGGGCCTCCGCTTGATGTCAAAAGGCCAGAAATGGTTCATAACTCGGGAACCGGTGGCCCGATTGGACTGGAAATTGTTTTATTCTTCAAGTTAGAGCATTTTAACGGTACCTTGCTCCAACAAATATTGCTTTACGTTGCGCCGTTTTTGCTGTATTACGGTAACGAACAAACCAACAAACATACAGAAATCGGATCCCCCAAGCTGAGTACAGACATCTAACGGTAGCCAAAAAAAAAAAAAGGAAAAAGAAAAGAAATACCTTTGTTCATATCTCTCACGTGCAGTAAGGGTTGAGAAATGCATAATCAATCACAGCAACGAGAGCCCAATATTATATCCCCTAAAGTACGTGTTCCCTTAACTGAATGGAAGCTTGATTTCGATGAGGGATAATCTGAAAGGATGATGGATCGTGCAGCGTCAGAGTTAAGTGGTTCCCTATTCCTTATGCATGCGACGAAGTATAAAAGGTGATAAATGGGAAATAACGGAAGAGAGAGAGGCGGGGAGGTGAAGGGGGGAAGAGGGGTGCGGAGGGGAGAGAGGAAAAATGCAGGGGAAGGCAGAAAGGCTATGAGACAAGGGAGGAAGGGTTGGGAAGCAGGGCGTAAGGTAGGACTGACATGGGAAGTTAGACAGGGAAGGGAGGGGGTTAGAAGGGTAGGTAAGATAGGGTGATAGGGTAGGAAGAATAAAAATAATAGGGTAAGGCAGGGAAAAGGTGCTAGAGGGTAAGGAGGACAGTAGGGTAGGGCGGGGAAAGATGACAGATGGTAGAAGAGATGGCTTAGTAAGGCAAGGAAGGAAGTAGACGAGTGTGTGACAAGGAAAACACAAAAGTATTCTAGAGTTTGCCGCTAACTTAGAAGGAAGGAGGGGGACAGAGGAGCGATTGGATGGTAAGGAAGTGAATTTTGGAGGAAGGGACAGGATCCGAAACTTAACCAAAAATTGTGCTGATAGGGTACAAATACAAACACATGCAAGCGTGACTGACAAGGAAAGCAAGCAGACATTCCCCCAGACCATGACACGCATCCGTCAGAGTACAGTCCAGAGAGGTAATGAAGGATAGGAAGGAAAGACTGGAAGAATGGAGGATGACAGGAGAGGTGAGGGTAGGGGGGAGAGTATGAAAGGAATGCACCGGATACGGGGAGGGAGGGGAGCGGAGAGGAAAGGAGGGGAGGGAGGGGAGGACAGGAGGGCAGGGAGGGGAGGGGAGAGAAAACGAGGGGAGGGAGAAGCTGAATGAATGTGAATGATTGTGAAATGGGATCGAGGGGAGACCACAAGCACTGGTAAACGGTCTGTGTCGGGTGGTGACAAATGATGCCCCCTACTCTCCCCTTCCCTCTGCCGATCCCTTACCCCCCCTCACCCCTACTCTAATCCCCCCTTACCCCACCCCTTATCCCCCCTTACCCCACCCCTTATCCCCCCTACCTCTACACTAATCCCCCCTTACCCCACCCCTCACACCTACCTCAGCCCCTCACATGCATAAACCACAGCGGTGCCGACTTCTCTTTAATCTAACGACTTATTTTTTTTCTTTATCTCTAGACAGTTTTATGTAACTTTCGAAAGAGTTTGGGAATTGGAGAGGTGGGATAGAGCCTTCATTTACTCCTCTAAAAAGTCTCCCTAAAGATAAATAAATCTGGAGCGGCAAAGATGAAATTAACAAAACACATCACTGAATTTAAAGTGTGAGAGGGAACTGATGTTTACTGACAGCTGAGACTCACATTTTGGACCCGAGTTCGATTTTCGGGGAGATCAGACTCTTGGACACATTTCGTTTTCTCCATGTCCCTGTTCACCCAAATGCATACCTGGGGATCTATCTGTCTATCTATTGCCAGACGCCTTATTCCCGTAAGGGGTGGGTACAAACAAATCGCCTCCATGTCGCCCTGTCCCCCACCATTTCATTGGCCGTCACCCAGCTCACACCCTTTCTCTCATATACCGTATCTCTCCACTCCATCCCTCCATCTCATCCTCGGCCTCCCCCTCCCTCTCCCCCCTTCCACCTCACTCACATACAAATACTTCTAGTCGTATTCTTGGGGGACACTGGGACTTAGAAAATATTCATTGTTTTAATTGACCCCCTCTCAATCGATGACCATAAATTCCAAGCCTTCCTCTTAATTGCATGAGAGGATAATGTAGATCTTACTGGATAGATTCACATTCATACACAGAGCAAAGAGTAAAATGGTGATTCTATGCATGTTGGAGTGTGCCTCGATACAAGTTCCGTCTGAAATACCCTTCCTCACCAGCTAATTCTTCCTATTCACCCCTCCTTCCTTCCCACTTGGCAAGCCCTTGAGCATCCCAGCGCTTTCCTTGTCGGACATTAACACAAAGATGATTCACTGTCTTAAATGTCAGGACCATCTTGCCTAGCCCAGGGTTCCTTCTCTCCTTATGGCGCAACATAGGCCTGGATGGATGGATAGATGGATGGATGGTTTTATATATTTTGTAAAGTTTTAATGTGCTGCAGTATCAGATGTGATTGCTGAATACTTGAAAAAAGATATGAATAGTAACTATCTATTTATCTCTTGCCAGACGCCATAATCCCATACGGGGTGACCACAAACAAATGGCCTCCACGTCTCCCTGTCCCCCGCCATTTCACTGCCCTGCTCCCAGCTCACACCCCCCTCTCCCATATATCTCTCCACTCCATCCCTCCATCTCATCCTTGGCCTCCCCCTCCACCTATACACTCTCCTCGTCAGTCTTTCACTCTCCATCCTCTCCACATAGCCATGAATAGTAACATTGGTTGAAAATTGCCAAAGAAACGCAAAGAGGTAAACACAGGTTGAAATGATTGACGATATGTTAGTAGTGACAGAAATATAAAATCATTTGATACTGTCTTCATTAATAAATATGGTTAGTGTAGAGGGACATCACCAGCCTCTCTTGCAGTGCTATAACATGTAAATTATTCGCTGATAAGTTATAGACTGCCAATGAATAACTATAAAAACCTAAACAAAAGCAAGATTAACTACTTACTGTAAGAGGAACTAAAAGGAAGAGGGTAAATTAATGTCGAGAGCTTACACACGCACACGCACACTCACTCACTCACTCACTCACTCACTCTCTCTCTCTCTCTCTCTCTCTCTCTCTCTCTCTCTCTCTCTCTCTCTCTCTCTCTCTCTCTCTCATATAAAATCCTCAGGGAAAGATGGGATTGTGAGAGAGTTAATGTTGACAATATTAAGTCTCTCTCTCTCTCTCTCTCTCTCTCTCTCTCTCTCTCTCTCTCTCTCTCTCTCTCTCTCTCTCTCTCTCTCTCTCAGCTAATTAATATCCTCCTGTTTTTAGCTGGAATGAATTATCTAGGAAGACGGAAAGCTAGAATACTGACGAGGAAAAGAAAGAGGAAATAGGAAGGACAGACAAGGAAGAAAGACAGAAGCTAAGAATAAAGGAAGAAATAAAGACGAAGTAAGAGGTGTTAGGAAAGGAAGGATTAAAAAAAACTGAATAGAAACCAAAGAAAATGGGACGAGGGGAGACTGAAATAAATGGGTGTAAGGAAATTAAGCGGAACTGAAGAAAATAGGTTGGGGGAGGAAGCAGGAGGCAGGAAGAGGAGAAAATAAGAAGTGAAGGAAGGAGGAGGAGGAAGAGAAGGGAGGAGGAAGAGGAAGAGAAGGGAGGAGGAAGAGGAAGAGAAGGGAGGAGGAGGAGGAAGAGAAGGGAGGAAGACGAATATAAGTGAGGAAGAGGAACAGAGAGAGGAAGTGAAGGAAGTAAAAGGAAGAAAAATGAGGAAGATAAGGAGGGAGGAGGAAGAGAAGAAAGTAGAAAAAGGAGGAAGAGGAAGAGAAGGGAGGAAGAGAGCGGGAGAGACGGAAGGGTAATTGAAGGAAGTATAAAGAAGAAAAGGGAGGAATAAGACGAGAAGGAAGGAAGGGAAGAGAAGAGAGTAAGAGGAAGAGAAGGGCGCAAGAGGAAGAAAAGGGAGGAAGAGAGATGGAGAGACGGAAGAGGAGGTGGAGGAAGTATAAAGAAGAAAAGGGAGGAAAAGGACGAGAAGGAAGGAAGGGAAGGGAAGAGAAGAGAGTAAGAGGAAGGGCGTAAGAGGAAGAAAAGGGAGGAGGAAGAGTAGGGAGGAAGGAGGAAAAATGAGAATAAGGAGGAAGGAAGGGTTAACTAGGAAGGAAGTAGGTTAGACGGAAGGAAGGACTTGAGAGGAAAGGAAGGAATTAAGAGGAAGGGTAAGAGAGAGAAACAAGAGAAAGGGAAGAAGGTAAGAGGTATGGTAATGTACGACACAGCAGGGTAGGGTAGGGTATGGTAGGGTGTGGGAAGAAGCAGTAGGGCAAGGCTGGGTATGGTAGAACACGGCGGGGTAGGGCATTGAACGATATGGTATGCTATGGCAGATCACAGCAGGGTATGGAAAAATAAAGTAGGGTACATTAGGGCATGGTAGTACAAAGCAGCGTGTGATGCGGTATGGTAGAACCCAGTTAGGAATCGTAAAACACTGTATGGTATGGTAGGAAACAATGTGGTATGGTAGGAATTGATAGGAGGTATGGTAGGACACAGTAGGTTATGGTAGGGTAAGACATGGTAGGGTATGGTAGGACATATCAGGGTATGGTAGGACACATCAGGGTATGGTAGGACACATCAGGGTATGGTAGGACACATCAGGGTATGGTAGGACACATCAGTATGGTAGGACACATCAGTATGGTAGGACACATCAGGGTATGGTAGGACACATCAGAGTATGGTAGGGCACATCAGGGTATGGTAGGACACATCAGAGTATGGTAGGGCACATCAGGGTATGGTAGGACACATCAGAGTATGGTAGGGCACATCAGGGTATGGTAGGACACATCAGTATGGTAGGGCACATCAAGGTATGGTAGGACACATCAGTATGGTAGGACACATCAGTATGTTAGGACACATCAGTATGGTAGGACACATCAGTATGGTAGGACACATCAGTATGGTAGGACACATCAAGGTATGGTAGGACACATCAAGGTATGGTAGGACACATCAGTATGGTAGGACACATCAGCATATGGCAGGACACATCAGGGTATGGTAGGACACATCAGCATATGGCAGGACACATCAGGGTATGGTAGGACACATCAGGGTATGGTAGGACAGCAGGGCATGGTAGGACACAACAGGACATGGTAAGATAAAGCAAAATATGAGGGTATGGTAGTGTATGGTGTGTCATGGTAGGGTATGGTAGTGTATGGTGTGTCATGGTAGGGTATGGTAGTGTATGGTGTGTCATGGTAGGGTATGGTAGTGTATGGTGTGTCATGGTAGGGTATGGTAGTGTATGGTGTGTCATGGTAGGGTATGGTAGTGTATGGTGTGTCATGGTAGGGTATGGTAGCATATGGTGTGTCATGGTAGGGTATGGTAGTGTATGGTGTGTCATGGTAGGGTATGGTAGTATATGGTGTGTCATGGTAGGGTATGGTAATATATGGTGTGTCATGGTAGGGTATGGTAGTGTATGGTGTGTCATGGTAGGGTATGGTAGTATATGGTGTGTCATGGTAGGGTATGGTAGTATATGGTGTGTCATGGTAGGGTATGGTAGTGTATGGTGTGTCATGGTAGGGTATGGTAGTGTATGGTGTGTCATGGTAGGGTATGGTAGTGTATGGTGTGTCATGGTAGGGTATGGTAGTGTATGGTGTGTCATGGTAGGGTATGGTAGTATATGGTGTGTCATGGTAGGGTATGGTAGTGTATGGTGTGTCATGGTAGGGTATGGTAGTATATGGTGTGTCATGGTAGGGTATGGTAGTATATGGTGTCATGGTAGGATATGGTAGTATATGGTGTGTCATGGTAGTATATGGTGTGTCATGGTAGGGTATGGTAGTATATGGTGTGTCATGGTAGTATATGGTGTGTCATGGTAGGGTATGGTAGTATATGGTGTGTCATGGTAGGGTATGGTAGTGTATGGTGTGTCATGGTAGGGTATGGTAGTATATGGTGTGTCATGGTAGGGTATGGTAGTGTATGGTGTGTCATGGTAGGGTATGGTAGTGTATGGTGTGTCATGGTAGGGTATGGTAGTATATGGTGTGTCATGGTAGGGTATGGTAGTGTATGTTGTGTCATGGTAGGGTATGGTAGTGTATGGTGTGTCATGGTAGGGTATGGCAGGGCACAGAAGACAGGACCGGCTGGGCAGGACACAGTAAAACGCAGGTCACGTTTAAACAGTACAGAACAGGGTAGATAGCGGTGGACAGGACAAGATATGTTAGATAGCGCGGGCCATGTTGCAAAGCGCAGGACAGGTTAGAAAGCGCCGCATATATTTGATTGCATAAAACATGTTAGAAAGCGCATGACACGTTAGAAAGCGCAGGACACGTCACAAAGCGCAGGACACGTCACAAAGCGCAGGACACGTCACAAAGCGCAGGACACGTCACGCAGGACACGTCACGCAGGACACGTCACAAAGCGTAGGATATGTTAGAAACCGCAGGACACGGTAGGAAGAGTCACCTTAGCAAGCGCAGGACACCTTAAATAGCGATGGACACTAAATAGCACAGGACATATTAGGTGGCGCAGGACATAGCTACTACGAGTGGATGTTGCAGGGCACTGCAGATATAGCAGGACACGTTAGATATTACAGGGCACGTTAGAAAGCCCAAGACACGTTAAACAGCGCAGGACACGTTAGATAGCGCAGGACACGTTAAACAGCGCAGGACACGTTAGATAGCACAAGACAGATTAGATAGCACAGGACATAAAACAGCGCAGGACAAGTTAGATAGCACAGGACACATGAAACAGCGCAGGACACGTTAGACAGCGGAGGGCAGGTGGGACAGGAAGGCGCAGCTGGGTGGGGCAGGACCCCCCAGGGACGGCCAGACCACCGCAAGAGCCGTTACGATGGAGGACAGGACAGGTGACTCGCCGCACACCTGGAGGCCGCGGGGTGGGGGGGGAGGAAGGGAAGGAGAGGAGGAGGAAGGAGAAAGAGGGAGGAGAGAAGGAAGGAAAGGAGAAGGTTGTAAAGGGAAGGGGAAGGGAAGGGAAGGAGGAGGAGGAGGAAGAGGAGGGTGTAAGGGTGAGGGGAATGGAAGGGAGGAGGAGGAGGAGGAGGAGGAGGACGAGGAGGGAACGTGTAAAGGAGAAGGGAAATGGGGGAAGGAAGGGGGGGAAGGGAATGGGATGGGGAAAGGAAAGGCGTGGAAGGAGGTAGAAAGAAGTAATGGGAAAAATAAAGATGAGAGGAGAGGAAGGGAAGAGGAGGGAGGGAGGAGAAAAAAGGGTAAGGGGAGAATGAGATAAGGGGGATGAGAAAAGGAGAGAGAGAGAGAGAGAGAGAGAGAGAGAGAGGGAGGGAGAGAGAGGAACTATACTATCAGCTAAAGAGAAAGATAGAAAAACAGAGAAGGAAGTAAAGAGGAAGGGGAAGAGGTGGGTAGGGGGAGAGGCTCTAAGAGAGGGAGTGGGAAGATGAAGAGGGTGAAGGGAAAGAAAGCAAAAGGCAGAGAGAAGGGAAGAGGAAGAGGAAGGGGGACCAGAAAGAGAGAAGGAGAAGGAAGGGAAGAGGAAAGGAGAGAGGATGAGGAAGGAAAGAGGGGAAGGGAAGGAGGAGTCATGGAAAGATGGGGGAAGAGAGGAAGGGGACACGAAATTACTATTAAAAAGTTTTCAAGGAAAGAGGAACGGAATGATTATGATGAAGAAGGGAAGGAAAGAAGGAAAGACGAGGTGTTGAGGAAAGGAAGGGAAGAGGAAAGGGGAGAAGAGGGAAGGGAAGAGGAAAGGGGAGAAGAGGGAAGGTAAGAGAAACAGGAAGGTGGAGAGGGAATGAGGGAGGAAGAGGAAAGTTAAAGGAAGAGGAGTTGGGGAAAGTCAGGGAACGGAAAGAGGAATGGGAGGAGAAAGGAAGGGAATACGAAGCAGTAAAATAAGGGAAGAGGAAAGAATGAATTAAGGGAAAGGAAGAGAGAGAGGGAGAGGAGACGGAGGGAGGGAAAGAAAGGGAGGGAGATTAGAAAGAGCAGAGGGTAGGGATCTAAGACAGGATGAGAGAGAGTGAAAGTTTGTGAGAAGGTCGTCAAGATAACTGGGAAAAAAAAGTAGCTGACGTCAAAAATGGAAACACACACACACACACACACACACACACACACACACACACACACACACACACACACACACACACACACACACACACACACACACACACACACACACACACACACACACACACACACACACACACACACACACACACACACACACACACACACACACACACACACACACACACACACACACACACACACACACACACACACACACACACACACACACACACACACACACACACACACACACACACACACACACACACACACACACACACACACACACACACACACACACACACACACACACACACACACACACACACACACACACACAAAAAAAAAAAAGTCTCCCAAATTCGTGGAAAACAGAGAACATGACCTAAATAAAAAGTATGCAAATTATAATCATGGTGCTAATCGTCATCGCTCCAGTCCTAATGGTGTAAATATCGACTTGGGCATAATGACATGGTGAAAAGGATATCAAGAGAGGAAAGACATTGGCCGCCAATGTTTTATATATATCTGGAGTAAACAAGAACACTCATACATAATCTAGAATCTTTATTATTATTATTATTAGTATTATTTTCTCATTAACACTCAGGCAACGAGGACTCACTCTCAGCTCAGTTAAATCGTCTGACGTAGTGGTAATAGGTGAGATGGCAGACTCTATGAGGAACTTAGCAGCGGTACTCTTCCTCGTAACATAGGCCTTTGAGCCTGTGGTGGGCTATTCTTCCAATATCCTGGAATACAAGGCCACTGCATCATCCACGTTACCATAGTTACCTCCCCTGTGTATTACCTAAGTACTCATTTTACTTACCTGTTCAGGATGATTGGATAGGCACCTGAATCGAATGACATCATCGGCCCTCACCAGGATTCGAACCCAGGCACTAACGGGTCGGCAGCTTCAATCAGGAATGCTAACCACTTGGCCATGCAGTCTGACGTAAAGTGGAGTAACATACTAAATTTATCCCGACCGTGAGAGGGTTAAGGGGGAAAATGTAGTAGATTATTAATGAAAACTTAATTCATCTTTAGGAGAGAAGCGAATAAAAGTATAACAGAAAAAGTAGGCACAATAGAGAGGAAAATAAGTGAAAAACGAAATATAGGAATAGGAAAGTATTCATATTGTTCACCCTCTCAGTACCAAGACGCCAGTAATATTTTCCTCTTGATACCGAAAGATAATATTGCTCAGACGAAGGCCTCGGGTACTGTACAAATTAATGAAGTCTTCATGTGAGTCTACCAGCTCCAACAATCTCTCCCAGGCCGAGATAATTTGACGTCAGGAAGAGTGTAAAATAAAAGAAATATATAATTATTCTGAGGCAATTAAGGTAGAAAAGGTGAGGGTATACTCGCGACCTCATTTCTGATAATTAATTGCTTTCTGGAATGCCAGGGGCCACTTAGGAGAAAACTTATGATTAATTCTCTTTCGTAATAATTGTGCTTTGATTTTCCAAGAAGGACAAGGAAAGGATGGAGAGTGAGAGACTGACGAGGAGAGTGTGAGTGAGGTGGAGGGGGGGAGAGGGAGGGAGAGGCCATGGATGAGATGGAGGGATGGAGTGGAGAGGTACTGGTATATGAGAGAGGGGGCTGTGACGTGGGAGCAGGGCAGTGAAATGGCGGGGGACAGCGACATGGAGGCGAATTGTTTGTGGCCACCCCTAACAGGATTAAGGCGTCTGGCAATAGATAGACAGACAAGGAAAAGAGTCATACGTATTTTGTTCCTCGAAATATTTCAAAATATTTCTCGTGAGCCAAATATCACCTGAATACTGCAAGAAAATATATATATAAAGAGGCTGACGAATGAAGAAGTGAAGGAACGTTGTGGGGTGGATGTGGATGTGGTTGAGAAAATTTGGAGAAATACACTGAGGTGGTTTGGACATGTGGAGAGAATGGAGAATGAATGACTGACTAAGAGGGTGTATGTAGGTGAAGTGGAGGGAGGGCGAGGGAGGGGAAGACCGAGGATGAGGTGGAGGGATGGGGTTGAGAGGTATATGAGGGAGGGGAGAGTGAGTTGGGGGGAGGGCAGTGAAATGGCGGGGGACAGCGACATGGAGGCGATTTGTTTGTGGCCACCCCTTACGGGATTAAGGCGTCTGGCAATATATAGCCTAGATAGACAAGGAAAAGAACCATTCCTCTTTTGTTCCTCGAAATACGTCAACATATTTTTGAGCCAAATATCTGGATACTGCAAGGAAAAAATATATATATATATATAAAACGTAATTGAAGTGAAGAAGTCTGGAGATATCATGATTTTATACCCTCAAGATGCTCTGCTGAGATATGAGCACCCACTACCTAATACTCAGCCTTCTTATTATCATCCATTATGGAACTCTAAACCAGTTGGACATCTCTCAGATTTCCTACAACCCAAGAGAGCAAACCAGATTAATGCATGCTCTCAAGGACCGCATTGTCTCTCCACCCACCACCAGCCACGCATTATATCAGTCCATTGTCAGTCTCTTCAGATTTTAACCTTTTTTCATAATTGACAACTCTGCTTCATAGACACGTATATCCTGCTTCATTTAATGGTATTGAATTTTCTACTACTCTTTATGTGGTCATTGAACTGCTTACTATACTCTTTTCATCTTAACCTGACCAAGATTTTCGACCATTTGTAGCTTATTTTATGTGTCTCAGTGACAGAAAAAGACATTGCTACTTTGTACATCCTTTCCACAGCTCTTCTTCGTGACTAGCATAATATTTCGGCATTAATCTATTGTTACAACTCGGCATTCACGATAGAGGGATGGCAAGTTTAAGCCAAGTTAGAGTAAAACGAATATAGTTCTCAAACCTCTCTTGAACTGGAATTCTATACTCTGTTCACCTTAACTAGGCTTCAAATTCTCATCTTTCCATCTAGAATGCCGAGCCAATAGCAAGAAATTAGCCTTCTGAATATGCTGCAAATCACGAAGAAGTTCCAAGGAAAGTCTTTAAGCCGTAGTATTATCTCTGTTTATTAGCTACGAGAAATAGGCAGCAAAAGGACGAGAAGATGTCCAGTTAAAATGAAAGAAGTAGAGCATTATGTCCAGCTGGGTTCAGTTTACATAGCTGAGAATTAGTTGTGGAAGCCTTGAGGGTGTTAAATCTACCTGTATTTACCCCCTCATGGTCGGGAAAAGTCTAGTATTCCAGCTTACCCCAGGTGACTTAATTTTACAGAAAGTTATAGAGGCCTGAGAGGTATAATTCTGCCGTCATTAACCCTCTAATGGACGGGACAACTCTAGTATTCTGTTGCTGTTCGAGTCACAAGAGTATATTTCATCTGTTAGTTAAAGGAGCCTGACAGTGTTTATATTGGCATCATTAACCCTTTCACGGTCGAGACAGCTTTATTATTCCATTAAGCTAAGACCAGATGATTTCACCATGCTGAGAGTGAGTCCCATGAGCCTGAGAGTGTCAATACATCCTCATAATGCCTCCATTGACTCCAGCCTTCTCTGTCTACTAATTATTTGAGTCTACTGTTTAAGTTGAATGGTCTGTGTTACATAGACAAGGCAGTTTATAAATAGTGCTAGAAAGTCGCCTACTGGTATCCTGTGTGTTTTGGGGAGTGCTCAGTGTGCTGGTGTGGGAGTGGGTGTCGTAGTGTGAGTAGGGAAGGAATGAGTGATGCAGGTAGGCACAGTAACACACGAAAACTCATTAGGCGGAGGAAGAGAAGTGCTATATACGAACAACCCCATAAAATACCAATATTACTTCATGTACACTTATATAATTGTCTCCTGTGTTGGATTTTTAACTTTTTTTGTTAGGTCACTGTACTCCTTAATTGAGAGTTAAAAATAATGTGATCTGCTGACTTCTTCCTACTAGCTTGATTTTCATGCCACATAGCACGTCTTTATAGTGACTTAGAGAGTGATAGTGATATTGTGATGATTGTGATTCCTCTCTCTCTCTCTCTCTCTCTCTCTCTCTCTCTCTCAGCGAAAAATATATGTCAAGAAATTTTTGTGGATTTATTCTTATCAAACGCATTTTTTTGGTTTATAAAAGACTTAAGGATAAATTGAGAAAATCCTTATTATCTCTCGTATTTTTGTTAGTCTATAAAAACGAAAGGAATTATGTGGAGCGCTTCTTATTACACGTATTTTCGTCAGTTAATAAGAATCGTAAAGGAAATTTTGAGATCCTTATTACCCCACGTATTTTCATTAGCCTTATTAAATGTGAAGGAATTTATGTGGCCATGTGGAGAGGATGGAGAGTGAGAGATTGACAAGGAGAGTGTATGTGAGTGAGGTAGAGGAGGGGAGAGGGAGGGGGAGGCCAAGGATGAGATGGAGGGATGGAGTGGAGAGGTATATGAGAGAGGGAGGTGTGAGCTGGGAGCAGGGCAGTGAAATGGCGGGGGACAGAGCGACATGGAGGCGATTTGTTTGTGGTCCCCCCCTACGGGATTAAGGCGTCTGGCAATAGAAAGAGATAGAATTTTAATTAACTGATCCTTCCTGCTCTCTTATCACTTTAGTTCTTTTACCTTAACTTGGCCCAAATTTTCACCCTCTTGCAGCATATATTACGTAACTCAGTGCCAGAAACAGAAAAGGACGAGAGAGAGAGAGAGAGAGAGAGAGAGAGAGAGAGAGAGAGAGAGAGAGAGAGAAACACTTACGACACAAAATCTAAAACATTGTAAGGTAGATTCAATTATGGGTATTTTTTCCCGTAGACTTGTTTCCGTGTCAGGATGTTGAGCAAGACAGGGTGTGGGTGAAAGTGGAAGAGTGGGTGGTGTGGCGGTGGACTGGTGAACGTAACTGTGGGATGGTGAATGAGGTGGTATGTGGTGGTGGTGGTACTGAGTGGTGTGGTTGTGTGGTCGT
>NC_137067.1:4474161-4511661 GCF_032717465.1 Coenobita brevimanus | reverse complement strand
GACCTAGGAGGCTTCGTAGCAACTTTTCCATCGCTACTTATTTTCCACATTACACTTCAATTTTATTTTGTATGCTATTAATAAGGAGTTCAAGTCGACCTAGCCAGCATAAGTAACATACATAAAGACACTGAGCTCTTACATGCAAAATAAATCGCTTAGGAAGAGGTGTTAGGAAATAAGACTACATAATTAAGTACATTCTGAGGGCACGGGTCTTCATCAACTGTTAATTAGATTTTTAATAAGAGAAAAACTGTAAAAGGCAACTTGAAGGATTGGATTGGATTAGGCAAATGTTAGACAGATAGACAGATTTTACCATATCTAACATAAGCGTTTTATTTAATTTACACTGTCATAGAAATTTGAGACTTATTACTGGTACAATTAGCCTCCTCATGATCGGGGTAAGTCTAGTCCTTTATTCCAGGTAACGCCAGGTGAGTTTGGTTACCTGGTGATGGTACAGGTAAGTGAAAGTGTTTATGCTATCGATCTCTAGCCAGACGCCATAATCCTGTAAGAGGTGACTGTTTGTCTTTGAGTTAGTTGTTTTACGGGGAGGGACACTAACCCTCCGCCATCCCACTTGTTGACTCGTTGGGAACACGTATGGGTTGGTTATATGGTTACCACCCAGCGTTGTAAATGGTTTCATGGCTTACGGGAAACCATTGGGCTTGTCACTTAATGTAAAACCACCTGAGAAGGAAAGAAGGGTAATAAAAAGTGACAGGAAAGATGGCAGAAATAGGAAGAGAGGAGGACACACAGAAAAAGAATGATAAAGGTTAAGGAAGAAGTAGGCAGCACTACATCAAGTGTGCGGATGATGGTGAGAAATAAGAAGAGAGGAGGGGGACAGTCACAGAAAAAGAAAGATAAAGGTTAAGGAAGAAGTAGGCAGCACTACATCGAGTGAGTGGACGATGGTAAGAAATAGGAGGACAGGAGGGCAGACAGATAAAGAATGATAAAGGTGAAGGAAGAAGTAGGCAGCACTACATCAAGTGAGTGGATAATGGTGAGAAATAGGAAGAGAAGATGGCAGACACAGAAAAAGAATGATAAATGTGAAGGAAGAAGTAGGCAGCACTACATCAAGTAAGTGATACTATAAATGGACCTCAGACAATTTTATCAGCAAAGGGTGAGTAAAAAAAATCCTGGAAGAGTTAATATGAAGTTACTGAAGCACAACACTGAATTATTGCTCTGTGAAACTTCTTGCCCTAGTGTGTGTGAGATGAGGTATACAGTATATTATAGTGAGTTTCAGTCGTGTGGCAGGTCGTCTGATACAGGAAAATTATTACCTCATGTAGTAGAGACATAAGGAACAGTGTATTACTATTACTACTACTACTACTACTGCTACTACTACTACTACTACTACTACTACTACTACTACTACTACTACTACTAACAATAATAATAATAATAATAATAATAATAATAATAATGACAGTAATAATGAAATAATAATAATAATGTGTTCGACGTATTCAGTTAAGGAAGAGGTGTAACACATTTCGTGAAAATAGGTGAAGAAATGAATGAATGACACCTAATTTGTTAGGTACTTGGAAGGAAGGACACAAAGAAGGATAGAGGAAGGACACAAAGAAGGAAGGAGGAAGGACACAAAGAAGGAAAGAGGAAGAACACAGAGAAGGAAGGAAAGTGAGCAATTACAGTATCGTCTCTCACATATAGTGGAGATCATAAATATAGGCTGTATTGCATATTTTGTTTAGAGTTGAGCATCAATATAAAGCAATGCATAGGCACAAAATAATACCTGAATATTAGCTAATTATACCATATTTTCAGGTCAGTTATATGGTAAAATTTGCTTCTGGTAGGCACACATATTACTGTAATTTGTGATCGTAATGTGTAGTAATCAGGACATGTTGCTGACGTAAATGGTGATTATGTTAAAAGTTATGGGTCTGGTTGCCCCGTATCCTGGTTGTGGGTGGTAGAAGTCGGTAACCTCTGCTTTGTGTTTATCAGTCATACAAGTGGCTTCATGTAAAAATTGTGCCCTGAACGTCTATTGGATTATCAGTAAGAGGCAGTGGAAAAAATTCTGTGATGTATGATATGATAAGGCTATGAAAACTAAGATGTATTCTGAAGTGCCTCATTTAAAACTTCATGATAATATACGTAATGTTGCACAAGATCTGAAATATCCTTGGCATACTGTCATCCTCTTTCCTCTTGTATTATGGGTTTACTGTACACCGAATAAGTGAAGCATACCAACACTAGGTCATACGGATCAGCAGTAATAAGTTACAAAATAGACGTGCTGCCTTTGAAGAGCTTAAGCTGTGTCTCTAAACATTTGCTAAGTGGTTCGTGATATTTGCCCCCTCTCCTCTTTGGGTCATTGGTATTATAATCCATATCAATTTCATCTCACTGTAAAAAGGTATATAATTTCCATTACTTATTATAATGGTTACAGGTGTCTGACTTTTGGTAATCGACAAGCATTATGATTTACACCCACTTGTCTTCATGCTATTTGTTACCGACCAGCCCTGAAGAGATTTGATTTGGTTTTGACATATGGGAGGAACAAACTATAATTACAGGGTACCTTAACATCATCACTAATAAAACATTGAAAATAATGATATATGGGAGGAACAGGTGTTGCTATAATTACAAGGTACATTTACACCATCAATAAAATAACAATGGAAAATAAAGTAGAACGCAATTACCTATGAAGAAGGCAGAGAATTCAGTTTGTAATAAAAAGCTTTAATTTGGCACTTTCTTGGCACATAATAGGCATAAACACCAACGTCCTTGGAAAAATAGTAACATACGAATGCCTATGTAGAGGACCGAGTATTGCGACTAAGATGTTCCATAGAATTTATGTAGTCTTCTGGGGCAGTGACATAGACAGAATGAGTTTAGTGGCATGAAATCTGGTCGTCGGAATTAATGATACGTAAAAAAAACAGGAGCAAGAGTCGAAGGCAAACGTATAGTCACATCCCTTTTGTGGCCAAGATTTGTTTTCTAGAAAGGACGATAAAATGAGAGTTCACAACTTTCCCATGTCTCTAATTCTTCGTTCCCAAACAGATCTTGGATATGGGAGGCAAAGGATCGTACGTTTATATATTTCTTTTAGCACGAACGGCAAGAAAAACAGAGAACGTATAATCTTTCCACCTGCGGTAACAGATGTAAGTTGCTATAGCGAATCTGTTTTAAATATGTTCAGGAATAACACCTCAGATTCCCAGACTAACATACGATCACAATCCTTCCGTAACAGCGATTTTTTTTAATAACTAAGAGGTATTTGTAAGGTTATGCGCTTTCCTTTCCTTGTCCTTGGTACGGAATCCTATCTTAGTTCCGACCAGGAGTTATCGTACGCTCTGTGAATCCGTGTTGAGGTGATAATATGCAGCCAAGGAAAAAATATAGCTTCCAATTCCATATGGAGAGGATGGAGAGTGAGAGACTGACGAGGAGGGTGTATGTGAGTGAACTGGAGGGGGGGGGGGAGGGAGGGGGAGGCCAAGGATGAGATGGAGGGATGGAGTGGAGAGGTACATGAGAGAGGGGGGTGTGAGCTGGGAGCAGGGCAGTGAAATGGCGGGGGGCAGGGCGACATGGAGGCGATTTGTTGCGTCTGGCATTAGATAGATAAAATTCCACTGTGTTGCCTTCGCAGATAGGGAGTGTTTTTCGCCTCCTTCCCTGGCGCCTCCTATCGAGATGAATCATTTATGTGCAAAGAACAAGACCAAATTTCTCTCAGGCTGCTCAGAAACATAAACCAGCAGGGGAAAGTGAAAGGCTGAAGAGGTAAAATAATAGGAGAATTGTGGGTTCATATGGGAGTGATATATGGAGGCGGGAAAGAGACTGAGATGGAGTGAAAACCATTTAGCACACGATTTTCCTTTGAAGTCACTATAAAACGAGACAGGCTGGATGCTGAGAGACAGAGAAAGAGAGAGAGAGAGAGAGAGAGAGAACTGTGAATGCAGAGATGTTATGTTGAAAGAGGGAGGCGAGCAGTGACGTAAAAATGCAATGCAGTGGATCAAGAGGAAAGGAATAGAAAGACAAGAAACCATACTCTCTTTCGCACAAGATTCCGTAGCACCTTTTCCTTAGCGATTTACTTCATCATCATCATCATCATCCTGAAGTGTGGTTGCATTCAGCAATAAAATGAGAAACAGAAAGGGTGAGAAATAATAATATGCCCAGTGGAATGGCACACCTATTCGCACCACCCCACATTCCCATTAATTCTTTTCATCCTCCATCAATATCAGTGTAGTCTTTATTAATAGCATATCAAACGTTATTAAAGTGCAATGTGCAAAATATATCGCTAAGTAAGAGGCGTAATGGAATCGCCAAACCCAGCGATAATACCCGCATTCAGTGCGTGGCTGCGGTAAGTTACCTGAAGCGACGGGCGGGAAGCACCTGAGCCACGGTAAGAGCCCCAGGGTATATCCCTGAGGTATTCCCGTATTAGGTAAACAACTCCCCGCTATCCCTCGTCCCTGCACCTCACCTCCCTGCCTCGCTCTCTCTCCTTTATGGACTCATGTTGCGTATTAGGATCTAAAATTTAATCTGGGAATCGGAATCGGTAAATAAACTATGTGAAGTACTGAGAGAATTCAATAATTTGACCTAACACCTTTTCGTACGGCTGGCACCAACAGTGTAGTGCACGTGTTGGGCAACAGGTGTCAGGAGGATGTATTTACCCTACACCAAAAAACCTAAATCCAGTTTTCTCTCGCCTTTCCTATTTACGCTGATAATTAGTGACGTGTAACAGATGCCACACACTCACTCATGCACCTTGACTTGTCGTTGGTCGAACTTTTTAAAACAAAATAATTACAATAACATGCTCCCTGAGGCGAGAACAGGTCCACATTCCATGGCCACCGCAATGCCTGCCTGCCAAACTCCACCCACCTCGCCTCCCATTGGCCTGTCGCCGCTCGCCCTCCCGTTATCATTGGCGGAGAACTTCAAATTTCGAGTTCTCATTGGTTGGCGCGCATCCTTGGCCACTGACAGCGGGAAGGAGTACAAACCCGTGCACTGTGATTTCAGCTCCGCAGAAGCTACCTGAGTGTGGTGCTGTACGGACGTAACTCTAAAGCTGTTTCCCGCCAGTGAGCTTTACCAGATCCAACCAAGAACCAAACAATCACCATGAAGGCCCAAGTTTGCGAAGCTCCTATGAGCACCATCCCAGCAATCAGGAGTGGGAAGGTGTCAAAGAGCCGGGAGGAAGACTTCGAGGTGTCACTTTATTTAGATAAACTGCGGCACCTGTTACCCACCCCTGTGTCGACCAGCAGCACATGCACAAGCAGCAGAAAATCCCACGTAAAGAAGCTGACCCGGCTAGAGGTGATCGAGAGTGTGATCCAGTACATCAGTGAGCTTCAGGAGGTCCTCAACATCGATGTCCACGACCGAGAGATGGACTTGCTGGAATATGAAACCAGCAGCATCACTTTGGCGGCGTGAGGACTAGGCTGCTATTGAGAGTCACCATCTGGCCTGCACATAGCCTTGTAAATCGTCCAGCACCTGTTCCAACGACCTCGCTCTCTCTCACCCAAGCGAGGGAGAGGGCCGACCACAGCACACGACTGTAGGACACCAGGAAGATGGCAATTACCCGTCGAGTTACCTGCTAAGTCAGTGGAGCGAGACATCCTGGATTTCAGCGCCTACTGGACCATAACCTACAGATTACGAGTGTTGTGCGAGACTCGTATGACTTATTGCAGAGCCTGAGCAATGGTGAACTCTAGTGACAAAAAGTTCCTATTCACTGACCACTTGAGATAGCCACTGTGTGTGAAAGGGGCTAATGAAATGTTAATATTCTAGTGTCTATCTCCGTGATTAAACTGTTTAAGTACTAGAAAACAGTACAAGAATCTACTACGTTGTTGTTATTGCGAGTGATGTTACGTTAGTGTGAAGTAGCGAGGTAGCAGCTTGTTACTGATGATCTCTGAGGCAGCGGCACCTGAGTGGACGCCCGACAAGCATCTTACCGCACCAAACACAAGCCCATCGGGTAAGTCCGACACCTTAACTTTACAACAGGTATTCTAAGTGGCTCAGGAGATTACCTAGCACCTCTTCCATTGCGATTTATTCTTTATTTTACACCTCAGCATCCTTTCGTATTTTCCCCCTTTTACCCACTTTTCTGTGCTCAAGAAATCCATGTTTATCTGTATTTTGACCGATTTTGATATTCGTTGTTATGGAAATCACTCGGTTTTTCTAACATCCCACCCAATCTCACGTCAAGAATCTCGTGTCTTATAAAAATTTGATCAGAATCGTTTAAGATATGTAGATAAATGGGGGAAAAAAAATATAATATCGTAACCAAACCCTATTTTTCGGTCCTAGCCATCTTAGAAGTAATTTAAATTCTCCTGCAAGCATTATGTCACACTGGTTGAAATCTGCCCACCATGAGCGAGGATTGGTTGATATTTGCAGTGTATTTTACATTTCTGAAAGAAGAATATCGAAGAAAAGTTTCCTAAAAGTTTAACTCTATTGCACGTACTAAGTTTTCAAGATATCAGTGGCAGTTGAAAATTAGAACAGTATTAAATAGCATACAAGAAAATGTTAAGGTTGATTCATTGCGTAACCTGAGTTTTTTATGCAAATTATGTTCATGTAAAAGATACATAAAATATGTTGTGTTAAGTAGAAATAAATCGCCAAGGAAGAGGGATTACGAAGCCTCATGCCACTTAAAATACTGCCCGGTGAGTCAGTAGGACCTTATCAAGTGGCGCAGGAAACGTTAACAAATTTTTCTAAGCGATTTATTTTCGATATTGAACCATGTTGTTCTGTGTCTGTATATTTCTAGAACATACATAGCCATAGTAACGAAGAGGACAAAAAAGTATACTTGAAAAATGTTAGGAAGCGATTCATTTTCCATATAGATCCTTAGCATTGCCTTGTTATGCTCATATTTTGAAAAACGATACACTTTTAGCTGTGACATGTATGAGGCTGAGGAGGTGAAATGTGCAAAATAAATCACTAACAAATAGGTATTACGAAGTCTCCAAACACCTGATCCCCAGCGATTCATTTAATTATACTCTAACAGGCTAATATTCTCCTTTAAATAACGATACGGTTTGGTACAGTAACATGCCGTAGAATATTAACGCCAAGTGTGTAAAATAATTCGCTCAGGAAAAGTTGTTACGTAATACCCATAGCTAACACTGAACACCGTAAATTGATAATAGATTAAGAGATGACCATATTCCAACCCCTTCAGTCCGATTATGCATTTTCCCTCTTTCATGTTTTGTAGTAAAGACGATTTTATTTATAAGAGAGGCTTTTGCAATTGGAGTAGTAAAGTAGTCACCATTATGTTCACTACAGGTTGCTCTGTACCGAGTAAAAATCTACAGGTATATTATAGTCAGGATAAAGCTTAATTTTGTCACCTGGTAGATTTGGTTTCATTATTTACGTAGATAAAAACCAATCTCCGAGAACACTATTTATGCATCACGTAAATATCGGTTCATAGGTTCATTATTTTTAGATGACAAGGGGTCTCTAGGAGTAGCCCTGTTGGCCTGTCACACACTAATGATTTTCGGACGCGAGGTGTTTCACTCCCGTAGACTTTAGCGAAGCCACATACCACACACGCACTCGTCCATCCAAAGGGTACTAACCGAAGTGTCCTGAAACTCCTGCATTTAGTGCCTCTGTTGGGGACGCTTAAAAAAAAAAAAAAAAAAAAAATTGTTCCTACCCATTTTTTAATCCAAATGAAGTTTTTTATTGTTTTTCAGAGTTAGCTATCTTTCTTTGCCACCTAACGCACAAGCTAACGGCATCAATCGTTACCTGACGACCTAACCTAGTTCATAATCTAACTTCACCTACTCTAGCTTAGTTCAAGTTGGATTAAGTTAAATGTAGTGGATCAGGTGAAGTTAGGCCAAGTAAGGTGGTGATGTACCGTAGATTAAAACAGGTGAGAGGTGCACCAGGTAAATTTGCTCATAAAGGTACCAGCAAAGTTAAGTACGTACCGGTAGTTTCACGCATGGATTTTTTTGGCTATAGTGAAAAAAGTTGATGCAGACTTTTCTTTTTTTTAAGGTGGTATATCAGTCAGCTGGTGTTTATATTCAGACATCTATCGATCTCTCTAAATACAGTATAGATAGATAAACTTGTATGGATACATGACCTCTCAAATATACCACATGTTCATTACCTTTAATATTCGTATGTTCCTGATTCTTTACCTGGTAGCTATGAAAAAAATAGTTGTAGTTTTTCACCCTTACAGAAAATAGTCATAGAATTTTTTGCTACTTGATCCTGGTTTATATTTATCACTAACATCCGTCTCTCTCTCTCTCTTTCAGGTTGGACAACTTTCCCTGGGCAGTAATTACGGCATCAACAGGTGTTACAAAATCAGCCACACCCACACTTACTCACGCCCACACATGCCCACACTCACACCCACTCACACCCACACTCATAAACACACACACACCCACACTCATACACACTCACACCCACACTCATACATACTCACACCCACACTCATAAACACAGACTTACACCCAAACATACCCACACACTTCACGTATATCCACACATCCCACCCACACGTAAGGTACCCACACATCCCGATGCACTTCGCCCTACGCACTCCACCCACTCATACCCACCCACACCGCCCAACATACCGGCTCATCCTATCAACAGATATCCATACATCCACATTCAGCTCCCTACATAGCTCCCTTCACACACACACTTCTACATCCACATCCAGTTCCATACAACCCCACATCGCAGTTTGAAGCTAAGTACAACAGAACCTTTCCATAGATTGCTGAATACAATAGCACCACATACTTTGCCAGTCCCACAGTACATAATGAAGGGCGTCATATTCTTTTCTCCTCGACACGCCACCCTCAACCCAGGCGCCCATTACTCCTCGAAGGGTGACGTCAAGATAGGAGAAACGCCGCCCCTTCACATCCCGACGGCCCATCACCCACACCCGCCTGCCTTCGAGATGCTATCAGGGAGGGCGTGACGGAGACCCAAGCCTCACCGTTCCACTACAGTGCACTCGGGGCTGGGGAAGAGCTGGGGAGATTAGTAAGGGGATGCGGGCTCCTCAGGGCAGACCCCCAGTAACCTGATACCCCCAGAGCACCGTCCGCCCCAGGGTCCGCACCTTCCATGGTCAGAACAGGTGCGGGTCTCACGGGTGCGAAGCCTCTACCCTCCTCTCCCACCACCACCACCACCACCAATGGACCACCCACCCAGCCCAAGTCCATGGCACTGGTGTCAAATTACGCTGTAAATTAAAACAAAGTCTCTAAGTAAATTATAACGCCCATAACATTTGAATTATAACAACAGTAAGCCCTTGTTATGTTGCCTGTTTCTGTTACATTTTTGCATGAAGTCCATGGTTTATTACAGAAAAATTGCGTACCATAAATTCCATTGGCGTCTATAAATCTGACGTGCTAGTTTCTCCCGTCTTAGTGTCAATTACAGGGAAAATTTTGTGATATTTTGAAACATAGCTGCTGTTGGTTTTAAAAATTAGTTAACATCCTTTAAATGTAATAAAGAGCATCGTTGAAAGCTTGTACAATAAAGACTTCCAGGCCAGAGAGACAGGAGATCGATAAATACTTAAGACTCGGTGCTGCAAATCCCAAGGTGTTCGACACTGCCCTCACCCACAACCCCTAACTTCATCGTCCAGTTTTTATTCTCGTAATCACTGCAGATATTCAGTATGTTTCATGTGCAGTAGCGGGCAATAATATGGTTCCATTTTTCAGTCTAACATTGATTAAACTGACGTAATAATCTGAAACATATGGGGTCCTCCAAAGATCCCATTACTGAGTTTCGAAACACATCATTCACTGTCTCGTTTTTGATCATGAGGAAGTGGATCAGTATTTATGTCCGCAATTGTACATTTCAGTTGGAATAATGTCAGATAATGTTGCCTACAGTGTTGCCAAGCTTACGGTCGCTTATGGGACTCAGTGCTTGGAGATTGAGCCTAACGTTCTATCCTTATCATCGTTGAAATACTTCTGTTGAGCCAGGATCCCGATGGCTTGTATGATATGCGAAATACTGTATGGTCCATTTCACTGGGCACGCTGTTGATAGTTCTCCTGCGTTTATGCTTTCCGTTTCTTTGTTCTAGATCCTGCCTTACCCTCATCTTTTTAGTGGGCATAAAGGCTGGGACGATATAGGAATAGGATATACGAGAGACTGTAAATATTCACCCTTCATAAAGCAACGCCGGAACGTACAATCAACGCCCTTCACCCAGCGAGGGGACGTAGCGAGAGAGGGAAGGAGCCGAATGTCAGATTCATAAACAAACTTAATATTTGTTCCCTGTCGCAGCTTTGAATTCATTTCGTGGGAGGAAAAAGGAAAGAACAGTGCAAATTCCTTTCTTGTATCGTGTTCTTTGTGGACTTAATGAATATTAGCGACCAGAGATAACGTATTGTAAGCTGTTCCGAGGCGGAGATTCGCAGACAATCTTGCTATCGAATCTCGATCGTATCTACAACTCTTTTCGTGGGAAAAACAAGAAAGTGCATATTGTTCCCTTGTGCCCTCTTCCTGCAAAAAATTATCTATTACGAGAAGGCGCTGATTGCAAGATGTTCCCTGTCGTAACGAAGAATTCTTTTCATGGAACGAACAAGAAGTGTATTTTGCCGTTGTGTCTTGTTCCTCTTGCACACACAGATCTTCCAGCGAGAGGAAACTGATTGTGGGCTATATTTGTGTTTTGCAAGAAGTCAAGGAAGGACAGAGTTCACCTTGTCCCTGCAAAAACGTCTTAGTTACGTGAGGAAAATGACCTCAAGTCGGTCCGTGCTCCTGAGCCCAGGTATGCTAAGCGAGGGAGAGATCCCGATGCGAGATAACACGGAGCCTTGAATGAACCCGCTTTTGAGCTACAGTCACCCTCCCTCCCCTTGCCCCGTCACCCTGAGGCACAACAGAGCTCCTCACAATCGCCTCCACGACAAAAGAGAGTGCTTAATGGGGTGCCTCGGCCCTCTTGTAAGAGATCCCCAACCCTGATTACCAACCCGGCCTCACAGCTGTACATCATCCACGCCTCGCCTCGAAATTGACGGCCTCCCCAAGCCTCGGGAATGAAACTGTTAAACGCTTAAGCTGGAGAGATACAAGATTCTCCCCCCATCTTCCCCTCCCCCACACCATCTTTCCTTCCCCCTCCCTCATTCTCAGCTCCGATTATCAACTCAGCCTCACAATCTCACCTGAAAATTGACGACCTACCCAGAGATTGAACTTGTTAAACACCTGAGATTGAGAAATATTGGATTTTGCCCTCATCTTCGTCCCACCCCCTCCCCTCGCTATTGCTCCTTGCTCCTCATTCACATTCCTTGATTTGTTCATCTCCTTTTGCTACCACCTGCCTCTTCATTCCGTGCCACATTTGGGAAGCCACAAATATGGATGGTAAGAACTTAAGACATGAGCCTGTGTGGGTGAAAGTTTGTTTTTCTTTACGACAGTGACGCCTTTTATTTATATTTTGGTAACGCCAGATGAAATTTTCAGCACATGGAGACGGATTTCGATCTGCAAGGGTTTAAGTGAAGCCCTCGTTAACCCTTTCAGCACGAGTTGTCTCTTCTAAGCTTAATAGTCATCTGAAGTTAGCAAGTATGAAAAATTTTAGACGTCATTGAAGTGAAGTGGTAAATGTGGTACGGTAGCTATAGACGAAAAGGCAGGATGTCAGATTAACCCTTTCTTTACGATGATGTGCTCTAGTTTATTTTTGCTGCCTCGAGGGGACTTTATTCAGCTTTGGAGAGATCTAAGCTTACCAGTTTGAAAGGTCCTTCCTAAGCTGTATACTAGCTCCTGGGGGTAGCAAGAATAAGAGAGAGTCATCGTAGTCAAGGTGTTAATTCATTTTAGCTCTAACATTACATTGCACATCATGTTGTTTTTCTCGACTGTTGTAAATTAAGGAGAATAACTGAGGTCATTAATGTTATGACCCTGGCACCATACATGACCCCTACTGTCGCCAAGTCTTGCATTATCAGTGTTGTAAGAATAGCCACGATTATCATTATTATTATTATTATTATTATTATTATTATTATTATTGCCACTGGACGATTTTCTTCAGTTTAATGGGGACTTTACATTGTTAAAAAAAATCCCCTGAGCTGAATGGAATCGTCTGGAGGTAGCAATAATTCGAAAGTGTCATCGTGGTGAGAGGGTTTTTTATCAAATTTACACAGCACCCTCGATCTTGACTCGCTTTTCGTTTAGCGTGAAATTTGTTATGAAATAATGTAAGTTCATATTGGGCATTTTTCCAAGTCATTTCTACACAGCAAAGTCCTCCCTATAAGTCGCCTGCTAAGTAATTTGACGTTCCTCTTTGCTGGTAAGTCCACAGAAAGTTGCAGTAATTTGATTAAAGATCAGTTTTCACCTGTTTTGTTTTTCAGTTTATGGTATGAGCGTAGTAGAAAAGTTCTTAATTTTAAGGTCGAATGTACTTGTTTAATTTCCAAACAATTTTGTGTACCTGTGGCATAAAAAGTTAATATATAGGAAAACCGTGATCAGTGTCAGTATGTTTATGTCCGTGTAAATCATCCAGTGCACCCTTGACTTATTCCGAGGACTTTCTGTACTCTAGAAAATTTTCCCCAACCTCCCTCCTCTCCTCTGTTGTTATGCGTTAGGGGGAGGGGGTATTAGGGGGGCGGCAGTAGGGGTCTTCTGAGGGAGTGGCGAGGATTGGACTAAGTGGCAGTGATACTCGGGTCGTCCTAGGCAGATCCAGCCAAGAAAAGGAAACAGGAAGAAAATAAGGGCTGTATTATTAACTCTTATCCTGTCGCGTATTTTTGTAGTATTTTGCCATTTCAAGACGATTTTATATAGATTAGGAAGACTTCACGTGTTCAAGGAATTAACGGAGGATAAATATAACCCCTCCAGTTCGAGATGTCTTCCATAAACTGATAAAAATCGTCTGGAGATAGGAAGAGTGGAAAAGAATACATCAGTGTCGAGATGGGGGTCGAAGCAGTGTGAAGCCCCGGTGACGATTCTTTCTGAAGCTGTGATTATCGTCTAACCTTTCTCTATCATCGGTGGCTGAACCCATTAGCAAGGGACGGTGACTGATAACTAACATTTACGAGTGTTCTGTTAATAGCCGTCAGAAATCTTAAGCTGAATAAAATCGTCTGGTAGTAGCATAGGCCTGGATCTGCCTCCGACGGCCTGTTCCGAATCCTCTTTCATGATTCCTGTGATAGCCTGATGTGTCTGGTCCACGGATGTTCGCCACCACGTGTGTATATTTATTGTAATTAAAGAGTCATGTTTTTTTGTACAAGTTTGTTTGAGTATCCTATTGCTGTTATCCACTAAATTATGTGCGTAGGTTATTTTTTCACTGATATTGTTGCCCTTTTCAGGTTATTATGTAGCGAAGTTAGTGATAGCCATTGTAAATAACCATTTACTAAGGTTATGCAAAAATTATCTTCTGAAGTTATAATTTATTGAACTTCTTAGCATCAAAGTAAATCCTATTCACGTTATTAATATTGTCCACTAGTTAGGATCTACTGAAGTTCATCACACACTGAAGTCTTACTGGAGTTACAGGTGAAGTTATTACCCACTGATTATTATTCATTGAAGTTATCATCCACTGGTTAAAATCATCCACTTATGTTATCTACCGACCTTGTGAATAATGCTCCTTGAAGTTTTTTTTTTTTTTTTTTTTTTTTTTCACAAACGTCAATGTCTACGGAACTTACCATCATTAGCAGGTATCATCTACTGAATTATCATTACCGAATTTATCACTATTTCACTGAACCTCTTATCCACTAGTTACTTTGCACTAAATCTGTTATTCACTGAGGCAAACAGTTCTCAGTAAAATAACTAGAAGGAATTATTTACTCTACATAATTAAGTAGTTTCGTTTCCTATTGTTTTCCACTGAAGTTATAATATGGAAACAACAGAGCAGACATGATGGGCAGATTGAAATGATCCTGTGGTTACGTTTCCTTCAGTTCTATGCTGGGGTGAAATGCAGAATATTGGAGTGGAGGTGAAAAACTAGGCACCAGAGGAAGCGGTTGTGTTGTACTTTCCTCTCGAGTGTGTCATTTTTTTATATATATATATTTTCTTGCCATCCCCAGAGTGGTATAATTTGCTTAAGAGTGATTTTCGAACTGAGGTCAACGGGCCCTGCTTTAAACTTTGCCCTATGAGCCTGACCTGAGACCGATTCTTCTCAAAATGGTCTTACCTCATTCACGTCTCACCCTTAATCCTTCTTCCAAAACTAGATCCAAATTTTCAGTTGACTTCCACATATGACATTTTCCTGTGACCCTGACCTTCGACTGGTTCTACGTATCAAGTCCTTCATCCTTGCCTTACCCTGAACCCTTCCCCAAACAGTGATCTAAATCGGATAAGAACTGTTAACTTTGTCATATAGTCTTGACCTTTAGCCTATTGCTCTAAAACACAATAGGTAAACCACTTGCCTGATCCTCAACTCTTCCATCAAGTTCGGTGCTATTCGGATCATTTTCTTTCTTCACATGTTGATACACGGGTCGATGTTTGGCCTTTCCCAGTGATCTTTCTCTTTGACTACTTATTCCCAAAATCGAATTCCTTTTGTTCTCTCCTTTGCCTACCCACAAACCTTTCTCCAAGTTTGCTTTACGTTTGATTATAATTGTTTAAGGTAACCATGCAAGGGCGAATGTTGACCTTGTCCTTTGACCTTGATCTTTGATGTATTTGTTCTCGAAAGCAATAGGTCGTCATTTTATCCACTAACTTTGGCTACAGTAAGATAACACACACACACACACACACACACACACACACACACACACACACACACACACACACACACACACACACACACACACACACACACACACACACACACACACACACACACACACACTCACACCCTGACACACACCGATCAAAACATAGCACCTGCTCGTGCTTCGCGAGCCCGGGTGTAAAAAGATGTCGTGGGGCCAAGGCATGATGTACCTAATTCCTGTGATGTATTGCCATTTACTCTCGAGACAAATATATACAAAGTAAGAGAGGCCTTGCTACACTCTTTTTATTCTAACTTGGCCTAAAATTGCCATCTCTCTCTTAAAGGCTGAGTTGTAGCAATAGATTGAGTAGAATAATCACGAAGAAGTGCTATGGAATTAATATAGAGCTTTATTGTTATTTTCAACCACTGAGCTACGTGAAATAAGCTGCAAAAGGACAAAATTCTGGGCCAAGTTAAGGTGAAAGGAGTACAGTGATGAGGGTAATGAAGACAACATTTACACATTTCAGCTCGAGTGTCTTTTATTTTGTGGAAGAATGAAAGAAAAAGAAACTCCTGGGCACGTATTCTCGTTGGTTAAGGAAGCTCCCTAACACCTATTCCTCAGCGATTTATTTTTGGATATGGTTGGTCAGTGTCCTTTTGTACGTTATATATGCACAGTATGGCGACATCAGAAGGATTTATATAACAGACAACAGTAAGGCGTTAAAGGCAAAAATAAATCGCTTGGAGAAAGGTGTTAGGGAGCTTCCTTAGCCGACGAGACCGCCCCTGGTGCTCATACAATTATCTATCTATCAATCTGTGTGTCTGTCTATCTATCTAATTAACTATCTATAGCCAGACGCCATAATCCCGTAAGGGGCGGCCGTTTGTCTTTTAAGTTAGGTGTTTTGCTGGGAGGGGCACTAACCCTCCACCAACGTAGGTAACATATAGGATGGTTTTATTGTTACCATCCTGCGTTGTAAATGGTTTCCTGGCTTACAGGAAACCATTAGACTTGTCGCTCAGTGTAAAGCCAAGTGAAAAGGAAAAATGAGTTATAACAAGCGCAAGGAAAGATGGGAGGAATAGGAAGAGTGGAGGGCAGACAGAAAAAGAATGATAAAGGTGAAGGAAGAAGTAGGCAGCACTACACCAAGTGAGTGGATGATGGTGAGAAATAGGAAGACAGGAGGGCAGACACAGAAAAAAGAATGATAAAGGTGAAGGAAGAAGTAGGCAGCTCTACACCAAGTGAGTGGATGATGGTGAGAAATAGGAAGACAGGAGGGCAGACACAGAAAAAAGAATGATAAAGGTGAAGGAAGAAGTAGGCAGCACTACACCAAGTGAGTGGATGGTTATTGCCACCACCTATAGTCAAAATACAATGCAGACTGATTCCACCCCCACTATGCTCGTCTCTGCACCTCCACACAAACACGGCAACTCTTCGCTAATGATTCCAGTTTCGGGTCGGCAAAAAACGTGAAGTCTGCCAGGCCTGGGGGGGAACAGACTGGGCAGCAGGTGTCCGTATTTACCAAGGATCTCGGGTCTTTCACTGGTGGTCGTGTGGGTAACGGAGTGGTCGGCTGTTTGAAGGGACATGACTTCGATCCCAGACTGCAAGATGGAAAAATATGATACGTCTTGAGCAGCAGTTTGTATTTACCAAGGATCTCAGGTCTTTTAGTTGGTTTGAGGGGGTGGTGGTGGTGGTCAAGTGGCTGAAGAAGAGGTCTGCTGTTTGAAGAGACATGGGTTCGATCTTACGTTGGAAGAGGGAAAAAGTGATGATTTCTATTGCCGAGTGGTTAAAAGTAGTGTGCTGTGTGAAGGGATATGAGTTCGAAACCCGGCTGGTATAGGGAGAAGTTCGATTGCTTCATATTCATTCAAAGACTTTATAGATATTTTCTCAGTACCTACTACAATGTCATAAAGTACTTCTGCCAGCACCTTAACACCAATGTTGAATAAGTCAGCTTTAATATGTAGGTTATTCATCATAGACAGTGTGCATTAGCGCCAAATTGATAACGTGTGACTTTGTGTAGCACCTAAGAGGACAGCTAGACCTAAAACGAGCCCTTATTACTATTTTTAGAGTTTGACACACAAGAAAGAAAGCTTCGAGTCACTCCGGCAAGTAGCGTGGAGTCTGCCTTGAAGGGAGGGTAAGTTGGGCAATGGAGTTCTGTATTTGTGAGGATTCTTAGTTTTCTCATCATCGGAGGAGCTGTTGTATTTTATTTCAGGTAATTCTAGACGACTTTATGTAGCTGAGAGTGAGTCATAGGCACCGGGGAAGGTCATCGTTAACCTTGTCGTGGTCGAAAAACTGTAGTATTTTCATCCACTCCAAGCCAATCTTATTTCAACTGAGAGTTTGTTATAGCGACCTTAATGATCTTACAAACTTCCAGGACAGGCAAATCTCCATAGCAGACTACTGTTATTAGAAATAGTTTTATGTTTACCTCCAATAGCAAAAGCTGGAGAAGGTTATGTATTCATTCCTGTTTGTCCACAAGATATCTGAGAATTTTATCGATGGATGTCAGTGAAATTTTATGTATATGTGGGTCATGGGCCAAGGAAGAGCTGATCGAATTTTTGTGGTGATCTGCGTTGTCTGGTACAGGGAAGTACGGCTCAAGAAGTTCATTTATTTTGATTAGTATTTCGTCACTTAAATCCCACTATTCTAATGACTTTTTTCCTATATTATTCTTACTACTTTCAATTGTTTTTATTCAACTTGAGAGACTTTCTACCTGGAGGATTTAGGAATTGTTTTCATTAACCCCTCTAGCATGAGCTCTTACCTAAGTTTCATAAAATCATTTGTTAGCAGCAAGGGTAAATTAACAAAATACATCACTTGATTGAGTTAATAGGTGGGGGCACTCACCATCCACTCACTTGATGCAGTGCTGATCTCAGGTGTCTGCCCTTTCCTCTCCTCCATCCTTCTTTCCTTCCATCCTCTCCTGTCTTTCTTTCCTTCATTCTTTCCTCATCCATCTGCCTACGTGTGACTTTACACTCCCTCTTCTGTCTCTTTCCTTCAGTCTTTCCTCTTCCCTCTGCCTGTGGGTGACTCTACACTGAGTGACAAGCCAAATGGTTTCCTGTACACAAGGAAACCATTTACTACGCTGGGTGGTAACCATATAACCAAATTTTGGCGCCTGGTGCTTTAGTGGGTAATTACGGCGCTCCAATCGGATTGAGCCGGTTAAGGTTTATATCCAAGGGATGGTTGGGGTTTATTGCTCATGTAATGCCACTCAGGGATGAGTGAGGCTGGTCACTCTCATCTTAAATGTCAGGACCAAAACATGCCTAGTCCCGGGCTCCTAAGCTCCTCTTGGGGCAACGTAGGATTGGATGATGGATGGATTGGGTTAATATTCATTCTGGGTTGGTTGTGAAGTGTATGGTATTTATATGGAGACAAAACTATAATCAAGCAATCTATTAAAGAATTTGTTAGTCACACTAGCTTTGTTGTGAAGTGTGCGGTGGCTGTATAGATGAAGACAAAAGTATAATCAGCCAGTCTTATATACACCTTATTATTCGCTCCAGCTTGGTTGTGAAGTGTATGGTAGCTGTATCAGTGAAGACAAAAGCATTAACAAACAATCTTAGACACAGCTTAAGCTTAGGAAAGTTCGTAAATATGAAGCAGCAGGTGACCCAAAAAAAATCGTCACCTCTGATATAAACATCCGGATTCTGCGCGCCTCACTTCCCGACGTACAACTTTTTTCTCCCATAACTTAATCTTCTTAGCTATATAAACATCTGTCTATTGCCAGACACCTTAATCCGGTAAGGGGTGGCCATAAACAAATCGCCTCCATGTCACCCTGTCCCCCGCCGTTTCAATGCCCTGCTCCCAGCTCACACCTCCCTCTGTCATACATCTTCTTAGCTTCAGATGAATTTTTAGCTTAGGAAATAGTTCTTACTCGAGAGGTTTGATACAGCCTTCACTGACACAGAAAAGGGAGTTGTGTAAATTGAATATAATAGTCTGTCTATCTATTTATTGCCAGACGCCATAATCCCGTAAGGGGTGGCCATTTGACTTTGAGTCATTTTACGGGGAGGGGCACTAACCCTCCACCAACCCACTTGTTGACACGTAAGGAGCACGTATGGTTTGGTTATATGTTTACTACCCAGCGTTGTAAATGGTTTCTTGGCCTACAGGAAACCATTTGGCTTGTCACGTAATGTAAAGCCACCTGTAACGGAAAGAAAAGCAATAAGAAGTGACAGGAAAGATGGGAGAAATAGGAGGAGAGGAGTGATGGGATGAAACAGATTAATTGTGATTCCAGGTGCTGAAGATTTTGATGGCATGAACTGGGCGTAGGTGATATTTTCCGTGTCTTTTTTATATTAGTTTTGGTAATTCTAGACTCGGGAATAAATGTCTCTGTTCGGGGTGTCTCAAAGGGAAAATTACACTCCTTTTCATAGCCTCCTTACTTAACCACATATCCATCTACCTTATCTATCTATCTGTTTATCTTTGTCTGTCTGTCTGTCTGTCTGTTCATCTATTTTTAACTGCCTATCTGTTTATTTCTATCTATCAAGCTATCTCTCAATCTAGCCATCCATCTACTTACTTATCTTTATCTATCTGTACATCTATTTATCTCCTGCCAGACGCTGCATCCTGTAAGGGGTGATCTAGACAAAAGGGACATCCAGGCATTTCTATCCCAACTCAAGAACAACCTCCCTTCCCACAACGTACCACCCTCCTCCCCGTACTGTCGCGCCTTATCCCTCCACCTCGTTGTCGATCTTCCCCTCCTTCTTCTCCCAATCAACATAATTCAACGATCAAATATTAGTTCTGCATTATCGGTACTCATATCTCATAGTTTTCACTTCAAGGTGTTTTATGTGAAGGATGGTTTAGATTTTAACAAGTCCTTCTCAGTTATGTAATTTGATACATTGCTTGGTGGCAGTGGGGAGGGAGAGAGAGAAAGAGAGACAGACAGACAGACAGACAGACAGACAGACAGACAGACAGACACAGACAGACAGAACACACACACACACAGAACACACACACACACACACACACACACACACACACACACACACACACACACACACACACACACACACACACACACACACACACACACACACACACACACACACACACACACACACACACACAGAAAGAGCTACGAAGTCTATGCAGCCTAAAATGTAGCTCAAGTATAACATAAGAGTCAAGCTTTTATTTAACTATTTAGAACCTACAACTTGACTTCCTTCTTGAGCTTTGAAAAAAAAAAAATCTGAAGGCGGTAACTGAACCATCTCGTGATCGGGGTAATTATAGGATTATATTCCAGTTAACGCAACATAATTTTATTCCTTTAAGAGTTTGTTATTTGAGCCTTAGATAGTTATTATACATGAGTTCACAATTTTTTTTTTTTTGTGAGGAAGAAGGAACCAAAGGCAACGAGCCCGCAAAACTGTTCCTTCCAAGAGAAAAACAAAATGCAAGAGAGAGCCAAATTCAAGATCCGATCATTTCGAGATGCCTGGACACACTGCGTTTGAAAGACTGGAGATCATAGGCAGCAGGAAATACAGACAGAGGGAGATACTGACAATAGATGTAATTATAAGTGAGTTTTAATTGCCTAGCGGGAGGGCTGTGAGGCCTGGGAAAAAAAAAGGCGAGAATAGGAATGATAATGAGCATAATTGCAAATGAGTTCTGGTTATGGTAAAAAAAAAAATGCAGCGGTAATTACAGTCATTATAAAAGCACTAATGGCGTGAACCCTACCTGTACCTGCCGTGAACTGTAGTAGATTATCACTGCCACCTCTCCTTCTACCCTGCAAATAACTAAAACAGTGAAACATATCAGTCCTAATCTCCTTAATCGGATAGCATATTATTAATCTTTTTCTTTCTCACGAGGAGAGTATGTTTTAACCCCTGTTTTTCTCCCCTGTTTGTTCTTTCCGACAAGGAGAGTATGTTTTAACCCCTGTTTTTCTCCCCTGTTTGTTCTTTCCGACAAGGAGAGTATGTTTTCACCCCTGTTTGTTTATTTGTTAGTTTGTCTGTCTGTTAGCAGGATTACTCAAAAACTAAGAGAGAGATTTGGACCAAATTTGGTGGGTAGATAGCCCATGTCCCAGGGAACAATCGATTGACTTTTGGGACCGATCCGAATCGTATTACAGATTCTGGATCCGGAAAACGCTTTTGCAAAACCCTAATCAGTGATGAGAAAACCTAACCCATTATGAATAGTGGTTTGGAAAATACGTTGCCCTCGTCGGAGAGATGCGCTACACTGAGTGCCCCTCCAGTTTTCATTACAGTCTAGACGTTTCATTCAACTTGGACAGACCTCTATTAGTGAAGAGATTAATGTTGTAATTATATGGCCTAATTCGAAAAATATTTCCAAAGTTGGATGTGTTCATCTAGTGCTGGGAGTAATATAATACAGCATGGACGTGAAGTGGACTAGAAATTGGTTACATGGTTTCGCTGTTAGGAAAGTTAATTATAGATGTTAGACAGGGTTGGAGTTGTTTATCTCTACGATTTGGAGATTCACGGATTTAATTTTAGGTGCACGATTTCCTAGAAGAGAAAAATTATATACTGTGCACTCTACCTAACGCAACTAAGCTACCTGAAGGAAAATAAGAAGCAACACCCACATAGTGTAACACCCACGCCGTACAATTGGTCTCAAGGCCCTTCCAAACAGATAGTGGAAGCCTATGATATTGGAGTATGGTAATGAAGGAGTTTTGGAATGTAATCATGTAGACGGGATGAACTGAAGCATCCTCCGCTCTTGATGTGCTGTTTATGTGATTCTTCAGCGATTTAAAAATTATGATCAGCGTGCTCGGACACATTAGACGCAAACTGGAGGGGTCTTAAAGCCGAAAATTTGACCCTTCCTTATCCCCTTGACCTTTGACTGATTGTTCTCAAAATCATACTACGTCATCCTTAACTGACCCTTAACACATCCATCGAGTCTGGTTCAAATCGGATCAAGGGTGTTTAAGTTGGCCTTACATTATGACCTTGACCTCTGACCTCCTGTTCCTAAAATAGACTACTGTAATTTCATCCATTAACCCTTCCACCAAGTTTCAGCCAGATAGAATCAAAACGTGTTGATTTAAAGGCAGGATTTTTAACTATAACCCTGGGACACTTACATCTTAGTGACTGTCCTCAGAATTGAATAACTTCATCTCTTACTGCCTTGCAACCCTCAAGCTTAGCCAAAATTGGGTGAAAAGTGATAAGTTGATTCAGCCCTTGTGTGACTAAAGACATTCATAGGCTCAAAATTATTCCTCTGTTACCCTGATGATCCTCAGTCCTGAAGTCAAATTTAGTACCATTTTATAAACAGTATTTCCATAATTTTGTTAACTGACCAAGAGACAGGCAGGCAGGCAGACAAAAAGACAGACAAGTTTAGCACATTTAATCTCTTGTGTGTTATTAATGCAGACTATGTGTAAAGCAGCGTCAGCATTATGTGGATAAAAGTATGCAGAGTATTTAGGTGTAAGGAACAGAATATGACGAAGGATAAATGAGTCCCTGTAACAACTAGAGAACAACTTACAACACCTTCATCACCTGCCGTCACACCTGTCTGTCTTTTACCTGCATTTACAGCACAACCATCAACCAGTCAGTATAAAAACACCTGTCTAGATCAAGAAAAATCACTGGTGTTATGTGATGCACCAAAAACATTACTGCAACTTGGCCTTGAGTGAAAACGCCCGAGGTAGATGTTGCCCATATTGGGATTAAGTCCAGTGGTTAGTTGGAGTTTCTTGCTCACATAATGCCACTCAAGGATAATCGACTGGTCATCCGTGACTTAAGTGTCTAGACTGGGTAACCTTGCCATGGGATTCTATACTCCTGATTAGGCAAAAATGGTTTAATGTAGTGGTGATGATGATTACTATTATCTGTTGCTGCTAACATCCTCATGAACTGGACCTCTCGTTACAGATTACACACACACACACACACACACACACACACACACACACACACACACACACACACACACACACACACACACACACACACACACACACACACACACACACACACACACACACACACACACACACACACACACACACACACACACACACACACACACACACACACACACACACACACACACACACACACACACACACACACACACACACACACACACACACACACACACACACACACACACACACACACACACACACACACACACACACACACACACACACACACACACACACACACACACACACACACACACACACACACACACACACACACACACACACACACACACACACACACACACACACACACACACACACACACACACACACACACACACACACACACACACACACACACACACACACACACACACACACACACACACACACACACACACACACACACACACACACACACACACACACACACACACACACACACACACACACACACACACACACACACACACACACACACACACACACACACACACACACACACACACACACACACACACACACACACACACACACACACACACACACACACACACACACACACACACAAATACCTTCTCCATAGTATAAAAGCTTCAAACTTGTACTACTGTGTTCCTGTACATATAATGGCAAATAAACAGTCTTCTGTTGGTGGCATTACGTGATCGAAAAACCTTCAGTCATGTCTCGGGGATTAACTTATGCATGACCATACCTCCCACTGGCTCATTCTAACCACTAGTCTACCGCAATACAGCTAGTGGTTTACTTTCAATGAGCCTTGCTGTAATAACCAGCACTTGTGATTATTTCAGCACTCGTAATGATGATAATATACATTTATTGAAAGTGCTACCTTAACATTTACAACCTTTCTTCATCATCATCATCATCTTTTTCTTCCTCCTCCTCCTCCTCCTCCTCCTCCCCCTTCAGCATCCTTCACACTGATCTATTTGCAACTTTGCCATTTCCGTCATAGCCCTGGGAGTTAAGGGCAAATGTTATACCCCCTTCTTATTTTTCTTGTCACAAGCATTTACCACAAGAATATCTTTCATTTTATTTTGTTAGTTTGTTTGTCTGTTAGCAGGATTACTCAAAAACAAAAAGATAGATTTGGACTAAATTTGGTAGGCAGATAACCCATGTCCCAGGGAACAATCGATTACCTTTGGGACCGATTCAGACCGTATTGCAGATTCTGGATCCGGAAAACACATTTTGTGAAACCCTAATCAGTGATGAAAAAGCCTAACCCATTATGAAGAGTGGTTTAGAAATTGCGTTGCCCTTGTCGGAGAGGTGCGCTCTACTGAGTGCCCCCTCTAGTTTCAATTATTTCATTGTTTTGTTTCTGATGTACACCGATTTTATTCAGTTTAGGACAGACATTTCAAATTGGCGAGGCTTATCAGTGCCTTCATTAACGCCATAAGCATCAGGTTGTCTTCTTTATTTCATTTACACTATTTCCAGTCGACATTATTAAAATAGAAAATATCTTTTATTTTATTAACTGCGATGAGGGGTATTTCTGAGTCCCTTATTTCGAAAACTGGTAACCTGATCGTCTAGTTATTTTAAGAACTCCCCCCCCCAAAAAAAAAAAAAAAAAGTAATCGCGGTGAAGGGATTAACTCCACGACTAAAATCCACCCCCCCAACTCAAGTCCGTCATTCTGTTAACCTGGATTTCCTTATCTGTTCTGCCAAATCGTGACCTGCCCGATGCACATATCTGCTTTTTACAGAATAAGTTCGATGCAGCCTTCACTGTCACCATGACTTGCTCTAGTTTTCTCGTTGTAAATAACTTTCTAAGCAGATTTTCATTTTTCCAGCACTCCAATACTAGATTCTCTCTTCTCATGCTTCCCCTCATTCTTTTTCAGCTTCACCAACCACCAGTATAGCTTCATGTTACTTCACTCCATCTTACGGACCCGGGTTCAAATCCTCGCTGGGGCAGGGAACAGTTTAAGGATTTGAATTTCATAAAAATAAGACTTTACTGATCTACCAGAAGACCCGCCGACATGTCGTAAAAATACCCCCGCTAATACCAATACACCAGTCCTGTATGAGACAGCCCTAGCATGTATTCAGTATGGACGGTGTGTGTTAGCGCCGAAGTGGTGACATGCAGAGGTGTGCGGTACGTAGGAGGGCTACTGGGCCTTGAAAGCAGGCTGTGAAGCCTATGCCCAGAGACAGACACATAAAAAAAAAAAAAAAAAAAAAATACAGGTAGAATTTTTTCCCTCCCATAAGTGTCATAATTCTTTAAGAAGAAACTTTGCACTTAAAAAAGAAATGTGGCCGTAATTATACTATTGCCACGACCATAACTCTCCAGGCCTACATCACAATCACTGCCATCATCATTATCTCCATTACACGACAAACACTACTAACAACACCTTCACTACCACCAGAACCAGTGTCCTCATGCAAAACAAAGTGCTGCTATTATTGTTGCAGCATCTACTCCACAAACACTGCCATCACCGCCATCCTAACCACTACTATTTCCACTTACACTACAATCATTACTCGCACCACCACCACTGTCACCACTTGCACCACCACCAGTACTACCCTCACCCTCACCAATGTCTTTACCATATTATCACCACTACTGTTATTACCACCACCATTTAATGTACATAGACTACAGCCATTACATCCAAGAGCACAAGTTTCTACATTCACTACAACATTACCAACATCACTACCAACACCATTACAAGTGTGTTCGCCATCACTACCATCTTTCCCTACACCACATCCATTACCTTAACTACTACTACCATCCGTACCACAACCACAGCTACCACCAACACTGCTCACTACCATTACCAACACCACTACCTCAACACCATCACCACTATCTCCGCCTATACTACCGCACTGCCAACATTACCAACACCACTACTTGCTTAATCTACAGCAAAACCACAACCACCACTACGAAACTGCTTGCACTAAAACCTTCCCCACTACCTACACTGCCACTCCCACCACAATTAGTCTCCACCCACACCATAGCCACTCCCACCTCCCACATCACCGCCTACACCAACACAATCATTTCCCACTACACCTCCACCCACACCACTACCTTCACCACCGATACCACTAACACCACCACCACTACCACCACCACAGTCTCTGCCTACACCAATACCACTTCTTCCTTCATAACCATTATCACCATCATCACTATTCTCTACCTGCACTACAAGCAACACCACCAGTACCTCCACCACTGCTACCACCACAATTACCACTACTACCTGCGTAACCACCAACAGTCTACATCTTCAACTTAACCACTATCACCACCCAAACTATTTCCAGCAATTTCCTACCTTCACTGCAACCAGTACCCCTAATATCAAAGTTACCAGTACAGGTCTCAACCCCCCACCACCTCCCACACGAGCACCACTCCCAGCTCATCACGGAGGAGGGGCGGAGGCGTGATAGGTCAGGAGTGAAAGATATCGCATGTCTGGATCGGTTTGAACTGCAACGTTGCAAATCAAAACCGAACGGCCACAAAAAATATCAATTGCAAAGGCTGCTTGGCTCTGAAATTAGGATTGCAAATGGCCTTGGTCCCTGACTGCCCTGGTGCATGCAACGCGGCCATAACGACTTCATTGCAGTTATTGATGGCTTGCAGTGTTCCTGTAACGAAGGGCAATGGAGTTGGGTACCGATGTGCATGATAATTGCTTCGGGAGGGGCTGTGCCAAACCAAGGCTTGTATTCTCAGCTTAGGAGGCTTCTAGTACTTCCTTCCCAGTTAATTATCGTGAATATTATCCTCAATATTCACTGAGTTCCTGTATCGAAGGGCAACGAAGCGGGATACTGATATGAGTGATAATTGGTGTGGGTTGCTGTGGTAAATCATTGTCTGTATTCCTAGCTTTGGAGATTCGTTGCACCTCTTCCTTAGAAATTTATCCTGAATATTACTTCTCAGTATTCTCGTTTTATGCTCTTTGTCTTTAAAATTCCCTCATTCCGAGTACGTCATTCCTTATTCATTCTCGTTGCTACCAGGCAATTTTACTCAGTTTAGCAAGAGTCCCCTAGCAGTGTATAGGGTAATGAAGGCTTTATTTATCATCTATTGCCCGAAATGTTTCTCCTTAGCTGAGGAAAATCGTCTGTAAATAAGATGAACAAGAAAAACGGCGTCACTTGAATGAAGGAGTTAGTACTGATATAGAGTACATTGTCATAAAGAAAATGTCAGTGTCTCATGTCTTGAAATATACTATACTCATTTCCCTCTAACTTGGTCTAGATTTTCGTCCTTTTGTGGCTTATTTCACGTAGCTCCGTAGCAGAAAAAGACAATGCTACGGGTCAGCATCATTCCCATAGCACTCCCTCGTGATTAGCACCACATTCTAGTGCTATTCTCTTGTTGTAACTCAGGAGTGAAGATGGTGAGATGGGAATTCTTGGCCAAGGTAGACAGAGAGAGAGAAAAACAAAGGCGTATTGCAAGAGAGATGCTTCAGTTTCCTATGTTGATCAGGATAAGGGTTGACGATTTTTCCTCACTGTCCCCAGAAATATTTTGAACTTATAATTCTACCCTTATCCCATTAAAAACCACTGCAGTGTGGCGCATATTTTGATGGTACTTGTGAGGGAACCAACCCACCACCTTCTTGTCCTTGAATGGTAAGCCAGAAAAAATGGTTGGGCGTGCAGGTGAACCGTGTAAAGCTTTGCCCAGAAACCTTGGCATATCTCAGCTCCCTCCTCTGCATAAATAACGAGAAATGGGACTAAGGGGGAGAGGTGGGTGGCGTGGCAGGAGGAGACTAACAGGGTGAGGTAGGTGGCGTGAAGGGAGGAAGGCTTGACAGGATTCCCTTATCAGTATTTTTTAGATCCAAATGAAGGTCGCAACTGCATTGGAGGAGCTTCCTTCCTCTGCACAGCCTAGTTTGCTTTCCAAGATTCTCGATTGGCGATTTCTATTTGATGGGTAATACAAGTCAAATGAGTGAGTTTTATTCTGCTAAGGTTTATCAAGTACAAAGTTATGGGTGGTGTTTTTGTGGACTGGGGAAGCTTCTTAACACCTCTCTTTCAGCGATTACTTTGCTTAATGTTCTTTAGCACTATCTGGCTCCCATGACTCACTCAGCTGAATATTAGCTGACTTTACCGAGAAGAGAATACTAGAATTGTCCCCACCCCAAAATGATCAGTATGCGTATGGTCTCTTATGTTAGTAATACGTCTTTTATATCTAAACAATCTGCTCAGATATCATGAAAGAAAATATAAATGTCTCATACGGAGAAATAAACTATATTCTTTTTACTCTTACCTGGTCCTTAATTTCGTCCTTTTGCAGCTTCTTTCACGTAGCTTCATGAGACGCAAAGGCAATACTACGGCTCACCACTTCCATAGCAATACTACGGCTCTACACTTCCATATCATTCTTCGTGACTAGCATCCTATTCTAGGCTGGTATATTCTTATAACTCAGCATTCATGAGGGAGATATGGCAATTTGAGACCAAGTTGGCGTGAAAAGATTAGAATCAGGGAGAAATGCTAGTCCTGTAAATCTGTGTGACCTCTAAGCTTGCTCTGCTGACGATGAGTGATAAGGAATATGTAGGCTTAGGTCACGTACAAGGATGAGATGAAGGGGTGGAGTGGAGAGGTATATGAGAGAGGGGGGTGTGAGCTGGGAGCAGGGCAGTGAAATGGCGGGGGATAGGACGACATGGAGGCGATTTGTTCGTGGCCACCCCTTACGGGATTAAGGCGTCTGGCAATAGGTAGATAGTTACGTACTCCTATGTTAGGCTACTAATCATCTAAAGCCGTGTTCTCGTGGCCTTGGTGGGTTCTACAGTACCTTTTCATGAGTGATTAATTTTACACAGCACACACTAACTCCTTGAATCCGAGTCATGTCCAGTTGAGTGTATTCTTGCTGTTACCAGACGATTTTACTCAGCTCTGAAAAGACTTCTCGTTTTGAATGGGTTTGTTAAGGCTGTATCTAACCCCTCCAGTGCGATAATTATATAACGAGTTGAATAAAATCGTCAGGAGTTAGCAAGAATAAACTGAAAAAGAAACGATGTTCCCAGGCTAAAAGGCTAATATTCTCTCATACGTTACTGATGTCATATGCAAATCGACATAGGTTCCATAGACCAGATAAGAGACGAAAGTAATGTGCCAGAGAAAGAAAGCTGGTAAGGAAGAAGTATTTGGAAGCATTCTTAACCCACTCAGGTAAGACCCAAGTTCCCTTTTGGTCGTCCTTTATTGACTCTGAATAGTAAGGGATATTTAGGAGTCGGTTTCATACTGCTGTGTTCTACCAGTGATACTTTTTTTTCTAGGTCTGTGTTCCTGAGGGCTTGGGAGGTTTTGTAGCATCTGTTTCTAGAAGGGGTTATGGGAGAGGCAAGTATAAAGGGATTCGAAATTAAGAACAGCCAGTTGAAGGTAAAATTCACAGGGAAACGTCGAAGGCCAAGGTCACAGGACGTCAGTTCATACACTTTTTGTCTGATTTAGGCCAAAGCTGGTGGACAAGGGCTGAGGGTCTAATGTTGGTCAAAATGTTCAGTCCTTGGATCATCAGAAGGGTTTGGGTACTGCTTTCTCTGAGTGCACATTGTTGCTTCCTGCAGATTATATTCAGCTAACAAAAGAACGTATTGAAAGAGTAAAAGTATTATCTAACTCCAATTCGAAGATGTCGCTTGAGCAAAATAAAATCGCTAGGAGTTCACAAGAGCAAAATATATACAACGTCTTTAAGCTGGTCACTCCAAAGCTGGACAACATTGCCTGGTGGTAGCAAGGATTAGTTAAGCTTTCGTGCATCATGGAGGATTTATTTTTATCCATTAAAATATAGTTGCTATCGACTGGGGAGGTACGCAGAGAGAGAGACTGACAAATGAGGAAGTGAAGGAGCGCTGTGCTGTGGATGTGGATGTGATAGAAAGTGTTAGGAGAAATACATTGAGGTGGTTTGGCCATGTGGAGAGGGTGGAGGGCGAGAGACTAACAAGGAGTGTATGTGAGTGAGATGGAGGAGGGGAGAGGGAGGGGGAGGCCGAGAATGAGATGGAGGGATGGAGTGGAGAGGTATATGAGAGAGGGGGGTTGTGAGCTGGGAGCAAGGCAGTGAAATGTCGTTGAACAGGGCGACATGGAGGCGATTTGTTTGTGCCCACCTCTTACAGGATTGAGGCGTCTGGGAATAGATAGATAGATAGGCTGTCGACTGCGTTACGACTCGAACTGTAGGCAACCACTATGGGTTAAAGATCTTAGAAAGGAGAGGTTCTGTCACCCACATTTCCATCCCATTGAAAGAATAACTGGAGACTGTCTTCAGAAAATACATCTTAATGACATCTGTTTCACTTTGTTGTTCCAAATGTCAGATTACTTTATTCAGCTAAGGCGACTCCCTCCCTCCGGTAGTGGAGAAATTAATTATATCAATCCTTAATCAGACCAAAAAGTCCCATCACAGCTAACTATAATCGCCGGGAAACAGCACAAGTAAAACGCCATCGTATTATAAACGTTAGCTCCAAAGCTGATTAAACAGCAGAGGAGTCAGTTCCAGTCATACATTTCATCATTCTACCTTTCATTACATTATTTTTCAAGTGTAACATCGGCATCAACACCGCACTATCATACTTATTAAAAGAATTTTTATTTGCACGTTTGCCGTATCTTAATCAAACTCCAATTTACAAAACGATGAACAATTCCTCCTTTATTCATTCCTGAAATTGTCGTTTCACTTCGAAGCGTCGAATTCTGATGAAACCCGTGTAATTCTAAGCAATTTTTCGAAACTTGATTCATACCAGGGAGTCGAGTCGGTTCGAAGCACGCCCAGTCAGCACGAGGCAAGCCACGGCCGGATCCATTTCCTCGTCAGTTTATTGGTCAGTTGTGAGGAGAACGTCGCCGCGTGTACTGTGGAGTTAAGAACCGTATTCTCGTAAGCTGCGGAGGTTACTAGCACGTCTACCATTATTATTAACGTTGTCTTTTGTGCCTTGGTAGCCACTACTCTGTTATTTACGTCTTTCCGGTACTGACAGTTTCCAAAAGCAACGCAATAAACAATATAATCGTGCCGCGTGCTAAAATTTACTGACATTGAAGTGGTGCCTGTCTTTCCTGAACCACCGAGTCTACAGGCCAATACATGTGTCCGTGAGCGCCTTCTGTTCTGTGATCCTGGTGATGGGAGGCGCCCGGATGTCGTGAGCTCACCACTGTAGAGACAAACACCAAACCAACTCTACCGGTAAGACTATAGATTTTTATTTTCTTTCTATTACTAATGTCAAATTGTACCCTTAGGTTCCTCACACGATTAGGTACTCAGAGCTAAACTGTTTTTAATCGAGTCTGGATTTTCGTCCTTCAGTAGTTTATTTCACGTAACTCGGTGGCAGAAAAAGATAATGCTACGGCCCTACCTCCTTTCCATAGCACTTCTTCGTGGCTTTCTTCAGATTCTAGGGATAATCTATTGTTACAACCCAGCATTCAGGACGGAGGGATGACACTTTTAGGCCAAGTTAAAGTGAAAGGAGTATAGATTCAATTTTTACGTAAGCGAGACTGTGCACAAGAATACGTACGGCCTGATAAACTTGAATTTCTGTTACTCATTGTTTGCAAGGGATTTTTTTTTTTTAATATTGACGATTGCTGTGTGTGTGTGTGTGTGTGTGTGTGTGTGTGTATGTGTGTGTGTGTGTGTGTGTGTGTGTGTGTGTGTGTGTGTGTGTGTGTGTGTGTGTGTGTGTCCGCCTGTGCGTGTGTGTGTGCATGTTTGAATGTGCTTGTGTTTAGTGAGCGAGCGCATGTGTGAGGACGTGTACACGCTTGCGTGCGTGTGTGTGTGAGTCTGCTTGTGGGCACGAGCGAAACTGTGCGCTCACGCGAGTCTGTGTGTTTGCAAGCGCCAGCCTGTGTGCGCGTGCGTGCATGTTCTTACCTTACCTAATTGTTCTTACCTAATTGTATCTTTACGGGAATGAGTCAAGTTCGTACTGTCCCGTGTCTTAAACCATATTTATCGTACCTATCCTTAAATTTGTGAATTGTTTTGGCACACACTATTTCAGTCGGTAGTGCATTCCATTGATCAATTGCTCTGTTTGGGAAACTGAATTTCCTTACGTCTTTATCACCTCTCTTCTTATGCAGTTTTTTGCAGTGTCCTCTTGCTGATGCTTCTCCATATGTTAAGTAATCATTTATGTCTATTTTCTCCTTCCCTGATATGCACTTATATAGCATTATCATGTCACCTCTTTTCCTTCTCTCCTGTAGTGTTGGTAGATTCAGTTTATTTAGTCTTTCTTCGTAGCTTAGGTCCCTTAAGCTTGGTATCCATCTTGTAGCGGCCCTTTGAACTTTTTCAATCTTGTCTATATGCTTTTTGAGATGAAGACTCCAGACTACTGATGCATATTCCAGGGTTGGTCTAATGAATGATGTTATCCTTCTTAGCATGTCTTCATTTATGTATGTGAATGCTATTCTCATATTTGCAAGCAGTGTATACATGTGTGTGCGTGTGCATGTGTGTGCGTGTGCGTGTGTGTGTGTGTGTGTGTGTGTGTGTGTGTGTGTGTGTGTGTGTGTGTGTGTGTGTGTGTGTTCGTGCTTGCTTATTTCAGCAAAATTAATGAAGCAGTTTAATCCAATTTTAGACAAGCTTGGTGGAAGAGTTGACGGTCAGCCAATGAATAAATCAATTTTTTAATGAGTACAGATCAAAGGTCATGGTCACAGGCCTATGACAAATTTTCACCTAGCAAAAATCTATCTATTGTCAGACGCCTTAAGCCTGTAAGGGGTAGCCACAAACAAATCGCCTCCATGTCGCCCAGTCCCCAACCATTTCACTGCCCTCTCCCCCCAGCTCACACACCCCTCTCTAATATACCTCTCCACTCCATCCCATCTCAATATCAATCAGTTTTATTTTGCCCAATTTTGTCCAAACTTGGGGGACGGGTTGAGAGCAAGACAAGAATTAAATCATTTACTTTAAAGATCAATAAGCCAAAGGTCAAGGTCCTAGTCGTCCTGGGTACGCATTTAACAAAACAGCCCAAACAGTTCTGACCCGATTTCAGTTAAACTAGGAGGAAGAGTTGAGGGTCAGCCAAGAAGTAAACTCCCGTAATCATTATCATCATCATCATCATCATCATCAATCAGTCGTCAATCACCAATCATCATCATCATCATCATCAATCAGTCGTCAATCACCAATCATCATCATCATCATCATCAATCAGTCGTCAATCACCAATCATCATCATCATCATCATCAATCAATCGTCAATCACCAATCATCATCATCATCATCATCATCATCATCATCATCATCATCAATCAATCGTCAATCACCAATCATCATCATCATCATCATCATCAATCGTCAATCACCAATCATCATCATCATCATCATCAATCGTCAATTACCAGTCGTCATCATCATCATCATCATCAATCGTCAATCACCAGTCATCATCAATCGTCAATCACCAGTCATCATCATCATCATCATCATCATCATCATCATCAATCGTCAATCACCAGTCATCATCATCATCATCATCATCATCATCAATCGTCAATCACCAGTCATCATCATCATCATCATCATCATTATCATCAATCGTCAATCACCAGTCATCATCATCATCATCAATCGTCAATCACCAGTCATCATCATCATCATCATCATCAATCGTCAATCATCATCATCATCATCATCATCATCATCATCCGGACTTCCTTTTCCACTTTAGGGCAGAGTGAGGAGTAGCAACGTCCAGACAGCCCAGATTTGCCCAGTCCAATGGGTCACGCTTCCATTTACTCACCATTCAAGCCCCCGGAATCTTGGCTTTATCTGATAGCCCAAAAACATTCACCACATACTGTAGTTTCACAAAATGAAAAGGTCAAAGGTCAAGATAACTTGGTAAGGGTTAACTTAAATTTTTATCCGATTTATGCCAATCTTTCTGGATGAGTTGAGGACAAGGCAAGAATAAAAGAATTCAATTTTGAGAATAATCGGCTAAAGGTGAAATCAACAGGGATAGGTCAAGGCCAAGGTCACAGCACAAGGTCGGCTCAGTTTTGATCTAATTTCAATCAGTGATGATGGAAGGGTTAAGGGTTAGCCAAGAATGAAGCAATTCGATTTGCATGTAAGCTGTCGATGGTCAATGTCACAGGGAGAGTCAAATATTGGTCCCTGAGACCAGTTGGCAGACGCGGATGTTGCAGTCTCTGAGTGATGTCATTTATCATAGTCAAGCCTGTGGGGTATTCCAGCCTTTTCTATGACAAACTCGTCAAATTGGTGGGGGGGGGGATCTTCTCAATGACATTTCCTTCTCAAATGTGTCTTAGGTTAGGAGTTAAGTTTGATTACGTTAGGTCTGGTTAGGTTACGTTAGGTTAATTTAGTAAAAAAAAAAAAAAATCTTTTCGGAGGAAATTAACCTCAAGATCATTCAAAATATGGGTAAATCCTTCCCCCAGTTATAAAAAAAATAAAAAAAAAAACGTACTTAGGTCGATTTCGAGGATTTTATTTCGTATTTGACTTCAGCCCCAAATAAGGGTCAGGGATCATTTGCGGTGGAATTTAATCTCTAAATCATTCGAAACAGGGGTAAATCCTACCCCTAGTGAAAGAAAAAATCAATAAAGTACCCCGACTGTAATAAACGACAAAACTTCCTGTTTTTCAAGCTCAATGGGTTAGTTATAGCCACTGTAAATTTTTCTGCTTCTGCTCATCCTCCCTATGTTGATAAAAGCGTCAGGAGATAAGAATAAAATAAAGATAAGTCCCAGAGTTGAAGTGAGAAATTAAGTACAATACTCTTAATATGTTCTTGTATTTACTGATCAGTTTTGAATATCGACATAGATTCTACAAACCAAGTAGGAGAATACTAACGTGCAGTGGACAGAGCTAGTAATGGAAAAGTGTTTGGACGCCTCCTTAATACACGCATATAAAACTCAAGATGCACTCTGTTCGTACTTTGGTGGCGTTAAATGATAAAGGATATTTAGGATTAGGCCAAGTACTGCTTTGTTCTGCCGCTTATGTTTTGGCCTGAGGTCGTTTTCTTGTGGGGTATGGTTTTTCTAGCATCTATTCTTGACGATTATTTTTTATATACATTAATATTCTCCTTTAGGTTACCGATATTTGAAAATTGACAAAGTAGATAGCAGAGGACACACAAAAAGGATGTTATCGTTTTATTTGCTAAGATACGAATAAATGTGTGTGTGTGGATGAGTAAATTGGGAGTGTGTCGTCCTGTCTCGGCTACCTCCTTTTCTCTGGGGGAAGCAGCCTAGGTATTTAGATAGATAGATAATAGATTACAATAAGCTGAAAATTAATTGCAAGGGGGCGTCCTTAACCCGTCTGCTGTGGAGAAATCTGCTGAACAAATTCGTCCATTATGATATGAAATACAATGTTCTTCAATTATGGTCATGGTTTTTATTTTTTCCTTTATTTCATTATTTATTTATTTAATGTCCTGCTTTTCCCCTGGCATATTTTAATCGTTTGACGTCAAAGTAGTGTAAAGTAGGCATTTCGCAGCCACAGCATAAACACACGCATTTGACTCAAGCTGACCTCTTCTCTTGCTTTGTTGACGGTGAGTGATAAAGGAATATTTAGGATTCGATCACGTACTTGTGTGTTCTGCCGCTTATACTTTCTTTCTATTCTCATGGGATCGTATTCTAAGCAGGTAAGGAGGCTGTCTGGTATCTATTCCTTACCAGTTTACTGTTACTTATAGCATGTTAATTTGTCCTTTTGCTATCTGTGCAATCACCGTTCGTGTTAAAGACAAGCAACACACAAGCGAATGTTAACAAGTAAAATGCAGCATAAATCGCTCAGGAAGAAGAGCCTTATAAACTCATGACAATACGACCCATGAGCTTGGATATTACCTCACACCTTTTCTTTAGTGACTGATTCTGTACATATTAACCCTTCAAAACAGTCATAGTTTTTTTTCTCCAAAGGTTTTATTCAGCTAACGAAAGATCTAGTGTACTGGAGAAGTTAGTGAAGTTATATCCATTTCTTCCAGTAAAAAAAAAAAATCCCTTAAGCAGAATAGGATCGTGTGGAGATAACAAGCGTAATATGTAGATACTGCGTCCTTGAACCATGGCTATGTGGAGATGATGGAGAGAGAGAGACTGGCGAGGAGAGTGTATGTGAGTGAGGTGGAGGGGGGGGAGTGAGGGGGAGGCCAAGGATGAGATGGAGGGATGGAGTGGAGAGGTAAATGAGAGAGGGGGGCGTGAACTGGGAGCAAAAAATGAAAGGGAGAGGGACAGGGTGACATGAAGGCGATTTGTTTGTGGCCACCCCTTACGGGATTAAGGTGTCTGGCAATAGATAGATAGACATAGTCCTTGAACCGAAAGTCACCCCTAAGAGAAATAAAACAGTCTGCTGGTACCAAGTATAAAATTAATAACATTTCTCACATCCCGAAAGATTTTTTTTTTTCTAGTTGATATAATGCCTCTTGAGTGCACAGGGTTATTACGACAGGTAACCACAATGAATTAAGGATTTTAGTGAGAAGTCCTGCCATTTTCACCTCCCTTCCTCCTGAAAGAATAACTGTAAACTGTTTTCAAACGTTTCAGCCTGGAGATCAACTGCTTCTCTTTATTATAACAAACATCGTTATTTTATACACTGAAGGAGACCCCCCCCTTGGAAGCTACGTATAATCGTACTGAGATAGAAACAATGAGACGTCGTCGTAATGAAAGGCTAACACTCTAGCTGCCTACACACCAAATGAGTCAGTTTCAGTCACGACTCTATATAACTCGCAAGTCTTGTGCCCATTATTTAATTTTCCATGTTGAAACTTAGGATCCAACATCGTATTCAAACGTTTATATGAAGTGAATGTTTCTTTGGAGTTCGATGTATCTTTAACTCAAACGGCACTTTCAGACAAAATGAACAGATCCCCAATAATTCAATACTGTTATGTTTGAGTGAAATACGTCTGTTCTAAGAAAAATAAATAAAATAAAGTAATTGTTATTAAATGTTTCTTCTGTGTCGTCCATAGAATTTCGGTTTTAAAATTAGCGTCATTTCTGTGTAACTGAATAGAGTTCATTCGTACCAGGGAGTCGAGTCGGTTC